>NC_134814.1:15285919-15293419 GCF_046742065.1 Oratosquilla oratoria
TTATTATTACCCTGTGGTGGGGGCTTACCACTGTGGTGGGGGCAAAAGAATACTGCCGCCAAGTATTTCCACTTGAGTCGTAAAAGGCGACAAAAAAGGGACGGGGGATGGGATTAGGAGTCCTGCTACCTGTAGCCCCAATAAGGGATATTCCTAAAAAAGAAATACATTATACCTAATCTACAAAAAGGGGGCTGGAACCAGTCTGATCTAGAATATGCTCCCCATCCCATTCTCACGAAGTGGGAAGTGAAAAACCCCTAGGTCACCCACACACCTGCCCTGGGTTGTCAGGAACCAACACAACAAAGCCCGCGGTGGGTCCCGGGAATCGAGCTCACGACCATCTGCTCGTGCGCTCGACACGGTATTCACTGGGCAACGGCGCGGCCTTGATCTAGAATATATGGAAATAAATTTAGTACTACATACAACCTTTTCACTCTTATTCACACGTCTATTTGTCCTTGCTGCCACCAGGTGCTTCGTTCAGCCAAGGGAACACCCCCCCCCTGCTAAGCAGCGGAAAGATTATAGGTATTGCCGATTTTGTTTTTAAATACATACATACAAATATATATATATATATATATATATGTACATATATATATATATATATCTATATATATATATATGCATACATATATATATATATATATATATATATATATATATATATGTGTGTGTGTGTGTGTGTGTGCGTGTGTGTGTGTGTGTGTGTGTGTGTGTGTGTGTGTGCGCGCGCGTGTGTGTGTGTGTGTGTGTGTGTGTGTGTGTGTGTGTGTGTGTGTGTGTGTGTGTGTGTGTGTGTGTGTGTGTGTGTGTGTGTGCGTGTGTGTGTTATCTTGTTTGCTGTTTAACTTGGTGATGGAGAAAATAACTGGGACAATGAAAGATAGGGTGGATGTAAACTGGACAACATTAAGGTCAATAATCTAACACACGCTAATGATGTGGACCTAATTGCCGAGAGTAGAGATGATTTGAAAGGTCTAATTACCCCACTAAGAGAGACAGCAGAGAGAGTTGGGCTGCAAATACATTTCGATAAAACCAAACTAATATGTATGAGAATAGAGGAGGTAGAGAGTTTCAGATATCTAGGTGCAACAGTAACAAATAGAAACGAGATGAAGACAGAAATAAATATAAGAATCGCTTCAGCAAACAGATGCTATTTTAGCCTTGTACCAATATTAAAAATGAAAAGTATATCAAGGAATACAAAATTAAGAATCTACAATACAATCCTACGACCTATAGTTTTATATGCCAGTGAAACATGGAGCTTAACAAAACAAATGGAACAAAGACTACTGGTGTTTGAGAATACAATATTGAGGAGAATTACTGGACCAGTTTTTGATGAAAATGAGAATAGGTGGAGAGGGCGACACAATAATGAGCTGAGAGAAAGAATTAAACAAGAGAAAATAACAGATGTTATAAGTAGAACAAAATTGAGATGGGCTGGGCATGTGGCGTATATGGAGGACCATAGAATTCCAAAACGAGTTATGATGGGTAGAATGCCTGGAAGAAGACCCAGAGGGAGACCTCGAATGAGATGGATGGAGGGTGTGGATGCGGAGATGGACAGAGGAGGAATAAATAAAGCAACCTGGATGGAAGCAGCACAGGACCGAAGGGCATGGAGAGGATTACTGTTCGCGGACTAGAATCTACAAGGTTCAAGATCCAGCGGAGTGAGTGATATATATACATATAATATATATATATATATATATATATATATATATATATATATATTTATATAAATACATATATATATATATACATATATATATATATATATACATATACATATATATATATATATATATATATATAGATAGATAGATAGATAGATAGATAAAGATAACAAATAAAAGTAGATCAGTGAATGAAAACTGAAAAATTAAGTAAACAAAATAAATTAATTAATTAATTAATTAATTAATCAATGGGGCGATGAGGAGCCTACGCCAAGAGGCGCATAGCTGCGGCCGAAGCCGTCACCTTTGCCCAATATACTTGGCCTGTTGGGTCAGGTAACAGTCACTGCTGGGAGTCGAAAAGGAGTGTGAGATTCGAACCCACGACTAAGCGAATCCGAAACCAACATGTTTCTGATTACGCCACTAACGCATTGATTGATTAATGGATCAATCTTACTACTAACGTGCTTTGTTAGCGGAAAAAATGTGTGAAAATGGATGATAGGTTGACGGCATTTCTTTAACGTTTATTTTCTTTCTTTTCCATCAGTAGATTTTGATCTGACATCCTACCTCAAAATTAATATATGTATATATAAGAAAAGTTAAAAAGTGTAGATGGAGAGACAACGGGAGAGGAGGCAGTACGGGAAAGATGGATAGAGTATTTTGGGGAAGATAGGGAGGGATTGTGTTAGCAGTGGGAGGCGCTACGAAAATGACAATGATGGGTGAGGAAAACGGAGGAGAAATAAGAAAAGATGATGTGCAAGTAGTTATCAAAATGATGAGAGCAGGTAAGGCACCTGGGTTAGATGGGTGTTATAAGGATTGTCTGAAAAAGGGAGATACAGTAACGGTGGGCTGGCTAGTAAGATTGTTTTATGTATATCTATGGGAGTGTAGAGTGCCGGAGGACTGGAGAAGTTCCTGTATAGTTCCGATTTACAAGGGGAAAGGGGACGAATGTGAGTGTAGTAGTTTCAGAGGGATCAGTTTGATGAGTATAGTTGATAAGGCTTCTGGGTGTTTTTTAATTGAGAAGATTAGGAGAGGAACAGAGGGAGTAATTGTTGAGGAAAAGTGTGGGTTTAGGGAAGGTAGGGGTTGTATGGATCAGGTTTTTGTAGTAAAATTGATAAAAAAAAAATCTTTAGCAAAGGATAAGGATGTTTTGGGGACCTTTATGGATTTGGAAAAAGTCTATGACAGGGTAGACACTATGGGAAGTATTGAAAATAAGAATATATGGGACTGAGGGAAAGCTGTAAAGGCAGTCAAGAGTTTTTACGAGAATAGTAGAGCCTGCGTTAGAATTAGAGATGGAGAGAGTGAGTGGTTTGAGGTAAAAGTGTGGCTGTGTCATGGATATATGTCGCTATGGTTAGTCAATGTGTACACGGATGGGGTGGTGCAGAAGGTAAAGGTGAGGGCAATGTGCAGGGAAATGAAGATTGCATAAACACGGCAAAGGAAACATGGACTGGAAGTGAAGCGTTTATTTCTGACGTTTCGTCCATGTTTCCTTTGCCGTGTTTATGCAACTTGTTCACATGGATGAACTGAAGATTGTTAAAGAAAATGGAGAAAAGTGGGAGGTGAGCCAGTTGTTGTTTGCTGACGACACTGCGTTTGTGGCAGGGTCAGAGGAGGGATTAAGACGATTACTGACGGAGTTCGGGATGTTATGCGATGGGAGATAGTTGAAGGTAAATATGGGTAAAAGTAAGGTGATGAGATGTACAATGGGGTGAGGATGGCGGCGAGTTGAAAGTAAGTCTTAATGGAGAAGGGCTGGAGGATGTGTATATCTTTAGGTATTTGGGATCGCATGTGGCAGGAAAGGGGGGGGTGAAGATGGAAGTAAATTGTAGATTGAGAGAAGCAAGTAAATACCTTGAGGGACTAAAAGTACATACATACATACATATACCAAAGGCTTTTTCCCCCTACATGGGGGGTAGCCAAAAAGAAAAAGGTATAGAAACCACTCCCACCCATTCCATTTCCTATATATTCCACTCCCCTCCACCCTCCTCCCTCCCTCTTATCTTGGCACCTCCTGGATGACGGGTCATCCCTGCATCCTGTCCACTGCCCTGGGTCAGAAGCAGTGTCAAGTATAATGAGAAATAGTCATTTGGGAAAAGATGCAAAGGGGAGATTATATGAAGGGATGATTGTGCCAACAGCACTGTATGGGGCAGAGACTTGGAATTTGAAAGAGGTAGAGGAAAAGTTTGAATGTGTTTGAGATGAAACGTTTGAAATGTATGGTAGGGGTTACAAGGTTGGATATAATGAAAAACGAGGAGGTGAGAAGGAGAGAGGAAGTGGAATAGGATATGGCAGATAGGGCAGATGAAAGATTATTGGGATGGTTTGGACACATGTAAAGAATGAGTGAGGAAAGATTAGTAAAAAAAAAGGTGTGGAAGGCAGAGGTAGAGGAAGTCAAATTTAGGGGAAAACCGAGAATAAGATGGATGCATGGGGGGTGAAAATGGTGTTGAGCAAGAGGAAATTGCCTGTTGAGCAAGGAGAGGAGAAGGCAGGAAATAGGGGTAAATGGAGAATGGGTTTGTATAGAACCGTACATTCAGGATGAAATACGAGGAAGAAGAGCAAAGTGGGCTGGACACTGCATACGAATGGAGGCAGACAGACTACCAAAGAAGGTGATGGAAGGAGGAGTAGAGGGCAGACGACCAGTAGGGAGACCCAGGTACAGATGGATGGATGGAGTAAAGAAGGACGTGGAGAGGGTGGCACCAAGAAAGGACTGGAAAGAATTGGCAGAGGATAGAACCATCTGGAGAGGCATAGTGAAAGCGGTGAAGGGCCGTCCGGCCTGACAACCAACAGAGTAGGTGTAGTATAGAAAATACTGTGATGCACGGAAGGGAGTGGGTGGGGGGATTGGGGGTTAGGGAGTGCTTATGCGTGAATGATATTTTGATGCAGCCTAAAGGGATTTCTCCCCGTCTTCTCTTTTTCTGCATGGGAGAACGGAGGTTCGCCAATTAAATGAAGCGGCCTTGATATAGATGTGCTGTGTCCTGATACACTGCTTTTGACCCAAGGCAGTGTGCAGGATACAGGGATGACCCGTCATCCATGAGGTGCCATGATGAGAGGGGGGGAAAGGGTGGTGAATAGGAATGGAATGAGTAGGAATGAAATGTGTGGGAGTGGGTATATGCCTTTTGACTTGGCTACCTCCCTGGTAAGGGGGAAAAGGCCCTTGGTATGTGGTATATATATATATATATATATATATATATATATATAAATATATATATATATATATATATATATTATGTAATATATATATATATATATTATGTAATATATATATATATTATGTACATACATACATATACCAAGGCTTTTTCCCCCTTCCAAGGGAAGTAGCCAAAAAGGGAAAGGCACAAAAACACTCCCACCCATTTCATCCCTAGATACACTCCACACCCCTCCCACCCTCCCTCTCATCTGAGCACCTCCTGGATGACGGGTCATCCCTGCACCCTGCCCACCGCCCTGGGTCAGAAGCAGTGTCGCAATACATACACATATAATATATATATATACATATACATATAATATATATACATATACATATAATATATATACATATACATATATATGTATACAACATATACACGGACTTCAACAACAAACTTTGGTAGTATATCCCTCATCGAAAAGCAAATCCACTTTATTCTATAGTAAAATGGTTTAAAAACAGTGTGGTGGTTTAAATCAATGCACTTTGCAGCCAATCGAGCACCTATTCAGATTCGGGCTGAATCGTAATTGAAAGAGCAATGAACGTGTAGGCAAAATGTATCACTGCCTTATTATGTCCATAACCCAGAGGTCGGGAGCCCCCGGCACATGTGCCGAACTTGGCACGTGACAGGGTTCAGCCCGCCACGCCACCTGATTTTGAATACTTATAATAACATCGAAAAATATTGTCGCAAATTAACATAAACAAAATGTGACAAGAGGTCAAACCAAAACCAAAACTTCAGGGAATTAATATTTACTGTCATTCCTTCTCTCCCTCTTTTTTTTTTTTTTTTAAGATAAAAAACTAATATCTGTAAATGATAAAATTTGCACGCAAGACTCTATAATTTAAAGAAATTGGCACAATATGTTGCAAGGATTGCCGACCCCACCCGCCCCACCTGACTGGAGGGAAATATCTAAACATGGGGCAGGGAATGACAGGACGTCGGTGTTCGGTTGGGTGCAAAGTGTACTGACTTGGGCAACCGCACTGTTTTCAATAAATTATGATTTCGCTATAGAACAAAGTGAGTTTGTTTTTTCGATGAGGAATATATTCCCAAATTTGCCGGTGAAATTCGTTTACATTCTGTATATCAACAAGATACCTGCAAAAATAGAAAACTCTTATTCATCCAAGAATTTGCATTAAAGTTAACAGAATCCTTTAAATTATGTTTCATATTTTCATTTTGTATATTTTAATTTCAATTTAAATGGTTCATGGTTGAAACAGAACATTTAAAAAAAGGTTTACAATAAACTGTTGTTTATCTGAAAATAATACACATAAGCAATCGGTCTGCAGCTTCCAATCCAATCCCAATCCACCTATACTCCACCATACACAACCACCATACGACTTTACATGTATCTGAGATAGGTTTATGTTCAAATGATTAACTGAATCATACACGAACAATGATATCAAAAAGCCAAAGATATGCAATAAAAGTTTATATACAATTGCCTTGACTTCTAAGTACTATAGTGAACGATGTCTTCCGGGGAACTGTGAGTAGTGCATATCTCTAGGTCGTAGATTTATGACGTCAACGGGTTTTTTATTATCTAATTGACGCGTGCACATTGTACCGAGGTAGCTTTCAAATTAATCCGCAACGCGGCGCTGTGAGCACAACACCCGGTGCGCGCTTTTGCTTTTGATCCAGGGAGATCGATTTCTGTTCCAACAAATCATAGTCAAGATAAGTAACAAATATGGTTCCTGGAAACTACTAGAGATGATGGAAGAGTTGAGGAAACGAGGAATGAGTATATACCGGTACATGTGTCTCTGCATTAGTAAACTTACATAACCGAGGACTTTATTTCTGTCTTCTTAAAACCAACAAAAATGCTGCAGGAAAGTGTAATTAATCTATTATCTTACAGCTGTCCCTATGTAAATGTATATAATTTATAACATCAGTGATAAATATTGTTTAAATTATCATAGTACATCATTTTTTAAGTTTCCTGGCGTACCTCGGTAAGCATATTATGCCCAAGACGGAAATCCCATTGTCTGAAACTTTAACAAGAGGATGAGAAAAGTACAAAATATAACGAGATTTCCCCCAACATGTGACACAGTATACGAAAATGCTACACCTGCTTCGGCCAGTCATGAATAACTTTATGGCTTCAGCATGGCGCTTCCGGTCATGTGAAGAACTGAAGAGAGTGAGTGTTGTGGTCCAGAAGATCCATGAGTGACCATTGAAGAAACAGGTACTTGCCAAGGTCGTCAAAGTCGGTTTTATCTGTCATCGTTCTTCCCACTTGTCAATGTCTTTCGTCCATGAACTTGCCAAGGCTTCTTTACAAAATACCGTAGGATGGGGTAACCGGGACATCACTGTGGTAAATGGGCCATACAAAAGTTATTCATGTATTAAAAATTATGTTACAACTCGTAAATAAAATTCTGGTAAAATGGAGGTAGGTATTTATTCAGGGCAAAAGTGAAATATTTTAA
>NC_134814.1:15298419-15303419 GCF_046742065.1 Oratosquilla oratoria
TGAACACCAATAATCTTATGGGAAAATTTTGAAGGCCTACAATCCAAACATTGAAAACTTATGTCCAACACAGTCGACTTAACAGACTGCCCCTGAAGACTTAACAGACTGCCCCTGAAGGGCACTGAATATTTTATTTTAGTCCTCTCACTTGGACGAGGGTTTCCCTCAGCTGAATAAAATCGCACGCATTATGATAGCAAAAAAATTATAATGATAATGATAATAATAATAATAATGATGATAATAATGATAATAATGATAATAATGATAATGATAATAATAATAATAATAATAATAATAATGATAATAGTAATAATAATAGTAATAATAATGATAACTGATAATGATAATGATAATAAGAATAATGATAATAATGATAATAATGATAATAATAATAATGACAATAATGACAATAATAATAATAATAATAATGATAATAATAATAATAATAATAATTATAATAATCATAATAATAATAATAATAATAATAATAATAATAATAATGATAATAATAATAATAATAACAATAATAATAATAGATAATGATATTAATAAATAATGATGATGATAATAATAGTAATACAAATAGCAGACAAACAGACCACTTAAAGTAAGAGCCAAAGGTCTCCTAGGGCAAGTGCCTTACTGTATGACCTCTAATGCAGGATGGTAAAAGTGACACAAAATCCTTTCTCCTCCATCTCCCGCTTCGAGAAGACCCTGAGAGTCGCCCAGCTCAGAATGACATTCTCCTTTCAAATTATTAAAACTTTTGTTATGGTCTTTTCTTCCATTACCTTGGCCTTCATTTGGATGATCTGCCCTTGTTGAGGTGTTTACTACCACTGTGTGTGTGTGTGTGTGTGTGTGTGTGTGTGTGTGTGTGTGTGTGTGTGTGTGTGTGTGTGTGTGTGTGTGTGTGTGTGTGTGTGTGTGTTAATAACTGCCGATCACGATTCCAACACGTGGTCCAAGACCATGGTGAATCATACACACAAACACGCACAAACTCAATCTAAACAATACAGAGTTCAAATCTAAACATGATAATTGGAAATCAAAGATATAGATTACGTTAGAACTGTACCTTAATTTGAGTCTAGGTATAGGAAATTAGAGAATAGGATACAATATGGTAAATGAAATTAGGTAAACACACACACACACACACAGATGCACACACACACACACACACACACACACACACACACACACATATATATATATATATATATATATATATATATATATATATATATATATCAATATATATATACACACACACACAAGTAAGCACCCACGCATGGAGAGAGAGGGATTGAAAAGAGAAATCAGGCATACCAATCCTTCATCGGTGATTTATTTCCACTTTCCAAGTTGAGATAGAAAGTAGTTCCAGCGTTCAGAAAATAAGCTGACCATAAGAATGGTTGGTACAACTGTCGAGACACTTTATTTCTTTTCTATTTGAGAAAAAACAATGAACCTAACGATTGGTACGCCTGATCACAAGCCGTCAATTGAAATACCAGGTTATGAAACGTATCCCCATTTCGTTCATATAGAAGGTACCTTTAGTTTTAATTATGTAAGTATATCTACTCCATTCAATGAGTCCTTTGTCCAGGTACCTAGGTAGGTACAGCCTTGGTCATAAGTCTTGATCCACACAAAAGGCTTCGCTGTATATACAGGGTGGGGCGCGGAGACTTCCCAATTTGGGGATTGAATTATAAAGTGTTTACACTTCACAATTCTTTATTCTATTTTTATGTCTGTCACACAACACAAACACTTTATAATTCAATCCCCAAATCGGGAAGTTTCCGCGCCCCACCCTGTATGTACAGTCTGTTTCCTTCTCTGTGATATATATATTTCTTACAAGAAAACTTACCGCCGTAAGGTCAATACACCAAGAAAAAATATATCAACTAATCAGCGATAAAAACTAAGTTTCTGTAAGAAAATCCTTAGCGTACTTCAAGACTTTTGCCCATGACTGTACCCGAGGAAGAAAAGGATGTTTAAAGGTCAGATATCAAGACTTCCGTAACTTTTTGTATTTACAGTTTAATGTACATAAAAAAGCATACTGACAGTATTCTATATAATTCCACCATCTACATCTTATCAAATTTGGCAAAAACAGTTCTTTGTCTTCATCTCATTGTGTCGTCTGCTATTCGAAACAACCCGCCCGTGCGCTTCGGGAACGTTCGGGGAATTCCGCGTTCGTGACGTCACAGTTGCCAAACAATATTGTTATTCTGAGAGTGCATCGTATCGCTTTTGCATTGTCAGTCGTGTGTCGTCTCATGAGTGTCTCAATTTTTTTTTATTTTATTGTCACAAAATTGTGATAATAATGGTGTACTGCGTTGCCGCAGGCTGCAACAATGGTAGTGGAAGTGGGAGGAGTTTCTTTCAATTTCCTACGGAGCCAGCCCGACGATCGGAATGGATAGAAAGGTGAACAGAGCAGGCAAAAGACCGGGCAAACTGTGGGAGCCTTCGAAGTTTTCAGAACTTTGCTCTGACCACTTCGAAGAGGAATGCTTCGAAATGAATCTAGCGTTATCGATTGGATTTATGGAGAAGACCAGGAGACATCTAAAACCTGATGCCGTGCCCTCAATTTTTGCAGCTACTACAAAGCATTCCACGCCGAAACCAAAAAAGAAAAGTAGGTGGTCAGCGTTTGATAAACGCCGGAGGCTTGAGGTACCGTAGGCAGTTTACTTTTTCTGACTCCATGCATCATGTGCATGCGTTAGGCTTAGGCCTATGCCTATGTCAGAGAGGGCTTCTTATAAATTCCATGGACATGCAGGATGGCCTATATAGGCCTAGTAGGCCTAGTGAATTAAACTGGCCCTGAAGCCATGGACCGGAGCAGTGGCGGCGCCAGGGGGGGGAGCTTGGGGGGGGCTTTAGCCCCCAAAAAAGTGGCCAGCCCCACCATTAGCCCCCCCAACTGAAATGAGCAAATTGAAAATTTAAAACACTCATTGAAATCATTTGATTAAGTGGAATTTTTAATTGCCAGGGCTAAAGATTTGTCAGCCATCAGTGCTAGCCCTACCATTAACCCCCTCCCCTTCTGAAATGAGGATAATATATGTGTATTATCATATTACTATTAGCCCCCCAAAAATTTGCTCAGCCCCCCCTTAGCCTCCCCAACTAAAAATTCCTGGCGCCGCCGCTGGACCGGAGGTATAAAATATTGCAGATACCTACAAAAGACACACTAAATCAGATGTAGTGTCTGAAAGACAATCGCGAACACGGTTTAATCATTAAAGCACTGACTAGGTTGTGTACAGCAGCAGTATTGCCATCACATAAACATGATAAAGAGTCAACAGACTAGTACATGGTACATGACTTTGTAATCAAACTAACAGTGATTTCATAAGTCCACATTGCTTCCTGATATTTATATCACATGTCATTGCGTTCACATCAAACTTGGGGATATTTGAAACCACAGTATGTATAGTCCTCACTTTCCCACTGTGCACGAATTCGTGAGACTGCACAAGATGGCAAAACTTTTCTGTTTTTTTACCAAGGATGTGGTAAATCCATCTGGTGAAGTGCCGGTAAGCAATATATCTGTATAGCCTGAAAGAAAACCCTGCATAAATATTGATAGTCATTTTATGATGTTTTTCCTTGTACATATTTTTATTTTTATGCACTTTACTGTGTTTAGTAAAATAGAAAATACACAGTTGACAGTACTTATTAAAAGATTATTTGGCTTCATTTTATTTACATGTATTCATTCATTCATTCCAGTATTTTAAATGAATAATCTCGATCTTGCAGGAAGAAATGGCCACAAGGCAATTCATATCATTTAATTTTCCCCCCCATGCTTGGAATTTTAGAGAGAGACTGACAAAATAATGATCGTCGACATAAAAACAAAGGACCCCATCCCATGCTTGCAATGATAGCCTAAATAAGGTAGGAATAATGCACTGAATTTCATACCAGTTGGTATTCCCAATCCTATGAGAGTGGTCAGATCTTTTGCGTTTGCGTCTAGGAGGGGTGGTAGGCCCATCTTGATTCTCGGCACCGTCTAAATCAACGTCGCCGTCGAATTCCGTCTCCTCCCCCGTGGTCTCGGGTTCTGAATCTGACAAATCGCTTTCCCCTTCTTCTTCGCTATTTTGTTCACCACTTTCTTCATCTTCACTTGCACTGTATTCCGACGAAGAAACGGGCTGTCCTATTATCAGTTCGAACTGGTAAGGCTTTACAATGCGATGTTCGGCGATATCAAACTTCTCTTCCTCTTCTTCTTCCACCATACATACTATCCTTCCGAATTGGAATGCACAATGGGCCATTTTTGCGAACAAATTTGGATTAAAAACGAACATGAAGATGAATAACTCGATTGGAATGACTGAGCTGAACGAGTGTGTTTCTTTGTCCGATTGTTTGGCAACTGTGACGTCACCGCCGGTTCACCTAGCGGCGATTACTGGTACTAATTACTAATCGACTAGAACATCTAGACTTCGGAAAAGTTGTATGTGAGGCGCAATTAAAAGTGAATTTTCTGAATAAATTCTTCTGTAACAGGTAAAAACTTTATTTGTATGCTTTTAAAAAGTACTTTTTCGAGCAATACGATGATTTTTAGCGAATGGTATATCTGTTGATATCTGACCTTTAAGGTTTTTGCCAGAGCGACAGGTTGACCGCACCTCTACGGCACGCTGGCGGTTCGCCGTCTTGGTCCGGATTCACCAGTTTTACGATCATAAGAGTTGCCTCCACCAGCTTTACGATCGTAAGATTTTCCATGCTGTGTTACAACTCCACCTTTCAAATATCTTTGTAGTAAGAATCACAAAATCAGTCTTGATATGTTTTACGATGTCATTTCTTTCTTTGCCAAAGTATTCCATATTGTACTTTATCGCGGTACAAGAAATGAGATGTAGTTGCAATTAATGTTTGGCTACTTTTTC
>NC_134814.1:15320919-15333419 GCF_046742065.1 Oratosquilla oratoria
AGAGAGAGAGAGAGAGAGAGAGAGAGAGAGAGAGAGAGAGAGGGGGGGGGGAGACAGAGAGACAGAGAGAGACAGAGAGAGAGAGAGGGAGAAGGAGAGAGAGAGACAGAGGAGGAAGAGAGAGAGTCAGAGAGAGAGAGGGGAGAGAGAAAGAGGGGGAGAAATAGAGAAAGAGAGAGAATGAGGGAAAAAGAGAAAGAGAGAGAAGGGGGAGACGGAGAAGGAGAGTTAGAGAGGTGGAGGGGGAGAGAAAGGATAGGGAAAGGGGAAGGGAGAGGAAGAGGGAGAGCAAAAGGAAGAAGGAAAGGAAGAAGGAGAGGAAGAGGGAGAGGGAAAGGGAGATGGAGAGGAAGATAGAGAGGAAGATGGAAAGGGAAAGGGAGAGAATGTGTGAGAGACAGTGAGTGTAAGAGGCTGGTAGAAAAGAGGGTAGAGAGAAGGGTAGAAGACAAGTTGTTGCATTCTATAGGCAAGTTATTTGTAACTAACAGCCAGAGCGAGGTGCCTGAATCCACTTTGTGTATGTAATAAAATAGCTGGGCTCGGGATCTTGAATATGTATATATATATATATATATATATATATATATATATATATATACATATATATATACATATATATATATATATACATTATATATATATATGTGTGTGTGTGTGTGTGTGTGTGTGTGTGTGTGTGATATATATATATATATATATATATATATATATTGCCATAATGACCCTCTTTTGTAACCTTACTGAGAATTATGCAGGGACGCGAGATTATTCTAAGTAAACAATATTGCCGTTAAGGCTTGAAACAAAAAATCTGATTGGTGAAAGGGGAGGAGGAGAAAATTCTAATTGGTTCACGAATGTAAGATTACGCCCCTTGGGGAGGATCTTAAATATAAAGTTAAAGATCAATGGTCTACGGAAGTGACTACGTCACTGCAAAGCTCACGTAGGTTCTTGTATACGTGATTTTGTGGGATTCCTTAGTAAAACCTCGGAGAGTGCGTTGTGTATTCTTAATTGGACTTGACAGAAGAAATATATAGAAAAATCTAGAATTTATTTCTCCTAAACAGACAATTTTAGTGAAGTGAGAGGTAGAAGCCTATCAGTGAAGACAGCCAACACTAAGTGGAACAGACAGCCTAGAACTTGACAAAGTTGAATAATTGGAGGCAATGGGACCTACCAACTAAAAGATACGATTCACCATATTAATAAGTGGGGGCCAATAGTGACGACAACAGTGTGTGTGTGAGAGAGAGAGAGAGAGAGAGAGAGAGAGAGAGAGAGAGAGAGAGAGAGAGTATGTTCTTGTGCGTATGTGTGAATCCTGGCATTTTTCATTTAATATATATGTCCTGACACTCACGACTCCCTTCTTACACTGAAACAGGACATTCCAACATCAAAAGGGCTTCACTGCCTAAGGTAGACTTGGATGCTGCTATCTATATAAGGTAGCCATCGAAAAACGAAAACTGAGGAATGTGTGTCAGCCACGTCAAGAAGACCTCACTATCCATGTGATACAAATGTATCAAAGACAAGTTTTGCACACTGGACTTTACTAAGTTCCATTAACCCTCCTAACATGCAGTCCAGCGTAAATAAATATGCGTTTGTGTGTGTGTGTGTGTGTGTGTGTGTGTGTGTGTGTGTGTGTGTGTGTGTGTGTGTGTGTGTGTGTGTATTCACCTCAGATCTGCTGCAGTCTCTGTCGAGACAGCCAGACACCACCCTACGGCAGTGAGCTGAGAGCTCATTATATGCCGATCTCTGGGTAGTGTGTGTGTGTCCGCGTGTGTACGCAAGTATATATATGTGTGCACGTGCGTGTCCGTTTTTGCAAGGGCACCAAACCCTTCACAATCCCAACCGACGCTGAGACAGAAGAGAGCAAATCCATCCTAGCTGCGTATATACACGAACAGAGTAATGTGACCCTACCATAACGAGGCTTCATTCTCCCGGAGTTAAAATCGCCTAAACCCCAAGTTAATTAGCAATTTAATCTCCTTAACTGCGGCTGATGTGATGAGATTGAGAGAATAGCCTACCGCAAAGCTTCGGTAGATGAAATCGGGTCACTTTTTTGCTGAAAATTTTGCAGTCGATATGACGTCATCTCCACGTGGCTCATTTCACGAATATTCTTTACATCAAAGACGTACCTTAAAATGTTGGGGTTAAACCTCTCAAAGGGCTTTTCAATAAACCAAACAGCGAGAATAATTATGTTTTTCGTTTGTCTTAATCTCTTCCTGGCAAAGGGAGAGAAGAGGACTTATAGACATCCACACACGTGGCGCAGTGGACAGAGTTCCTGGCTACCACTACGGCGGTCCGGGTTCGAATCCCGCCCAGGCTGAAATAATTTCAGTATCGCTGTGCTGCGAGTTGTTACTCCAACTCTCGTGGGCGGGGAGTTGGGTGTGTGTGTGCGTGTAAGGTCACAGAATTACCCATAGATCGGTCATACATGAGCTCTGAGTTCTCTTCCGGGAGGGAAATAGCTGTCGATCACGAGTCCAACACGTGATCCAAGACCACGGTGAAACACACACACACGTGCGCACGCGCACACATACTCTATCTCCCTCACACACACACACACACGCACACACACACACACACACACACACACACACACACACACACATACACACACACACACGTTAGATACTAAAACATACAAAAGCGGGTCACTACGAGCATAGCTCTCTTCCCGTAAAATACAACTAGGTAAATACACACACGCACACTCCATCTCTCTCTCTCTCTCTCTCACACACACACACACACACACCTCTCATGGCGCTGTGGTTAGAGCTCTGGCCTGCCACTACGGAGGTACGGGTTTGACTCTCGCCCGGGGCTGAAATAATATCAGTATCGCAGAGCTGAGGGGTGTTATTCCAACTCTCGTGGGCGGGGAGTTGGGGGGTGTTCGTGTAGAGTCACAGTATTACCCATAGATCGGTCATACGAGCTCTATGCTCTCATCCAGAAGGCTGATAAATGTCGATCACTAGTCCAACTCGTGATCCAAAGACCAAGTGAATACACATAAAGAGCAATTACAAAGATGGCCCCAACACTTTCAAAACTGTCATATGAGGAGAGACCGCCAAACCTAGAATTATCGACTCTGGAACAAAGAAGAGAAAGAGGTGACCTATTGACCATCTATAGAATCAAGAGTGGCATGGAAGTCCTTGATAGAGAAGACTTACTAAATTGGGATAAGAGGAATACAAGAGGACATGAAAAGAAACTCAAAAAGGACAGTTATAGAAGGGACCTGAAAAAGAACAGCTTTCCACACAGAGTGGTGGATGTCTGGAACAAATTGAACGAAACAATAGTGTGTGCAGAAACCATACATGAATTTAAGAGCAAAATATACTGTGAGATACAAAGACGGGACAACACGAGCGTAGCTCATATTCCCGTAAGATACAACTAGGTAAATACGCATGCATGCATGCATGCACACACACGTACACACACACACAAACAGAAAGAGAGAGAGAGAGAGAGAGAGAGAGAGAGAGAGAGAGAGAGAGAGAGAGAGAGAGAGAGAGAGAGAGAGAGAGAGAGAGAGAGAAAGAGGGCGGAAGGAGAGAGGGAGAGAGAGTTAACGTAAGAGGGAAAAAAGGATGAGGAGAGAAGGAGAGGTAGAGAGAGATAGGAAGAGAGGAAGAAGGACAAAGAGATAAGGAGAGAGGAAGAGATAGAAAAATATAAGGAGAGAGGGATGGAGAAGGGAGGAAGGGAGAGTGGGAGGAAGAGGAATTATTTTCCTCCTTTTTTTGCCCTTCCATCCATCCTTCCTTCCTTTCCTTCCTTTCCTTTTCCGATCTACACGTGACTCTCAATGTTTCTTTTCCATTATTCAATCTTCTACTTCAATCATTTAGCTTTTTCACTTTCTCCTTAGTTCTTTCTAGTCATTTTTTTTTATCAACAAATATTTCTTTTTCCATCCTTTTGCAGCGTTTTCTATCTAGTACTTCATTTGTGTGTACCGCAGTATATGTCGTAGTATGTGTGTGTTAAAGACAGATTGAACATTTTTAGAAGCTCTGCCAAGGGATTCGAACCCTGACCTGTTCCACATGTCGTAGTATGTACAGTATCTGTATTAGGCGTATAGGTGTACGGCGCATATATCCAATACGAATTATTCTTAAGTCCTACTGAAGTCTTTTATGTCGCAAACGTACGATATAAATCCACATTAAAAAGAATAAAAATAGATAAATAAAAAAATAAAAAACAGTAAATAAAAGAAAAATTCCACTACTGTAGTACTTACAAATGAAGTCACCTAGGATATTAACTGCCTCAAAGTGACTTCAATCAGCTACCTTAATTAACCTTTTAGTTGATTTTTAATACTTTAGTATTTATTCTAGCCAACCCCTCATTACTATACTCATCGTCATTGTAAGGTCTAAAAATTCCTCATTCAAGATCCATGTAACATTTTTCAATGTCTTTAAGGTCAGGGTACCCTTCTTTAAGGTCAGAATACTCTTTCTTCAGGGTCAGGATACCCTTTCTTCAGTGACAAGATATCCATTCTTCAAGGTCATGATACCCTTCTTTAAGGTCATGACAATTCTTTAAGGTCAGGACAATCCTTCTTTAAGACCAGAATACCCTTCTTTAAGGTCAAAACATCCCTTCCTTAAGGTCAGGACACCCCTTCTTGAAGGTCAGGGCATCCGTTTTTCAAAGTCAATATAACTTTTTTCCTCAAACTCAAGATACCTCTTGTACAAGGTCAGGACACTCCTTCTTCAAGGTCAAGGTATTTACTTCTTTGAGGTCAAGATACCGTTAGTCTACGCCTTTTCCTCAAGGTCAAAATAACCCCTCCTTCAAGATGAACAAACTCCATGGAGACAGAAATATTTCTTTAAGTTGTATAATATCTTCTTTAGGAACGCTACATGCGTTGAAGCTCCACAGTACCTGATTCTCATAAGGTTAAACCCTGATGGACTGATAGGATAACCCATGTTTTCATTCCAGGCCAATGGTTCTTCAGGTTCAACGACGGCAACACCTTCAGGTTCAACTCGAGGTCGACCTGACCGATGACATCGCCTCCCTAACCTTCTGACACTTCAAATTCCCGAAGAAGAAGAGGAAGAAAAAAACTTCCATGGACATTCCCAAGAAGCCATTTCGATACTTCGTAGGGGACGGGGGGTCTGGAAGCGCCTCATCCACAACCGTTCCAGACCTAATCTGGCTCTTCTTTATTCTGGAAAGTTCAATCAGGTTTCGCCTCCCAGCCTACCGAGAACATATATCTCCATTTTCTCAACGAGGATCTTTTGGTGCAGCTATTTACCACAGTACAGTCCAGACACTTCTACATAATACTTCTACACTATACATATCTGCTTTCCTCTAGCTCTCCATCGCCCCCCAAACATATTCTCCTCCCCCCAACCCCCTCTCCAACCCAGCAATTTTCCTTCCTCCCCCTCCTTCCACTACTTCGCCTTCTGTACTTGTTCCCCCTCCCGTTCCGGTGCTCTTTGAATCACGTCATCACTGCGCGGGGCTTCCCGGATGAACCGTAAATGATATTGCTGGCTCTTCCTCACTCCTGACGAAGTGGAGGGCGAGGGGGAGGTTGGGAGTGGGAGGGGGAGAGGAGGGGAAGGCCACGATGTGATACAGCGGGGTCATCACTAACGAGGGGTCAAGTTTCGGACATGTTCCTCCACTCGATGTCACAATATCAAAGAAGTTCGCGTCTAATACAGTTCGAAGTTTCATGAAGTACGGTTAATTTGTTTTACGGTTCATTTAAGTATGTAAGCGATATAATGTAATCTTTAATCGATACATTTCTTTACCACCTTGCTCGGACGAAGTTAATGAGAGGTATTGTTTTTGTTCGAGTTTCTTGGCTAGCAACACAAAATCAAAACGGTTACATAGTCCTAGTTAATTTTGGGAGTAACTAGTTCAGAGAGAAGTTCAAAATTACTAAAAACGTAATTTCCATTTATGTAACTTCCTCAGAAGTTCTTATTTACTTCAAAAACTAAAATGATAATTACTCTATTTCTCAATTCTAATCTTCCATTACCATAATGAAAAAATATTTATTTTACCTTCGCTGATTTTGAAATGTCAATCTTAAGGTCACAGAACCTTAGAGTAAACACTAGAACGGTTGCTGGTAGATATTTACTATCAACAGCATTCTAGAAGTAGTCCATAAGTTTTCAAATATCTTTAGACTTTCAATGACCTTAAAATGTAAAATTCATATACATATAGAGGCCTACAACATGACAACGGTCGCAAATAGAGGTCCACAAAAATCAACTGAACAATCAACTATATAGTACCATAAGACCTTTACTAAAGGTGAGTAATTTAGTATTAAGTTGCACTAGAATAAGCTTTCTATTCAATCTTTTTACTAGTTAAACTAGGCCGCAGCGCAAACCAAAACTTTCTACGCCGAAGTTCCAAATGTGGCGACATGACGTAATTGTGATGATCAGACAAAGGTCAGAACTGATTGGTTAACGGGTTTGACATCAGGCGACGCCAGACATCCACTTCAGAATGTCTGAACGAGGCTTTGCATATTCTCAGTTAGAAGAGAATAGAGAAGAGAGGAGAGAGGAGAGAAGCGGAGAGAAGAGAAGAGAAGAGTAGAGTAGAGAAGAAATGAGAGAGAGAGAGAGAGAGAGAGAGAGAGAGAGAGAGAGAGAGAGAGAGAGAGAGAGAGAGAGAGAGAGAGAGAGAGAGAGAGAGAGAGAGAGAGAGAGGGGGGGGATGGAAGGAAAGAAAGAGAGAGAGAGACAGAGAGATAGAGAGGGAGGGAGGGAGAGTGCGAGATAGAGAGAGAGAGGGAGAGTGCGAGAGAGAGAGAGAGAGAGAGAGAGAGTGCGAGAGAGAGAGAGAGAGAGAGAGAGAGAGAGAGAGAGAGAGAGAGAGAGAGAGAGCGGAGGTGGGAGAGAGAGAGACGGAGAGAGAGAGAGAGAGAGAGAGAGAGAGAGAGAGAGGAGAGAGAGAGAGAGAGAGAGAGAGAGAGAGAGAGAGAGAGAGAGAGAGAGCAAGAGAGAGAGAGAGAGAGAGAGAGAGAGAGAGAGAGAGAGAGAGAGAGAGAGAGAGAGCGGGGAGGAGGGAGAGAGAGAGAGAGAGAGAGAGAGAGGGAGAGAGAGAGAGAGAGGGGGGCGAGAGAGAGGGGGAGGGAGAGAGAGAGAGAGAGACAGAGAGAGCGAGAGAGACACAGAGAGAGAGAGAGAGAGAGAGCAAGAGAGAGAGGGTGAGAGAGAGAGAGAGAGCACAAGAGAGAGAGAGAGAATGAGAGAGAGAGAGTTATGGCGTTCTTTTATTCCGTCGAAATTAGCATCAAACGAAAAACATATGTATTGTAATATATTATCTACCATGACGTCCTGACAAATTAATTGCGATCATTGAAAAAATGCAAAATTACCACTGTCATTATTATCACTATCATCATCATTATCATCGCCATCATCATCATCGTCATAATATCAACATTATCGTCAAATCATCATCATCGCCATAATACCATCATATCTTCATACCTTCATGTCATCATCATTATCACCATCATCATCGTCATAATATCATCATCGTCATAATATAATCATCATATCTTCATACATTTACATCATCATTATCGTCATCATTATCATTCATCTACCCCCTGCTGATCTAGCCTAACGCTATCTACTCACTAACACATTTGTTCTACCTGCCGGCAAAGCAGACACAGACACACACACACACACACACACACACACACACACACACACACACACACACTCGGTGGCGTGGTTGGTAGAGTCTCAGACTATCAGTACGGAGGTATCGGTGGTACCTGGTTCGAATCCTGCCCAGGGCTGAAATTATTTCAGTATTGCTGCGCTTCGAGTCGTTACTCCAACTCATGTGGGCGGGGAGTTGAGTGTGTGTGTGCGTGCGTGTAAGGTCATAACATTACCCATAGATCGGACATACGAGCTCTGAGCTCTCTTCCGTGAGGAAATAGCTGTCGATCACGAGTCCAACACGTGATCCGAAAGACCAAGGTGAATCACACACACACACACAGACACACACACGAACCTGCTCGATTAATTTCTTTCTCGTTTTATTCTGGCTATTAATTCACTTATCTCCCCCACAATGCCCCAGTTACCAAAGTGAGAAGAACACTTCTCTTATCCCGCTGGTGGTCCTTCGGGACAAACGTCGAAGAGGTTGGTCTCCTCGCCTCCTTGGTTCGAATCCTGCCCAGAGCCGAAAATTATTTCGGTATCGCTGCATTTCGGGTCGTTACTCTGACTCTCGTGGGCGGGGAGTTGTGTGTGTGTGTGTGTGTGTGTGTGTGTGTGTGTGTGTGTGTGTGTGTGTGTGTGTGTGTGTGTGCGCGTGTGTGTGTGTGTGTGTGTGTGTGTGTGTGTGTGTGTGTGTGTGTGTGTGTGTGTGTGTGTGTGTGTGTGTGTGTGTGTGTGTGTGTAAGGTCATAGCATTACCCATAGATCGGTCATACGAGCTCTGAGCTCTCTTCCGAGAGGGAAATAGCTGTCGATCACGAGTCCAACACGTGATCCAAAGACCAAGGTGAATACACACACACACACACACACACACACACACACACACACACACATATATATATATATATATATATATATATATATATATATATACATGTGTGTGTGTGTGTGTGTGTGTGTGTGTGTGTGTGTGTGTGTGTGCGTGTGTGTGTGTGTGTGTGTGTAGGTGCAACCCTGACGGGCTGGCACTCGGTGTCCGGACCGGTTTTAAGCTCTCTAGCAACTGGTACTATTTCCACACAATTTTTTACACGAAGAATTTGCCGGTGAATTAGGAACAGGCTAATACAACACAGCCAAGATCCCAAAATCAATGAAAAACAATGTGTTAGCAGCAACAACAAAAGCACAACACAAGAAAGCAACAACATAACACCAAAACATCAACAAAATAATGATAACCATCATCACTGTCATCATCGTTCGCATGTACAGTCACAAGTAAAAATTTTACCAAAGCTACAGTTCTCATAACGGTAAAGGAAACATGGACTGGAGGTGAAGCTTTTATTCCTGACGTTTCGTCTATCGACTTTCTCAAAGGAACTTTCCTTTGAGAAAGTCGATAGACGAAACGTCAGGAATAAAAGCTTCACCTCCAGTCCATGTTTCCTTTACCGTGTCTATACAACTTGTTCACATGGATTTTCAGTTCTCATAACGTCAATATGATTTTTTTTTCTTTTTTTTTTAATAATGAAAATCTCTGGGTGGGTCTAAACTTTTGCTCGTGACTGTATTTATTTATTTCGTTTTATTTATTCATTTTATCTATTTTATTTATTTATTTTATCATATCTATTTATTTATTTTATTTTATTTTATCTTTATTTTTTTTGCTATCTTTTCTTAGCTCAGCCTATGAATGACGTTTGGCCAAATTACATTTCGCCAAATTTCTTCAGGTAAAGGTCAGATTAATTTAAGTTGGGTCAGATTAGTTTAGATTAGGAAAAGAAGTTTTTGAGTACTAAAAAATATATATAATAATAATGACTGATGGATCATCCCTGGCACAGGGAATTTCCTTCAGCCGAATGAAATTTCTTAGCGGCAGTGGAAGATGATCGAGACTAGTTTGACTTTTCCTCTGTTAATCGGGTTCTCATTATACGAATGAAATTTTCTGGTGACAACTACACAATACACAAGCAAACAAAAACAGTTAAGATTCTAAAACACCCACAAGATAAAAAATAAATCTCTCTTAGCCTTGTTGACATGTATATGAATAAATATGTGAATAGAAAAAAAAGAATATCGAAATAAACATTTCTTGTTACATATTTTTCAAGTACATAATACACATGATCCCCCTCCCCCTACCTCACCTCCCCCCCATACCTCCCCCGTTCCCCCAGTTCTTTTGATTTAATATCAGCCACGTGTATTACGACGATGTACATAAAAAAACTGTAATAAAAAGCGAAACGTCGTACAAATACAATGAAGGATCCGTCCTCCACATGTGTTGTTTATTTTCGATAGACTTATTGGCAAAAGCAACTTTCGTACAGAAAAAAAGAAGCTAAAGAGGAAAATGTAACTCAGTCTTGCATCACAAGACATCGGCCATCTTAGTGCCTTTGACTTCCGAGGTTTTGCCGAGGCGGAGACAAGCTGCACTAATACAGCTTCTGCCAGAGTGCCATCTTGACACCGCCCATTTCAAGTGGCAAGGAGACTTTGCCGAATGAGTTTCTTCAGTTGGCAGGAGACTTCATTAATTAATGACTCTCATTATACCATTATCGACTCAGTCAAGATTATATATTTTTTCATTCATATATATTTTTGTTCAGTTCTGGAAGTTTCCCGCGACGAATACATTCGTCTTCTTCTCCTTCTTCTTCTTCTTCTTATACGTCACCATCTCAATAAAGAAGTTGTCCCTTTCAACTGAATAATATCGTCTGTAGCTTGTGAAGAAATAAAGCAAGTGAATATCGGGTATCACTGTCCAAATTAAATATGAGAGTCTGGCAATCAAATATAGAAAGTTATACTAGTCATCAGAATTCCATTGTTGGCAGCATTGACTCCCTTTCTTCCACATTTTACCCAGTAAGAAAAGATATACAGTAACAACAAATCAAAATAAGATAACAAGAATAAAATTCATAATGAAATACATCAACAATATTGAGTATCAAACAGTGATAATGATAGTTTCAATGAAAATCGTCTGATGAGCAAAAACAAAATCTAGGTACCGAGTGTCTTATTATTATTATTATTATTATTATTATTATTATTATTATTATTATTATTATTATTATTATTATTATTATTATTATTCTAATTCTTCTTCATCTTCTTTTTCTTGTAATTCTTTTAGTAATTCTTCTTCTTCTCCTTCTTTTTTTTCTTCTTCTCCTTCTTATTTTCTTCTTCTCCTTCTTTCTTCTTTATTTCTTCTGCTTCTTCTTCCTCTTCTTCTTTTTCTTCTGTTGTTGCTGCTGCTGCTTTCTTTTCTTTTTTATTCCCGCTGCTTCCTGTCTATTCTATTCATCACCGCGCCAGAGACACCTGCCTCCCAACCTTCTCTCGATAACAAAACCACCTTTCCTTCTTATTCTTGTCGCCGCCACACTATTTGGTTTTCATGTCCGTAGCACCACCGAGATCCCTCGACATGGGCGTTTGTCGACGGCGTCACGTCGCTCAACGAAGCCCTTCGCCATTTGTTGTCCAACTTCGGCCATTTTACGAAGTACACCAAAAAGGTTTCTGCGTGTACTCTGATCTTTGCCAGCGGCACCACCCTCTCTCCCTCCCTCCTTCCCCTCCCCTACTTCTTCTTCCTCTTCCTCTTCCGCCTCTCCGTCTCTCTTTCCTTACCTCCCTCTCCTTCTTCTCTTCCCCACCACTCCCTCCCTCCTCCCTCTCCTTCTTCCCTTCTCCACCTTTCCTTCCCTCCTTCCCTCTCCTTTTCCTGACCCTCCTCCCTCCTTCCCTCTCCTTTTCCTGACCCTCCTTCCCTCCCTCTCCTTCTTCCTTTCATCGAAACTCCTTCTTTCCCTTCATCTCCCTCCTACCCATCCCCTTCCCTCCTTCCTTCCTTCCATCCTTCCTTCTTTCCCTCCCTCCTTCCATCCTTCTTTCCTTCCCTCCTTCCTTCCTTCCATCCTTCTTTCCTTCCTTCCATCCTACCCTCCTTCCTTCTTTCCCTCCTTCCTTCCATCCTTCCTTCTTTCCTTCCTTCTCTTCTTCATCCTTCCTTTCTTCCCTCCTTCTTTCCTTCTTTTCGTTCCATCCTTCTTTCCTTCCCTCCTTCCTTCCCTGTTTCCTTTCTTCCTTCCTTCCATGCTACCTTCCATCCCTCCTTCTTTCCTTCCTTCTTTCCTTCCCTCCTTTCTTCCCTGTTTCCTTTCTTCCTTCCCTCCTTTCTTCCTTCCATCCTTCTTTCCTTCCTTCCATTCTACCTTCCTTCCTTCCTTCCTTCTTTCCTTCCCTCCTTTCTTCCCTGTTTCCTTTCTTCCTTCCATCCTTCTTTCCTTCCTTCCTTCCTTCCCTCCTTCCTTCCTCCTTTCCTGCCTTCATTCATTCTTTCCCTCCTTCCTTTCCTTCCCTCTTTCCTTTCCTCCCCTTCTTACTTCCTTCCTTCTTATCCTTCCCTCGCTTATACCCTCCCTCCTTCCTTTTTCCTTTCCTTTCTTCAATCCTTCCTTCCGTCTTTCCATAATTCCTTCCATCCTTCCTTTCTTCCTTCCTTCTCTTTCTCCTCCATTCCCTCCCTCCTTCCTTCCTTTCTGCCTTCATTCCTCCCTTCCTATCTTCATTCATTCCTTCTTCCTTCCTTCCTTCCTATACTCCTCCCTTTCCCTCCCTCCTTCCTTTCCTCCTTCACCCATTCACTCC
>NC_134814.1:15338419-15348419 GCF_046742065.1 Oratosquilla oratoria
GAAACATGTTAGATAAAGAAACTACATCAGCTGTTGGACTAGTAAGGTCCAAGGCTTTTGTCAGACTCTCCCAGAAGCTTTTGTCACCTTACGGACTCTCACGCACCGGAAACTTGTTTGATAAAGAAACTACATCAGCTGTTGGACTAGTAAGGTCCAAGGCTTTTGTCAGACTCTCCCAGAAGCTTTTGTCACCTTACGGACTCTCACGCACCGGAAACTTGTTTGATAAAGAAACTACATCAGCTGTTGGACTAGTAAGGTCCAAGGCTTTTTGTCAGACTCTCCCAGAAGCTTTTGTCACCTTACGGACGCTCACGCACCGGAAACTTGTTAGATAAAGAAACTACATCAGCTGTTGGACTAATAAGGTCCAAGGCTTTTGTTAGACTCTCCCAGAAGCTTTTGTCACCTTACGGACTCTCACGCACAGGAAACTTGTTAGATAAAGAAACTACATCAGCTGTTGGACTAATAACCTTGAAGGTCATTCATTATCTAGAACACTGGTTCTTAATCAGGACGCCATGCCAATAGTTTAGGGGATCCATAGCCGATCAACCATGAAATTAAAGATAATCTCTTTACTTTCGTTTTTTCTTTTTTCTTTTTTTTTGTGGGGGGTGAGGTGTGCAGGGGGATACAGGAATCCACGACGATGTTTATAATTTCTTAAAGAGAGAAATTGAGTGAAAATTGTTGAGAGCCACTGACTCTTGAAGAAAAGATAAATAAATTGAGGAAAGTTGTATTTTACTACATGAGATTTACAAACTGTACTGTTCACTATAAACCTACTATCGGAGAAATAATAACGGAAGTACAGGAAAACTGTATATTTCGACTACTATCTGTAGTCCTTTTCAGCAGAATGAAGAGGACTACAGATAGTAGTCGAAATATACAGCTTCCCTATACTTCCGTTATTATTTCTCCGATAGTGGGTTTATAGTGAACTTTTACAAATGTGTTGTAACATACCAATTTCCAAACTGTACTGTAATATCAAATAAACAAATTAAAGACATTCAGGCCAAATAAACCGGATTTACAGAATAAAATATATTTTGCGGAATCTATTGAAAGGATTTTTTTTTCGCTCCAGCAAGATGGCCTACACTCCTTTAGTTTCAAGTTTAAGAACCACTCTACCGTTTACCGTTTTAACGGAGGATGAGAAACGGGAACTATCCTGTTATCAATAAACAAAGAAACCCGAGTCTTAAGAGTCATTATCAGGTGTACATGCACTTCAGAAAACCTAGGCAAGTCGCGAACCATGGTCTTAGTAAGAGGATACAGGCTTCTCTGTCCGTGCGTTCAGGTACCTGAACCTTGTTGAGAGAGGATAGGGTCTCGAGGTGGGGAGGGAGTTTTCCCAGAGGAAATTAGAATGCAAACCGCTTATGTTCCTGTAGTTTGAGAAAAAGAAGGAGGAGGAGGAGGAGGAAGAGGTGGAGGAGGAGAAGGGAGGAGAGAGGGATGAAGAGGAGAGGGAGAAGAAGGAGGTAGAGGAAGAGGAGGGGAGGAAAGGAGGGGAGGAGGAAGATTAGAGGAGGGGTGAAAAGGAACGTGCGAGGAGGGGAGGGCAAGGAAGAAATGAGAGGGGAAGGATGGAAGGGGAGGGGAGTAGGGGAAGGGAGGAGGGGAGGGGAGGAGGGAAGGGGAATGGGGCAAGGGATGGGAGAAGGGGAGGAGAAGCGGGGGAGGGGGAAGGGAAGAGGGGGAAGGGGAGGGGAGGGGAGGAGGTGGAGGGGAAGAGGAAGATAGTAGGAGGGGGAAGGAGGAGGGGGAAAAGGAGAGGGGGAGAAAGAAGAGGGGAAAGGAGAGGGGGAGAAAGAGAAGGAGGAAGAAGAGAGGGAGGATTCAGGAAAAGAAGGAAGAGGAGGAAAAGGAAGAGGAGGAAGAGGAAGAGAAGGAGAAGGAGGAGATGGAGGAAGAGGAAGAAGAGAAGGAAGATGAATAGGAGGTGGAGGAAGAGGAAGAGGAAGAGAAGAAAGAGGAGGAGGAAGAAGAGGAGGAGGAGGAGGAGGAGGAGGAGGTTAAACAGGAACAGGAGGATGAGGAGGAGGTGAAGCTGGAACAGGAGGAGGAGTAGGAGGAGGAGGAGGAGGAGGAGGAAGAGGAGGAGTAGTAGGAGGAGGAGGGGAAGCAGGAACAGGAGGAGGAGGAGGAGGAGGAGGTGTAGCAGAAACAGGAGGAGTAAGAAGGAGGAGGTGGAGGAGGAGGAGAAGTAGTTGGAGGAGAAGGTGAAGCAGGAACAGGAGGAGGAGGAGGAGGAGGAGGAGGAGGAGGAGGAGGAGGAGGAGGAGGAAGAGGAGGAGTAGTAGGAGGAGGAGGGGAAGCAGGAACAGGAGGAGGAGGAGGAGGAGGAGGTGAAGCAGAAACCGGAGTAAGAAGGAGGAGGTGGAGGAGGAGGAGAAGTAGTTGGAGGAGGAGGTGAAGCAGGAACAGGAGGAGGAGGAGGAGGAGGAGGAAGAGGAGGAGTAGTAGGAGGAGGAGGGGAAGCAGGAACAGGAGGAGGAGGAGGAGGTGAAGCAGAAACAGGAGGAGTAAGAAGGAGGAGGTGGAGGAGGAGGAGAAGTAGTTGGAGGAGGAGGTGAAGCAGGAACAGGAGGAGGAGTAGGAGTAGGTGGAGGAGGAGGAGGAGGAGGAGGTGGAGGAGGTGAAATGGAACAGGAGAACGAGTAGGAATAGAGTGGGTGGGTGGGGGTGGGGGGTGAACTGATCTCCAAAAGCGTTCTCCCGAGGTCATACACAAAGGGCTGCCCCGAAGAAAACGGTGATGTGACGAGAGTCCTCTACCCCCAACAGACCATGAGGATGACTTAGGGCAAGGATATAGTTTCTCTTTCTCTCTCTCTCTCTCTCTCTCTCTCTCTCTCTCTCTCTCTCTCTCTCTCTCTCTCTCTCTCTCTCTCTCTCTCTCTCTCTTCCTCTCACTTTGAATTATCATCTCTTACGTTTTCTTGATATTTTTTCTATCGACTTCTTTAAAAGATGTTCTCTATTTCTTGTGAGGAGGGCCTAAGATAATGTTATTTCTGTATACAATTTGTGGTTGAACTGTGTAATGACTAAGCTTGAGAGACCAATGACAGGTACCTACTAGTGTTAGTCCTCCGTGAAGGACGTCGGAGTGGGTCAACTCCCCGTCGGTCTTTGGACGAGATCCAGGATTTGTTCACCTCAGTCACTGTCCCCAGATTGTTCACCTGAGGTGAAATGAACACCTGAAAGTGTTCCCCTACTTCTACTAGGTGATGGTACATCAAGGAACCCACACTAATACACTACAGAAAACAATCCAATTTGTTCTATTGTTGTTATATCTGTCGAGGACTTCAATTTGGAAGTAGGTAGAAACAACTTTGCCAACCGTGTAGTTAATGAATGGAATAAACTTCCTGCACAGGTAGTGCAATGTAGTTCAGTTCGAAGCTTTAAGAATCATTTAGATAAACACCTAAGCAAGATGCTGTAATGATTATAATTTATTTTATATTATTTGTTTTTGTTTTGTTATCATTTGTCTGTTTGATTTTCATTTATTATTAGTTATATGTCAATTTATTATTTACTATTTACCTGTTTCTTTATTATTTAACTATACCTATGCATTTATTTATGTATTTTATTTTTTATTTACATTATTATAGTTTTTATTTATTATTTTATTATTATTATGATTTTTTTTCGCATCCGACCTAGATATGGACCAAAAGGTCTCCTGTCGGCATGCTCCGCCTTTGTAATCCTTTGTAAATAATGGTGAACATTTAGTGAACATATTGTGATGGAAAGAGCGAGTATGAGTTTCAGCTTTCCATGCCACTGTGCCCTCTTCCATTTCGGAATAGACACAAAAGTTTGTTGTGGTTAAGAATCTCCTTCCATTGAGTACGTGGCGAGCAACAGAAAACAACGACAACATTTTAATATAACTTAATGCCGGCTCAGGTCACCAGGGCTATAGTTCTAAAAGCGTATTGGACACAGCGCAACAACAAACAAACAAAATAAACACACACACAGACAGAGGCGGAAAAAACGTAAAAGAAAACGGGAAAGATGAGTGAAAAGAAAACGGCGCGTGGTTGCAGCGTCATCAATCCAGATGGAGCAGCGGCCATGAGGAAATTAAAGAAAATAAGACGAGAATGATCTGAAATAATACCGCACAGTTGGACTGACAACGACAAAGGAGGAACGGGGTCGAGAGGAAATGCGAGGAATGGGGAGGGAAGATTGGTATATAGAGAAAGGGGTGGAGGAGGGGAGAGGTGACAGGTGGGGTAAGACGGATGTAAGAGGTGAGGAAGGGGGAGGTGAGAGGTGGGGTGGGGGGGAGGAGAAAGGTACGGACATTAGGGAGGGGAATTTAGAGGTGGAAAGGGGGAGGGTAGGGGGATGGGGAGGTGAGAGGAGGGTAGAGGATGGGGAAAGAAGCGAAATGTAGGAAGGGTCTGGGAGGGGGGAGGAGAGGTGGTGAGGGGGAGGGGGGAGGGAGGAGAGGGGCGAGGAGGAGAGAGGTAGAGAGAAGAGAGCTGAGGGGGAAAGTGGAGAGGAGAGGAGTGAGGACTGTGGAGTGACGAAGATAGAACAGGAGACGTCAGGAGGACAACAGAGAGGACAAACAACAGAAGTCAAAAAATATCAGCATTTTTCTTTCGCTGGTAAGGAAGGTGATGAAATGGAGGTATAGTATAAGTTAAAACTGTTCAGAATATTTATTCCTGTCACTTTGTTGCGTAACTCTGATACGCAGGGGCATTAGTAAGTCCCTGAAATGAGAACTGTAAAAAATGCATCCTGTCAATACGCTATGCGGCGCGAGAGGTGGGGAGGGGGAGAGGGAGAGGGAAGAGGGGAGGGGAGAGGAGAGGAGAGGGGGGAGGGATGGGGAATAGGAAGGGAAGAGGGAAAGGAAAAAGTGAGGGGAGGAGCGAGGAGGGGCGAGAGCGAGGAGGGAGGAGAGAGGAGAGATGAGGGGAAAGGGAAGACAGGAGAGATGAGGGGAAAGGGGAGAGAGGAGTGGAAGGGGAAGGGGAAGAGAGGAGGGAGAGAGAAGAGAGGAGGGAGAGAGAAGAGAGGAAAGCAGGGAGAGGGGAGAGGAGAGAGGAGAGAGAGAAGAGGGGAAAGGGGTGAGAGAAGAGAGGATAAGGGAGAGGGGAGAGGAAAGAGAGGAGACAGGAAAGGGGTGAGGGAAGAGGGGATAGGGGGAGAGAGGAGTCGAAAGGGAAAGGGAAGAGAGGAGGGAGAGAGAAGAGAGGAAAGCAGGGAGAGGGGAGAGGAGAGAGGAGAGGGGCGAGGAGAGAAATGGGAGAAGGGAGATTGAAAAAGAAAGAGGAGAGGAGAAAGGAGATGGGATATGAGCAAGTGTGTTTTCTTGTAATACTGTTTTTAGGCAATAATTAACATCTTGTGTGTCTGTTAAGGCGGTTAACAGAACGCAGTTGAAAGTAGAAAATAAAATTGATCAGAGTCATTTTTTGAATGAAGAATAATTTCCAATTAGAAAAGAATTCCAAGTGACACAATCCGCAGAGATGTCAGTAACGCCCCTAAAATATTGACTGTATAAATATTCATGCAACCACTGAATCATACAAGTTTAGAGCGCTTTTGTGATCAAAGAATCTCCTCTTCATAAAGAACTCAAAATTTTACTGGGCGTGTCCCCAGCGACTTCTTTGCGAAATGAAATCTCTTGGTGGAACCCAAAATAGACGTTCGGTTAAAGTAATCCTGAAGTAATAAACGAGTGACAAATATGAGGAGACGATATAGGCGAGAGGGGATAGGGGGTAGCACGACAGTACTCCACGCGCTGCCGAAAAGCAAAAGTTTTCGAGCACAGCTGCAAAGGGAATGAAGTCAAAGGGGGACAGAAAGAGGTGGACAAGTGGAGGAGATGCTGATGGAGAGAACAAGAGCGAAAAATAGAGAGAGGAGGGAAGGGGGACGGAGAACTGAAAGAGGATGGAATGAGAGGGAGAGAGAGAGAGAGAGAGAGAGAGAGAGAGAGAGAGAGAGAGAGAGAGAGAGAGAGAGAGAGGGAGGGAGGGAGAGAGAGAGAGAGAGAACGAGAGCGAGAAAACAAGAGAACAAGAGCGAGAGGTAGAACGTAAGTGAGAACGAGAGCGAGAAAGTCTTCTTCATAATCAAAGATCAGCCATGAGCAAGCAAGCAACCAACCAAGGGCAGTGGCATATTAGGTACTGACTGACACAAAAGCCCCACCTAACTCACTCACCATCCCATGGCTGCCCAGGCAAAGGGAAGTGAAAAACCCCTAGTAGGTCAAAACACTGTCAATTGCGGCAAGCCGATGTTGTGTCGCCTCCCCGCCTGGCCAGGGCTGCCGGGAACCAACACAGCTATCCCGCAGAGGATCCCGTGGATCGAACTCACGACCACCTCCTCATGAGTTCGACACGGTATCCACTGGGCTAACGTTAGCAGTAACTGTCACTTGCCCTGCCAATCCTACCGTCATCAAGGGGTGCTTTAGCTGCGGCCGAAGGCATCACCCATGTCCAGAGGAAGAAGTCGCCCTTCGCTTTATTTTGGCTGCTGCCAGGCGATTTTATTCACCCTCGAAGCATCCCCTCGTTAGGCTATATCAACCACTTCTTTCAAATTTTACACACACACATACTCGGTGGCGCGGTTGGTAGAGTCCCCGACTGTCACTACGGCGGTCCGGGTTCGAATCCTGCCCAGGACTGAAATAATTTCAGTATCGCTGCGCTTCGAGTCGTTACTCCAACTCTCGTGGGCGGGGAGTTGGGTGTGTGTGTGCGTGTAAGGTCACAGCATTACTCATAGATCGGTCATACGAGCTCTGAGCTCTCCTCCGGGAGGAAAATAGCTGTCGATCACGAGTCTAACACGTGATCCAAAGACAATGGTGAACCACACATACACACGCACGCACACACACAGATTGATAGCACAAAAGGAAAGCACTCCAAGAACCTTATAACATGGCATTTACTGGTGCTGACTTAGTTCCACAAATTATACTGATTAATTAGTTAATCAATTAATTCATAATAAGATCAACCATTAATAAATAATGAATAATAATTAAATAATGAATAATGAGTGAATAGATGTATAACGTATGTACTGGCAGAAACACACATAAACTACACTTCATAAACAGACATACGCATACATATAAAATTTTATCATCTATCAATACATTTGACGAAGGAATTGACGGCATTAGCCACGCGCCCGTTGCCAGATGTACGATGTCACTAAGCTGGTCATGTTCGTGGTGTTCCCACGGACGGGCGGGGGAGGGGGGGGATGTGATAAATATATTTAACACTTTATTAGTCAGTCAAATGTTTCAGGGTATTGGCAAGGGATTTTATTTATTTATTTATTTATTTATTTATTTATTTTTTTTTTATTTTTTTTTATTTTCTTAGTCAACCTTTCATATGTGCTCATAAAGTATCCGAAAGCTTGTTGACTTCTCATTCGCTTAGTCGTGGATTCAAATCCTGCAAATCTCTCCAATTCCCAGCAATGACTGTTACCTGCCCTCCCCCAAGAGTCTATGCACATAGGGCAAAGGTGACGGCTTCGGCCGCAGCTACGCGCCTCCTGGCGTAGGCTCCTTACTTAAACCTTCCTGCACGGTTCTCTTTGATGTCTCCGGGCGATTTTATTCATACAGAAGAAGTCCCTCACACGCTTAAAATAAGAAAAAAATAAAAATCTAAGTTTTACGAATTCTGTCGTTTATTACAGTTGCCGCCATGCCATTTTATTCATTTGAGAAAAAAAGTATTCCATTTGTTAAAAATCTTGAGTCAGTTTCCATTAACACCTTCGCCGTTTTCTATTTAATTTTACTTGTTTATTCTGGCTGCCGTCAGGCGATTTTATTCAGCTGAGTTTAAAAGTTTTTTTCAACCCTCACTCTAGCGATAACCAATTTCGTTCAGCTTCCGAGTAGAAATTGACGCATTAATAATTTTATGATCGACCTGTTGACATTGCCATAGAGTAAACAAAGCATCCCGGTCGCAACTGTATCACCCGCGACATGATCGACCTAGTTTTACGTAGTAAAAACACTCTTCGACGTCACCGGTGCATTAGGAGTTTTATGATCGAGGCGCGCTGTTATTACGCCGCGGTAAAAACGCTGTTCTGACGTCACAAATGCATTACGAATTCCATGATCGATGTGGTGTTACGTTAAGAAAAAAAGAGATCATGTATTATGCATCATGTGTTCCATGACCAAGTCACGGCTGGTAAAAGGCAATGTCGATGTCATACGTGCATTGCAAATCTCATGATCGAAGGATGTGTGAGTCCAGGCCAATAAGACTGATGATCAGTTTTAATTCCATCTCTCTCCCCTTGTTGCTTCCCTTCGTCAATCTCAACTATATCATCTCTCAGTGCAATAGTGTCCCCAAGATAGAACCAATGGTTACTGGAGAACGAAATATATTTCCTAATAAAGTCGATAGAAATAAATAAGAAAATAGAAAAATAAAAAAGAATGTCATGGCAGGATCATTATCATGCGTGGATTAGAAATCCCATTTTTATAAGCTTCCTTTGTCATATATGTATATGTGTATATATATATATATATATATATATATATATATATATATATATATATATATATATATATGTATATATATATATATATATATATATATATATATGTGCACGTATGTATGTATATATAAATATATATATATTCACATATATGTATGTATATATATGCATATATAATATATATATATATATATATATATATATATATATATATATGCTAATAAGAACACGGGTACGTGTGTTCAATTATGCAAAGTAGACCACTTGGAAAAAAGAAACTAACGAAGCAGAGCGCTTTCGTGTATTACATCTTCAGTCACTGATGTAATATACGAAATCGCTCTGCTTCGTTAGTTTCTTTTTTCCAAGTGGTTTACTTTATATATATATATATATATATATATATATATATATATATATATATATATATATATATATATTATATATATATGCTAATAAGAACACGGAAATGTATGTTCAATTATGCAAAGTAGATCACTGATAAAAAAAGAAACTAATCAGAGCGCTTTCGTATATTACATCTTAAGTCACTGGTGTAATATACGAAAGCGCTTTACTTCGTTAGTTTCTTTTTTTCCAAGTGGTCTACTTTGTATGTAAATATATATATATATATATATATATATATATATATGTATTGGGGCGAGGAGGTGAAGGTCCCGGCCGTGCCTAAAGCGCCAAAATTTCCAACAGAGAAGCAAGGTTATTAGTCTACTAATGCCGCCATTAGGCTGGCTACTTCCTCCAATTCCCCTCCGTTTATGAATGCCAAACTCCACGTGCTGCCCTCTTCAACAACAACGAACACGAACAGGGTTACAATTTCCATGAAATACAAGCTCTTGGCACCCTCTCTCCCCCCAAATATATATATATATATATATATATATATATATATATATATATATATATATATACATATATATACATGTATATATATATGTCTCAGCAATGCAAGGGGGGACGGAGAGGGGGGGGGTCGCCGATATAATGAAGCGGCCTTGCTGTGGATGTGCTGTGTCTTGCGACACTGCTTCTGACCCAGGGCAGTGGGCAAGGTGCAGGGATGACCCGTCATCCAGGAGGTGCTCAGATAAGAGGGAGGGTGGAGGGGTGTGGAGTGTATTCAGGGATGGAATGGGTGGAAATGATTTTATGCCTTTCCCTTTTTGGCCACCTCCCTTGTAAGGGGGGAAAAAGCCTTGGTATATGTATGTATGTGTATATATATATATATATACATATACAGTATATATACCAAGCATATTTGGGTAGAAAATTTGTAAAGTTTCAGCCTAAGTACTTGTATTCTTCTCAAAATGGTTTATCACTTATCAGAATTTGTTCAGGCAAGTCGTATTATTCCTTGTTACAATAA
>NC_134814.1:15350919-15368419 GCF_046742065.1 Oratosquilla oratoria
AGTTCCCATTTCCGACTCGGCCTGCACACTTAGTAGAGAACTCAAACACACGGGTATCCACGTATCCTATAACACGGGCCAAAATATTGGTGACCTAACTAAATAAAAATGGAAATTAATAAAACCATATGTTTTGTGTACAGATTTCATTGCTCAGACTGTGACCGCGCCTACATTGAAGAAACGTGCATGGGTTTATCACTAAGACTGACAATACAAAGCCGATGCCCAATACCACCGCAACACCAGCGCACTCGTAAACCACGTGACCATGAAAGGACATTTATCAAGATGGGAACCAAGCAAAACATCATACACATCCAACAGCTTCACAAACAACAGAATTGGTGACATTAAACTGTCGAAATCAACAGTGTTGCCCGCAGCAAAAGCGTGGAAATGGGCGAAGTATCAGATCAACAGTAGCACCCCACGGGGTGCCAGTCTGACCAGTTTAAACGTGAAACCCAGTGACTACCCTTGTATCCTTTCATTCCTCACACATTTTTTGTACCAGTTTTTCTGTTGTGTACTCATTCCTTCTCAAGAAGCACCAGTGAGAAACTAGCCGAGGAATAAACTATTGTTCTATTATACATATATATACATATATATATATATATATATATATATATATATATATATATATATATATATATATATATATATATATATATTCATATATATATATATATATATTTATATGTATACAATAAAAAAAAAACTACGAACGTGTGTTTTATAAAGGCAAGGTAACCACTTAAGAAAATAAACAAACGGAGCAGAGCGCTTTCGTATATTACATCCTCAGTGCAATTTGCACTGAAGATGTAATATACGAAAGCGCTCTGCTCCGTTTGTTTATTTTTAAGTGGCTACCTTACACACACACACACACACACACACACATATATATATATATATATATATATATATATATATATATATGTATATATATATATAATATATGTATGTATGTATGCATATAATGTGTTCTCCGGAATTTTAGATGGGAATTTTGGGTGTCGGAATACGTAACTGAGAACTATTCTTTTCTGCTTGGGACAATCTATGAACTTGTGAACATTTTACACACCAGACAACCCCAAGGAAACATGGTTTCTGTCGATTTTGAGTCTTTATTTACACACGTCCCAGTTCACCAGACAATTTAAATAATTCTCGATCGCGTCTTCTACTACCCAGATTTTCTACTCATTAAAATTTCAAAGAACATCTAGAAACTCCTTCAGAAGCTCATCATGACATCTATATTATCACGTAAAAGGTGTCGTCATGGGTGATATATAACCAAAAGGAATTTTTTATAGAAATAAAAAAAAATTAAATTCTAAAAACTATCGAGGTATGAAGAGTAATATGGAGTATCATTTGAGAAGCAGCGGAAAAAGTAAGGAGTACAAAAAATAACACAGAAATCAAATATTCCAAAGTAACAAAGGATCTAGTAAAAAGAGGTACTATGCAGACTAAAACCACGAGGAACGATGTGTGACTTGGAAATGGATCAGACGGTGTAGGCAAAGTTGAGGAGTACACAAAAAAATAGAGAAAGAAATGCTGGAAATAATGCTGAAAGACAAGAAGAAGGCAAGATGGGTAAGAGAGCAGACTGGAGTAAAAGACATTGTGGAAGCGATAAAACAACGGAAGAATTGAGGAAGGGAGCCAGACAGGGTGATAAGCAATAGAGCAAGTGTGTTAGTAACCTTACACCGCGAGATGGGAGGCGAAAATGAGGAAGGCTAGAGAGAATATGGAGACATGAGAAAAAGAATTTTTCAGGAGTGACATGGCAATGGTTGTTCAGCAGTACACGATGAATGGTTGATTACTGTATACATATATGTATGTATATGAGTATGCATCCTATACTCACATATAACATGCGAAAATTAAATCAAATTTATTAAAAAGAGACGAGGACAGAGTTCATTTAGAACGACGACATGACGTCACGTCGCTTACGCTCGCCAACTGTCGCTCGAGCGCCGTAAAGGTGATTAACACGCTTGGGGAAAGCGTCAGGGGGCAGCGTCTCTCTTCAAAGGGCCCCGGTTCATAATCACCCTGGCAAGAGTCGACTTCTGGTAAACAAGTCACTTGGACAGAACCGGGGGTTGGGGGTGGAGCTGCCGGTTTTCCATAGAGTATCGTATCAGAGTTTGTCAAGTACTCTTCCCAGAGTCAAAAAATCGGATTTGGAGACTTCAGTTCAAAACCTGATATGCATATGATAAGTGACTTGTTGAATTTGCATGAGGAAGGAGAGACTGCTAACAAGTAGGCCCTTATGTACACACGTAAGGGCACACATAACCAAACCACATACAGTATATTCACAGTGGACTTTTATTTTCATATAATAGTTTCTAAAAGTTTCCTCCACCCAAAGAGTCGCTATTAGAAGTTATACGTGTGTTGGGGGGATCACACTCACTAAGAGAGGTGCACTTCCTTCAGAAAATTAAGGATAGAAACACTTGAACAAAACATATATATTAGCGAGAGAGAGAGAGAGGGAAAATAACCAAAGCATCTATCTTTGGGGACAATATTGCACCGAAGAATTCGAGCCGTAGAGGCGGCAAAGGGGAGATAAAGGGAAGGCAGAACGGAGGGACAGTAGTAGTCGAAAGTGATCAATATACCTTTTTTGGGTAGAGACTAGTCTTCTCTCATAAAAGAATACTCAGTGACTTGGTCGGTAGGGATGCCGCAAAGTCCCTACAATATTGGTTAAATTATATATGCAGTCCCACACTCCACGAATAGGGGAGTGTGGAGAAAGAAGGAAGGGTGCAGGAAGGAGAGGGACGAGAAAGGGGAAAACAAGCAGAGAATTAGGTTAGGTTAAGTTAGATTAGGTTAAGTTACATTAGATTAGTTTTGGTGAGGTTAGGTTGGGTGGGGTACCTGGCCCCTCGCTTCAGGTACCTGGTACCTCACCGAAGACGATCCCCTCCCCCTCCCCCCCGCCTCCTCCCTGGTCCCTCACCGCCGAACGCTCCCGTCTACCGGATACACCCAATCAATGTAATCCTCATTCTTCCCGACATGGATACGGATCTCGAGCGAAATGTGATCCACACTCCAGGGTCTCTCCCCCCGCCAGCCCTTCCAGGGTCATTTGACTAAGACGCACATTATAATTGGGTCAGTCTACAGCCAGAGTTTGGAAAATGAATTAAAGAAAAATGTAAATAAAAGGTAATTGAAAAATAAATAGATGTTAATATAAAAATATAATAAAGAAACAATAAAATGAGGTAAAGAAATTGTTGATTTATTAGGCTGATAGCTATTTCAATTGAACAGAATGATAAACTTAACAAGAATATCAATAACAACGACGACGACGACGACAACAGAAACAATAATAATCACAAGAAAAACGACAATTACAACATTTCTAATGATAACTATAACGACAACAATGATGACGATGATGACGACGTCGACGATGATCCTGATGACGATGACGATAACGATCATGCTGACAATGTCGATGATGACGATGACGACGATGATGATGACGATAACAATGACGACAATGATGACGATGACGATGACGACAGTGATGACGATGACACTGATATTAACGATGAAGTGACGACGACGACGTTGATGATGATGATGATGATGAGGAGGAGGAGGAGGAGGAGGAGGAGGAGGATCAGGAGGAATAAGGACAAGAATACATACACACATACACTAATAGGCCCTTCCCTCTTATAAGGGAACGGTTGAGACAAACCACACTTCCTGCCCGCTGCTTGGGTCAGAGCCGATGCAACAAAACAAAGCTTCCTGAGCAGACTCCATCAATCGAAGCTTTATTACCTTTGCCACCGCTTCACGACATGCAGCAGCAGAATGGAGAGACAGAAGAAAATAAAAGAGTTCAATATTCATTTTTGAGTGAAGATTAGTCTCCAAACATAAAAGAATGCTGCGTGTCTCTGATCCGTAGGGGTGTCATAAAAGCCACTAAATATGACTGAATAAAACATACAGTAGACATTGTTGATGGTTGAAATTACATTATATGCTAAATCATAATTATTTATGGAATGCGTGTATTATCGAAAAGAGAATAAAAACCATAAACAACAGAATGAAAGCTCAGTAAAATATATGAATTCTAAAATCTCCCCTTATCGAAAATCTTTAGAATTCGGAAATTCAAAATATTCAGAACGAAAACGTATTAGAGGATATACTAGGTAGCGCTTTTGATATCAGAGATTGTCTAGATTACAGAACTCGTCGTTTCGAGTATCAAAGATTTCCTAACCTCATCTCTTTTTGTCTAGTTCACTTTTCAACAAGTCGAGAGTATCTCTTGATCTGAATAAAATCGTCTGGCGGCATTCAGAAATATACTAAGAGCACGTTGTGTAAGGTGAAGGACTACAAAGATTTCTCCGGACATCTTCATTCAGCTGGAAAGAAAGTCTCCTTCGAAGCAAAAGGTTTGAATCTTCCCCAAGAATTCTAGATTAACCCTTCCGCTGTGCTTTACAGCTTCAGTCGTGTAACCTAACAGTTTCCAGGCTGTTTTATTCAGCTTAAAGGAACCTGAGGCGACGCAGAAATCCCCACAATCACTGATATGAAGTATATATCAGTTAATTAACGAAAGAGTGAAATTCAATGAAATGTGACAAGTACAAACTAATTAATCTGCAACGTAAGTAAAGATTGTTTCTGCTAGATTAAAAAAATTGTATAAATTCCGTCGTGCATGGATGTGTGTGTGTGTGTGTGTGTGTGTGTGTGTGTGTGTGTGTGTGTGTGTGTGTGTGTGTGTGTGTGTGTGTGTGTGTGTGTGTGTGTGTGTGTGTGTGTGTGTGTGTGTGTGTGTGTGTGTGTGTGTGTGTGTGTGTGCGTGCGTATTACCTAGTTGTATCTTACGGGAAGTGGAGCTATGCTCGTGGTATCCTGTCTTTGTATCTCGCAATGTCTTGTTTGCTCTTAAATTCGTGTATAGTTTTTGCACACACTATTGTGCGTGTGTATGTGTGTGTGTGTGTGTGTGTGTGTGTGTGTGTGTGTGTGTGTGTGTGTGTGTGTGTGTGTGTGTGTGTGTGTGTGTGTGTGTCCTTTCTATACACACGTGCATATATGCACAAATGTTCGAACCTACGCTGTCCAGTATATAATTCCTCATCTGCCCTCCTGTACCTTTGCCAATTGCCTTCGGAACTCTGAAGCTCCAAACTCGATTACAGAGTTCTTTGTTTATATTTGCTTCGCCTCTTCTCTTTCGTCTTCACCCCTTTCCTTCCGGGTGATACGTTTCCTTCCCCTCCTGCTGACGCCTGGCAATTTCATTCAATTTCGTTGCACCCGTTTGGTGACAAAGGGGATGACGTCATAGGAGAGGCAGTTCACCTTTGCAGTAACAGCTTCAAAGCAGAGATATAACACACACAGCCATGCATACATACATACATACATACACATACCTACATCTACACACACACATACACATACATACATACATACACCAAAAACCCTTTTTCCCCTTTTAAGGGGAGGGGAAGGGTACCTGAGTCAAAACATATAAGAACATAAGAATGAATGAGACTGCAAGAGACCATAAGGCCTACACTAGGCAGTTCCTTATCCATCACCACCTGTCATCCCCATCCATAAAGTTGTCTAATCGTTTCTGAAAACAACTGATAGTTTCAGCGCTTACTACATGGTTACTAAGTTTATTCCATTCGTCGACCACCCTATTAGTAAACCAATTCTAGCCTATTTCCTTTTTAAATCTAAATTTGTCCAGTTTATAACCATTACTGCGAGTCCTGCCCTGTTGTTTTAATATGATGACCTTGTTTGCATCACCCTTGTTAAAGCCTTTGATGCCCACACTTCACGCATCCCACACCCATTCAAAACCAATTAGTTATCCCTTCCATCTTAGCTCCTTGTGGATGAGGGGTTATCCCAGTATTTCGCCCACTGCTCGGGTCAGAGGTAATGCAGCAAGTCACAACACTACCACAGCAGGGTTCAACTGTAGAAGCTGGTTTAACCCCATCGCTTCTTAACATGATATATATATATATATATATATATATATATATATATATATATATATATATATATATGTGTGTGTGTGTGTGTGTGTGTGTGTGTGTGTGTGTGTGTATATGTGTGTGTATATATATATATATGTGTATATATATATTTTTTTTTTTTTTGGCATCCGACCTAGATATGGATCAAAAGGTCTCCTGTCGGCATGCTCCGCCTTTGTAATCCTTTGTAATGATGACTCTCTCCTCTCAACCACTCCAGAGTTTACAGCTTAGACAAAACGAAATTCCTTTGGCTTGCATCCATTTAACATCCACTCGCATCTATCTCTTGTCCTCTTCCTTCCCTGTTCGACAGACATTCTTCTTGCACCTAGTACCCCTTTCATCCCATCCATCCACCTCATTCTCGGTCATCCCCTCAAGTTTACTCCATCCACCTCCGCCTTCCACTTTCTTTTCCCTATAATTTCTTTGTTATTTACACATAACCAACCCATCCGAGTATTCTTTGATTAACCCAAGTTGTCAATTCTCCACCTCCGCTTTCCGCCTCGCCTCATTTCTCACTCTGTTCATTCTTGTTGTCCGTACCATACTTTTCAAACACTTCATCTCGAACATGTTTGGGCTATTCTTTCTGTCCCATACAGTGTCACAGGCGCAATCATCCCTTCGTACAGTCTTCACTTTGCATTTATCCCCAGATACCTATTTCTCACGACACTCTTTTCATTTCCCCCAAGACATTTATTAGTTTCCCTCTCAAACAAAGGATTACAAAGGCGGAGCATGCCGACAGGAAACCTTTTGGTCCATATCTAGGTCGGATGCCAAAAAAAAAAAAAAAGAAATTACTTCCATCCCCACTCCTCCAATCCCTGCTACATTTGAACCTAACGGCAACTAAAGTTCTCCATATTCTCTAGCCTCGCTCCTTTTAAACTCACCTAAAACTCCCTACTATCTTCTCCCATTGTACATCTCGTCATCTTGCATTTGTTCGCATTTACTTTCAGTTTTCTCCCCTTAAATAGTCTCCAAAAGTCCGCCGCTAACTGCTTCAGTCTCTCCTCCAACTCAGCTACATAAGAACATAAGGCCTACACTAGGCAGCTCCGTATCCATCACCACCTGTCATCCCCACCCATAAAGTTGTCTAATCGTTTCTTAAAACAACTGATAGTTTCAGCGCTTACTACATGGTTACTAAGTTTATTCCATTTTCTACAAGCGCAATGTCATCCACAAACAACAACTAGCTCACCTTCAACCTCCAATTTCACTTCCAGACACACAAACCCTTGTCCATCGACTTCGCTTTTAACTCCCGCAGCAACCCACCATGTACACGTTGAACAACGACGGTGACATTACAAAGGCGGAGCATGCCGACAGGAGACCTTTTGGTCCATATCTACGTCGGATGCGAAAAAAAATCATAATAATGATAATAAAAACTCTTGACCACCCTCACCAGACTTCCCCCTTTTTCATACATTTATGGAGCCGAAATCCTGATAGGAAGAAATGAATAGTTTTGGACAATTTAATCCTGTCCTGTGGAGAATAACCAAGACAAAAAGGAGTTATCTGTAAGAAAATATACATTACATAAGAACATACAACGGAGGAGACTACGAGAAACCAGAAGAGGTACACTACTCTACAATACGAAACGGAACATCACCTTGAAAAAGAACCGATCATCATCATCATCATCATAAAACCATTATCATCATTATTATTATTATCATTATTATTATTATCATTATTATTATTATTATTATTATTATTATTACTATTATTATTATTATCATTATTAATATTATCTTTTTCACTTTTATAATTGTTTTTACTCTTCCCATCACCTTGGAGTGCTTCGAGTGACTTCGAATGATCGCAACACGTGCACACACACACACACACACACACACACACACACACACACACACACACACACACACACGTGCACGCACGCACGCACGCACACACACACGACGCGATGATGTGATGGTACTGCGTCGTCTGCTAATTCAACGATCCGAGATTGAGTCCTACCCATAGCTGAAAATTTTAACATTGCTGCTGTGCGAGCCGGCTCTCCAACCCTGGTGGACAAAGAGCTCAGCGCGCGCGCGAATGTTTGTGTGTGTGTGTGTGTGTGTGTGTGTGTGTGTGTGTGTGTGTGTGTGTGTGTGTGTGTGTGTGTGTGTGTGTGTGATTCACCTTGGTCTTTGGACCACGTGTTGGACTCGTGATCGATAGCTCCCGAAAGAGAGCTCAGAGCTCGTATGACCGATCTATGGGTAATGCTATGACCTTACACGCACACACACACCCAACTCCCCGCCCACGAGAGTTGGAGTAACGACTCGAAGCGCAGCGATACTGAAATAATTTTAGCCCTGGGCAGGATTCGAACCAAGTACCGTCGGCACCCCCGTACTGACAGTCTGAGACTCTACCAACCGCGCAGTGTGTGTGTGTGTGTGTGTGTGTGTGTGTGTGTGTGTGTGTGTGTGTGTGTGTGTGTGTGTGTGTGTGTGTGTGTCTAAGGCCACACCATTACCCATGGATCGGACCATACATAAACTCTGAGCTCTCATCCGGGAAGGTAATAGCTGTCGATCACGAGCCCAACACGTGGTCCAAGACCGTAGTGAATCACGCACACACACACACGAATAAATCCTGAAATGGTCATATCCGTGATGTCATTTTTCAGTCTTCACCGTAAAACATCTCTTGTAGCTTCCCTCGGTGAATAAAATCACCTGACGGCAACCAAAATAAACATAAAGAGTATGTAATAAAGATACTAAAGGGTTCAAACGATTACTTTGGGATCCTTCTTTGACCTTTTTGATATCATGACGTATTTCAAAATACTTTGTTCTGACCAACGCAAAACGATTCTCTTCAGTTGAAGAGGATCCACGGGTAGCAAAACAAGTTACTCCATTCTTTTTTAACTCGAGACCGAAAGGTCACCTGTCTGCATAAATTATCATAGCAACTCAGTGTAATGCTCTCGTACGGCCGAGCAATTATCTATATTCCCCCATTTCTCCCCTCTCCCCTACACTTAACCCCCTCTCCTCCCCCTCCCCCTTCCCCGGTTGCAGCGATCAATAGAATCATTTTGATGCGCATCTTAGCGACTCGTCCGCACAATGGCCCGGCAATCATTATGTTAATAATGATGAAAATAATGACACAACTTGCTCTACTCCCCGCTTACTCAGCCTCCTCCTCCTCCTCTTCCTCCTCCTTCTCCTCCTCCCACTCTTCTCCGAAGTCTCTTCATCTTCAGGACAAGGACACAGTAATGGAATCAGAAAATACACACACATACAAACACACTCACATATATACACACACAAACACACACACACGCTTATATATATATATATATATATATATATATATATATATATATATATATATATATATGTGTGTGTGTGTGTGTGTGTGTGTGTGTGTGTGAGTGTGTGTGTGTATGTGTGTGTACATTTATCGACCATAATTCACTTTAATTCTAAGGCATCAGCGTCGAAGAACTCGAACGGAGGCATGCATGCAGAAATTGATACGTGGTCAAGCGAAGGACTCGAATCACCGGTCACACGTAACAAGTGACCATTGACTAAACTGACTGAGCTATCAAGAGAGGATATATGTTAAGCGTAACTTTCTTATATTTGTATGCTCGAATTACATACACATACACGAATTTTTGCGTTAAACCCACCTCCGCCATGATAGTACAATTGGTAGTAACGTGCGAAAATATTTATACAACACTGAATGGGTCCCAGTGAATAGGTTTACATTTATCAACCACAATTCACTTTAATTCTAAGTCATCAACGTCGAGGAATTCGAACGGAGGCATGCATGCAGAAATTGATATGTGGTCAAGCAAAGGACTGGAACCATCGATCACACGTAACAAGTGACATTGACTATATAAGAAAGAGAGCTCAGACCTCATATATGACCGATCTATGGGTAATGCTGTGACCTTACACGCGCACACACACACACACACACACCTAACTCCCCGCCCACGAGAGTTGGAGAAATAACTCGCAGCGCAGTGGTACTTAAATTATTTCAGCCCTGGGCGTGTGTGTGTGTGTGTGTGTGTGTGTGTGTGTGTGTGTGTGTGTGTGTGTGTGTGTGTGTGTGTGTGTGTGTGTGTGTGTGTGTGCATGTGTGTGTGTTGAGAGAGAGAGAGAGAGAGAGAGAGAGAGAGAGAGAGAGAGAGAGGGAGGGAGAGAGAGAGAGAGGGAGGGAGAGAGAGAGAGAGAGAGAGAGAGAGAGAGAGAGAGAGAGAGAGAGAGAGAGAGAGAGAGAGAGAGAGAGAGAGAGAGACCCGGGAAGGGGGCGGAAGGTCAGATAAACCAGAAACCTTGGTAGTGACCAGATTTACAAGCGAATTACAGATGTAAATTTTAATTAATTATTTTCACCCAGCACCTGAATTGGGTTCATATCATATATCTAATTCTGGTTAATGCCAGGGGGCGTTATTCAGCTCTTGAGAGAGGGAGGAAGGGGAAGGGAAAGAAACTCCGACCTTAAAGCTTAAACAAAAGAAATTATCTTTATCCAACCAAGTCCTTTGGTGTCAGCATCACCCGTACACAACCATTCTCCACTCACCCCTATTTTCTGTCTTCTCCCTTCCTTCCTCAACAGACATTCCCCTCTTTCCCAGTGCCCCTTTTATCCCATCCATCCATCTCATCCTTGGTCACCCTCTCATGTTCACTCCCTCCACCTCTGCCTTCCACACCTCTTTTACTAATATTTCTTCACTCATTCTTTCCATGTGTCCAAACCATCCCAATACTCTTTCAATAACCCTATCTCTCAACTCCCTTTCCACCCCTGCTCTTCTCCTCACCTCCTCGTTTCTCTTTCCAGCCTAGTAACCCCTAACATACTTCTCAGGCATTTCATCTCAAATATACTCATATTTAAACTCTTCCTCTCTTATATTCCATGTTTCTGCCCCATACCGTGCTATCGATACAATCACTCCTTCGTACAATCTCCGCTTAGCATCCATTACCAAATGTTTATTTCTCATTACACCCCAAGGATTTTACTTGCTTCTCTCAATCTGCATCCTACCTCCACCTCCACTCCTCCCTTTCCCGCCACATTCGCACCCAAGTATCTAAAGCTATCCACTTCCTCCAGTCTCTCTCCCTTAATATTCACTTCCAATTTGCTGCTCTTTGTACATCTCATCCCCTTATTTATACCCACATTTATCTACAACTTCCTTCTTTCGAACACCTCCTCAAACTCCGTCACTAACTTCTTTAATTCCTCTTCTGATCCTGCTACAAGCACAGTGTCGCCAGCAAACAACAACTGGCTTATCTCCCATTTTTCTCAATTTTCTTTAACCATCTTCAATCCCCGGCTTATTACTCTTGTATTTACCTCTCCCACCACCCCATCCATGTATAAATTGAACGTTCATGGCGACATAACGCATCCCTGGCGAAGTCCTACCTTTACCTCAAACCACTCTCTATTTCTAGTTCTAACACAGGCTCTACTACTCTCGTAAAAACTCTTGATTACTCTTAACAGCTTTCCTCCTATCCCATATATCTGCAATACCTCCCACAGTGCCTTCCTGTCTACCTTGTCATGAGCTTATTCCTAATCCATAAAAGCCCAAAAAACATCCTTATTTTTCCCTAAAGCTTTCTCACATAACTGCCTTACCACAAAAATATGATCCACACAATCCATATCTTTCCTAAACCCACAATGTACCTCATCAATTACTCACTCTGTTCCTTTCCTAATCCTCTCAGTCAAAACCCTCCCATATGCCTTCCCAACTACACTCAACAACTTGATCCCTTTGAAACTACTACACTCACATTTCTCTCATTTTCCCTTGTAAAGTGTAACTATACAGGCACTCCTCCAATCCTCTAGCACTCTGCCCTCTTTTAAACAAATATCAAACAACCTCACCAGCCAGTCCACAATCAGTGAACCTCCCTTTTTAAGGCACTCAGCATGACACCCATCCAACACAAGTGCCTTACCTACTCTTATCATTATAATAATGACTTTCACCTCATCTTTCCTTATTTCTCCTCCATTTTCTCATTCATCACTGTTATTTTATTAGCGCTTCCCAAAGTAACTACCTTTCCCTCCCTATACTTTTTTCACATTTAGGAATTCCCTCTTACTGCTGTCTCTTCCATTATCATCTCTCCATCTGCACCTTTTACCTTTTCTTCTCTACTTGATTAGCCTTCTCTTCCTCTCTTAATTTCCTTCCAAAACATTTTTTATCATGTTCAAAATCTTTTGTCATAATCTTACCCCATTTTACATCTGCTCTCCTCTTTGCCTCCCTTATCTTATGCTTTACTTCTCTTTTCTTTGTACCTCTTATATGATTCTCTCGTTTTATTTAGTAACAAATCTATGAATGCTCACTTCTCCTCTTCTACAACCTTCTTTGCTTTATTATCCCACCACTCACTAACCTTTCTTTTATTTCCCCCCGTCCTCCTTGTTCCACACACCATCTTTTCACACCCTATGGCTCCCTCCTTGAAACATCCCCATTCCTCCTCTACTTCTAATTCTACTCTATCCTTCACTCCCTTCCCCTCCTCTCTCAGCTTCTTCTTGTACTTTTTTCTTTCTCATTGACCAAGTTTATTCTAAGTACCTCCCTACCTTTGTCCTTTTCCTTTTTCTCCACCTATCCTCCACTCTCAACTTACCTTCCACCAAAATATGATCTGATATTCCCTTACTCTCTCCCCTTAGAACATGTATATCCAAAAATCTTACTACTCTTCTCCTGGTTACCACTATTTAGTCCAATAAAGCCCTATCTACCACCCTTACATCCACCACCCTCTCCCATGTATACTTATGCTTGACTTTCTTCCTAAGTACTATATTTGCTATCATCAACTCTCTAGGCATATCTCCACCATCGTCTCTCCACTACGATTTTTCCCTGGAACTCCACATTTCCTAACCACTCCGTCTATTGCTTCATTTCCTACCCAAGCATTAAGATCTCCCAATAACACTACATTGACATTTCTCCCTAAACCCTCTATGCTCTCATTTGAATTTATCTAAAAAGCCTCCCTTTCCTCTACACCCTTCTCACTACCAGGCCCATATGCACTTACAAAAACCCACATCTCCCTTCCTATTTTCACCTTCATCCACATTAACCTTGAAGAAACCTCCTTCCACTCCACCACACGTTTACCTATCTCTTCACTTACTAGTATAGCCACCCCTTCTCTCCCTCGTTCTTTCTTGACTCCTGATACCCTCCCAACTACACTCCTAAATACAAACTGACCCCTTCCTTTCAACTTAATTTCACTCATTGTCAACACACCCATCTTTCTTCTCACAAACATACTGCCTATCTCTTTCCTTTTACCTTCAACTGTACCACACCCACGCACATTAAAAGACCCAAACCTCAGGTTTCTGGTTGGAAAACTCCCCAACCCTATCATGTTTTTTTTTTTTTTTTTTTTTTTTTTTTTTTTTAAGCAATGTCACCTTTGGGGCTGCAGAGAATAGGATGAGTAGTCCTACCCCCGTCCCGTTTCTGTCGCCTTTTACGACACAAGTGGGAGCACTCGGTAGCAGTATTCTTCTCCCCTGCCACAGGGTTCGGCAAAGAATAATAATAATAATAATAATAATAACAATAATAATAATAATAATAATAATAACAACAATAATAATAATGATGATGATAGTAGTAATGATAATAATAATAATAGTAGCAGTAATACTAATACTAATAATAATAATAATAATAATAATAATAATAACAATTATAGTAATGATAATAATAATAATAATAATAACAATGCCAATAATAATAATAATAATAATAATAATGATAATAATAATAACAATAATAATGATAATAATAATAAACAATAATAATGATAATAATGATAATATTAATAATAATTATAATAATAATAATAATAATAATTAATGATAATGATAGAAAAAAATACATCATTAGGACAAGGGAACGATTAATCGTTACTCCTTGAATGGTACTCACGCCCTCCTGCTGCCATCGAGCGATTTTATTCAGCCGAAGGAAACCCCTTGAGGGACTAGGAGAGGTAATCAAGACGGGTTCACAAACGTTCAATCATGTTCAACAGTGTTCAACATGCTATTTACCCCTTACAAGGGAGGTAGCTAATTCAAAGGCACAGACCTACTCCCATCTACCACCCTATCCCTCCTTTCTTCTTAGCTCCTCGTGGATGTCGGGTCATCTCTGTATCACGCCCACTCCCCTGGTTCAACATAATCAACAAAACCCTTCTGCTACCTAAAGACTACTTATCCTTTTATTTTAGCTGCTGCCAGGCGATTTTATTAAGCCGTGTATCCCCCCACACTTGGTACGGAACCAAGATGGACGCTATAATTATTTTTCTCAATCTAACACACGGCCATTTCGCTCAGCTGACGGCAGCGGGAGGGTGTGTGGGGGGGGGGCGGAGAGGAGGGGGGGAGGGTTGAAGGATTGAACAATGAATTACACGTGCAATTAAATCCTCTATATTGGAAGGCCTGGCCATGACAGGTCAGTGACGGCATCGTAGGAACAAATAATGTCCAGAGAGAGATACAGAGACAGAGAGACAGAGAAAGAGAGAGAGAGAGAGGGGGGGAGGAATGGGAGGGAGGAAGGGAAAAGGTAGGGGGAAAGGAAGGAGTGGGTTAGGAGAAGGAAAGGGAAAGGGAAGGGAGGGGAAGGGAGAAGGTAAGGGAGGGGAAAGGAAAGGGGAAAGCCGAGGGAAAGGGAGAGGAAAGAAGAGAGGGAGAGGAAGGGGAAAGGGATGGGGAAAGGGTTGGGGAAAGGGAGGGGAAAGAAAGGGGAAAAGGAGGGGGAAGTGAGGGAGGGAGGAAAGAGGAAAGGGAGAGGGAAAGGAAGAAGGAAATGGAGGGGAAATGGAAGGGGGAAAGGGAGAGGAAGGGAGAGGGAAAGGAAGAGGGAAAGGCAGGGGAAAGGGAGGGAGGAAGGAAAGGGGAAAGATAGGGGAAAGGAAAGGGGAAGAAGGGGAAGGTAGAGGGAAAGGGAAGGGGAAAGGGGAGGGAACGGAAAGGGAAAGGGAAGGGACAACGTGGGAGAGGATAAACGGAGGGGGAAGGGAAGGAGGGGAAATGGAGGGGGAAACTGGAGGGGAAAAGTGAGGGGAAAAGATGGGAAAGGGAGGGGAAAAGAGCGGGAAAGGGCGGGGGAAAGGGAGGGGAAAGGAAAGGGGAAGAAGGGGAAGGTAGAGGGAAAGGGAAGGAAAAGGGAATGAAAAGGGGAAGAGGAAAGGGAGGGGGAAGGGAAGAGGGAAAGGGAGGGGAAGGGAAAGGGAAAAGGGCAGGTGGAAGGGAAGAGGGAAATGGAGGGAAAACTGGAGGGGAAAGGGAGGGGAAAAGATGGGAAAAAGGGAGGGGGAAAGAGCGGGAAAGGGAGGGGAAAGGAAAGGGGACGGGATGGGTAGGTAGAAAGGAAAGGGAAGGAAAGAGAACGGGAATAGAGGGAAGGGAAAAGGGAGGGGGAAGGGAAAGACAAAGGGAGGGGAAAGGAAAGGGGAAAAGGAGGGGGAAATTGAGGGAAGAGGAATACGAGGGGGAAAGGGAGGGGGAAATGGGTGGGGGAAAAAGGAACGGAAGGGATAGGGAAAAGGAGGAAGGAAAGATAGGGGAAAAAGGAAAAGTGAGGGGACGGAAGGGGAAGGTAGAGGGGAAGGTAGGGCAAGGGAAAGGGGAAAGGGAAATGGGAAAGGGGAAAGGGGGAAAATAGGGGGAAAGGAAGGGGAAGGTAGAGGGAAAGGGAAGAAAAGGGGAAGGGAAAAGGTAAGAGGAAAGGGAGAGGGAAGGGGAAAGGAGAGTGAAGGGAAGAGGGGAAGGGAGGGGAAACTGAAGGGGGAAAGGAAAGGGAAAGAGAGGGGAAAAGGGAGAGGAAAGAGAGAGGTAAAGGGAGAGGGAGAGGAGGGGAAGGGAGAGCGAAAGAGAAGGAGAAAGGAGAGGGAAAGGGAGAGGGAAGAAAGAGGGAAAGGGAGGGAGGAACGGAGGAGGAAAGGGAATAAAAAGGGAAGGAAAAGGAGGGAGAAGGAAAGGGATGGGGGAAGAGAGGGGGGAAAGGGGAGAGAGGGGGAAGGGAGGGAGGAAGTAGAAAGGGAGGGGAAAAGAAGGGAAAACGGGGGGAAGAAAAGGAAAGTAGGAGGAAAGGGAAGGGGAAGGAAAGGAGGAAAGGGAAAGGGAAAGGGAAGGGGAAAATGGAGTGGGAAGAAGGGAAGAGGGAAAGGAAATGGGGAATGGAAGCTGGGAAAAAGGAAGTGGGATAGGTAAGGGGATAGGGAAGTGGTGAAAGGAAAGGAGGGAAAGGGAGGATGAAAGGGAATGGGGAAAAGAGAGGATAGAGTGGAGGAGGGATAGGGAATAGGGCAAAAGAGAGGGGGAAAAGAGGAGGAAGGGAGGGAGAAAGAGAGGAGAAACAGTATTGGAATGGAGGAGGGATAGGGAAAAGAGAGGGGGAAAAGAGGAGGAAGAGAGGGAGAGAGGAGAAACAGTATTGGAATGGAGGAGGGATGGGGAATAGAGAGGGGGAAAAGAGGAGGAAGAGAGGGAGAGAGGAGAAACAGTATTGGAATGGAGGAGGGATGGGGAATAGAGAGGGGGAAAAGAGGAGGAAGGGAGGGAGAAAGAGAGAAGAAACAGTATTGGATTGGAGGTGGGATAAGGAAAAGAGAGGGGGAAAAGAGGAGGAAGGGAGGGAGAAAGAGAGGAGAAACAGTATTGGAATGGAGAAGGGATAGGGAAAAGAGAGGGGGGAAAGAGGAGAAAGGAAGGGAGAAAGAGAGGAGAAACAGTATTGGAATGGAGAAGGGATAGAGAAAAGAGAGGGGGAAAAGAGGAGGAAGGAAGAGAGAAAGAGAGGAGAAGGAGTGTGGGAAAGGAAAGAGGAAAGGAAACAGGGAAAAGCGAATGATAAAACAGAAGAGGAAAAGAGAGGAAGGAAAGGGAGGGGAGGGGGAAGAGGGTGGGAGAATGGAGGAAGATGAGGGAAGGGGAAGGTAAAGTGAACTCAGTTAACTTCCTCGATTAACCCTTTACCATCCAGAAGAAAATTATTCTTTCCCTTAACTAACGCCGGATGATATCTTTCACCAAAGAGAGACAACATCTCCCCCGACCAGAAGGACCAAATCTAGCTACCTCTCGATTTATCTTGTACATTTATTCTAGTTGCTGCCAGACAATTTCATTCAACTAAAGGATCCTCCCGTCCCCCTTTCCGTAACAGTCCTTAGCTCGCGGCCGATAATGGACTCCGTTCGAAAACGACTCTTCCCTCAACT
>NC_134814.1:15378419-15438419 GCF_046742065.1 Oratosquilla oratoria
TGCTGAATACATAATGTCTTTCACTATCAACTACAGTGAGTTCTCGTTATACGGTACATATGCGTTCCTGAAAACCTTACCACAAATTGAAACTACCGTATACCTTCTCCCTGCTCTTTCCTCTTCAAAATATCTACTTTTACCTCCAAAACACGAGCGGATACCGTATCTGCGAATTTTTCTCACCGTAAACAGACTTGAAGGTAGTAATTACCAAATACCGTAACGATGAATTTACCGGATGAAGAATTGCCGTATAAGGAGAACTCACTGTACTATATATTTTCACATGGTTCACTATCAGACTTATTGTCACAAGAGGTTAGGTTTTCCTCACTATGAACCCCGTTTCGATGTCTTGCAGTTCTCTCCGCCTCGTCTCCTGCCTAAGAAAAGGGAGGCAAGGTCTCGAATCGGGGTTTGAAAGCGGGCTCATGGAAAACCAACTGTTGCCTCACCATCTTCAAGCGGCGCCCCTGGATCAGAATTATCCGTGGTTGATGCCGGGAGTGAGGTAACAACTGAGACCGAGATATTATTCAGTCACTGTCAATCTTCTCTCCCATTAACAGTCACTTCATTCTTCCAGCTCAGCAGCAGACTACACGACTGAGCAGCCCTATTCAGCATCCACTCTGCTCCCCCAAATGGGGAAGGGGCTAGAAAATATACCCTACGCATAGTCTCCCTAAACCTAACCTAGTTAGGAAGCAGATTCCACAAGGTCACACACACGCGACTTGGATTAATAATAGGAAAAAAAGTTCCTCTATTGCACCCCCGGGCACCAAAATTCCCCTGTGATTGAGTAAAGAACCCTTACCCCTACCAGAAGGCACATTCCCAAAAAGATATATGGAAGGTCTCCGAGGACTGTTACTGGCTACGGTAGGGTTGCGGGTTTCCATTCAGTAAAACTAGAAGTAACATATATTAGTTCTGTGATCACCATTATCATCGTCATCATCATCATCACCAATCATCATCATCATCATCACTACTTCTGTACGCTAATACAGTAGATGACTCCACATCATGCCTATTTACTTCATTTCTACAATATTTTAGTAAATTACCTGTTGGAAAATACGAGTGTAGTTGCCTCGCTACACGCAGCTAACAACAGCAGCTCCAACTGTAACAGACCAGAAACACTACAAATTAGTTGATGAACTTTGTAATCAGAGTGCACAGGACTTGCAGTGTGTAATATGTGCACGTGGTGCTCTAATATGCATCAAACGCAGTGGGGAAAAATGCAGTCAAAGGTAATGCTATATATTGGCACCAAAACGCTGTCACGCTTGATTGACGTCTGCCTTTCATTTCCGAACAGGATTAATTTTTCATAATTAAAATTAATGTCATTTCAGTGGCGCCCTGTTGGTTGTTACTCTGAAGGCGACCTTCATGTCAAACGTACAGCTTCATTAACACTTTCGCTGCAGATGGGATTTCCCCCCTTCGACTGAATAAAATCGACAGACGACCACTAGAGGAAGGATGCCAATATAACATGACGAAAGGGTTAAGATGGATTAAGAACATAACATAAGAACATAAGAATAAAGGAAAGAAATGAGCAAATTGAAAATTTAAAACACTCATTGAAATATTTTTATTAATTGGAATGTTTAATTGCCAGGACTAAAGATTTGTCAGCCATCAGTGCTAGCCCAACCATTAACCCCCTCCCCTTCTGAAATGAGGATAATATATGTGTATTATCATATTACTATTAGCCCCCCCAAAAAAAATTGCTCAGCCCCCCCTTAGCCTCCCCAACTAAAAATTCCTGGCGCCGCCGCTGAAGGAAACTGCAAGAGACCATAAGGCCTACACTAGGCAGCTCCGTATCTATCACCACCTGTCATCCCCATCCATAAAGTTGTCTAATCGTTTTTTAAAACAACTGATAGTTTCAGCGCTTACTACATGGTTACTAAGTTTATTCCATTCATCGACCACCCTATTAGTAAACCAATTCTTGCCTATTTCCTTCTTAAATCTAAATTTGTCCAGTTTATACCCATTACTGCGAGTCCTGCCCTGTTGTTTTATTATGATGACCTTGTTTGCATCACCCTTGTTATAACCTTCCGCCCCATCGACAGATGCCCTCAGATGAATAAAATCGCCTGGCGACAGCTAGAATAAAACCACAAAACGCACCGAAAGGCCCCATAAACATACCTTCAAATGAAGCTCAGAATTACTATTTCATTTTATCTGTTTAATTATTTGTTCTATGTCTAATTAATCTATCTATTTGTTTATATATTTATCAATATACTTTTTCAAATTTGGAGCAGAATTTCAAAGGGACTTGTTGAAACTATTTGGCATGGACAGTTCCCATTTCGCCAAATTCTCTATTCTCAAACACAACACAACAGAACGCAGGCTAAGCTAAGTGAATTTGGCGAAATGCCATTTGTTGACATGGGAAGTCACATTAACACGCTGATAACTCATCTATCCATCCCTAAACCCAATTTGTCCCTGAGAATCAAACACACGTAATTCTTAGTGTAGCCTTCTTATTCACCTTTCCTAGTTCTTGCGAGACATCAAAGAAAATGGTGAGACATGAACCCCGTGTGTGCGTGTTTACGTCATGTCGCCTGCACATCGTTATACAATTTATGAAATTATAAATGAAATTATAGACTTGCTGAATAGCCTGGCAGTCGGATCGAGTTGAATCGCCTGGTGGCAGAATCGAATCAAATCGCCTAGCAGCAGAATCAAATGAGAAACGATAATTAAAAGAAAAGATTTAGTCGCATGAAGAAAAGAAATGACATATCCAAGGTGATCGCATGATACATAGCATTAGAAAAATTGCGATACAAAGAAACGAATTAACAGGTTTCTGTCAGTCAGTTTTAAAAATCACACAATGGTTCAGGTTTGTTATAAAGAAAACAGGTTGGTTGCAGTGTACTACTTACGGCAACAGGTTTGCAATATTGGCCAAACAGGTCAACGGGTCGCCTATTCATATGTAAACGCACACTGTGTAATACACCAAATCTGGCCTGCGTGTCTCACAGGAATTAAGGCAGAGATGGATCAGCGGACACACTGGCGGGGATAGAGAATCGGGACAAAACACTAATAAAACGAAATACAACGTACCTCTGGCATGAAACTTACTTGCGCCCAACAAATATACGTGCAAGTAGAGTCAGTCAAGTACCAACTTACTCAAGTACTCATTCTTCCCCCCGCTGCATTCAGGAGTTGAATCACCTTTTATCTCAAGTAATCAATAGTCCCATTCTTGATACTTTTAAGAACAGAATCACTTATGACTACCTCCCTCTCCTCATTCCTAATCCCAATTCTAACCTTAATTCTGATCACACCCTTAACCCTTATCCTAACCACCTTCCAGGTCCAAATCCTGTCCCCAACCCCGCTCAGTACCCGCATATTATACTGCCCGTGAGCGGCTCTCTGTGGGTTCCCAAAAATAGGAAAGGAAGACGCCTCACCACCAGCCAATCAGCGAGCAAAGATTCTGCTACGTCATAGGCCAGCCAGGTCAGTCGGTCGGAGGCGTGTAGGATTCAAGGCGGAGACGTTCCCGAACAATTCTTCGCTATGATCTTCCCACAATGGCGACGCCTCTTGTCGCGGTGAACCTGGCGCTACCTTGACAGAATGAAGTCGCTCGTTATATACCCGAAGAGAGCTTGTGACGTAAGCTTTTAACTGATTCATTTGTTTGTTTGTTTTTAAATTCACCTATTTATTCATTTACGAGTTTATTTGTTTTTTGCTTACTCATTTATCTATTTATTTATTAGTCTATTTGTTTATCTACTCATTCATTTATCTATTTACTTGTTTATTAATTAATTCACTTATTCAATTACTTATCTGTTTATATATTATTTTTCCCTCTGGAAAGGGAAATTCATGACTGTGCCTCGCCAGAAGACGCCTAGCTCTGACTGAGGTCGAATCCTTTGCCCTATGTGCTCGGGCTTTCAGGAAACGTAGAAGTTAATTGGGGGTTCGAACGCAGCATCACGTCGCACGAGGCACTCTTACAACATTGAGGCCCCATTCATACTACCGGTTTGAACCGCGACGGTTCAATTACAATGTAAGTAAAAGGAGGCGTTCACACACATCCACGCAAACTTTTTCTTGACTATGGACTACCGTGGCGGTTTCCTTCCCGAGTGGCATTTTTTTATTTATTTTTTTTTCTACTGCCACGCGATTTCATTCAGTGTCACGTGTCCCCTGAGTGGGTTAGGACGTCGTTACTTGCGGCGAAGGTCGAGGGGATGCCGGTTCGAATCCTGCCACCGGCGAAGTTGGACCAAGGCCATGGTTCATTAAATTCCACGCTACAAAGCCCTCTGTGAGGGGCACCGTCCTAGCCTCCCGATAGAGGGGAGTTTGTGACGTTAAACCATATCACTTTGTTAACAATCTAACAATCGTCGGTTTGTTTAAGTTTCGACCTAATGACGTCATGGCCTTGGCGGTTTGTACATTTTTTTATAACCATCATCATTTGCTGCCTGTATTGTATTTCTTACAAATCTGTCTACCCATAAAACACACAAAAATGCTTGAAATAAGGACACAAATGAATTGGGCTGCAGAGCAATACTTCGAAAAGAATTTAACAATAAAGTGAAATATCTGACTTACCTCTTCTTCAGCTTTTCGAGGGTAAACACATGACTATCTATAGCTTATAAACAATCTAATAATTTTCTTATAAGGTCTTACGATGTTTGTTGTTCCCTTTGCCAATCGGCCTTCCAAATTGCTGTTTTTCATTTTGTCTTATTATTATTATTTTATTTTATTTTTATTTATTTTATTTTATTTTATCTTATATCTTTTTTACCCAGCCGGCTCACCTTATCTTTGTTTTTGTCCCTCCCACGTGCCCAGCCGTCTGGCAATTAGGTCTTACTATGTTTCTTGTTGCCTTTGCGCAATTTTTCCGTGACTAATGCGGTAGACACAGCAGAGTGTTACGACGAAAAGTGAGAGTTTACATAAGGAGGCGCCTAGGTGTCACCTCCACTACCACCTGTGACCTGGGTACCCGGAGATCAAGGGCAAGTGAATTTACCGGTGGTTGATACTTTCGAAATGGGTTGAAACCAACGTACCACACAGCACACAGTGACTTGGTAAAGGCACAGAGGAACTCAGAAATATGAGAATAAATTCTAAATAAAAAATAATATTTTTTTCTTCTTTTCAAAAAGTGTGTCGAAATTCCTAATCTATTTTATCAGTAACGTCAACAGGAATAATGAAATGGAAAAAATAACACATATATACATATATATATATATATATATATATATATATATATATATATATATATATATAGACATATATATACATATATATATATACATATATATATATACACATATATATATATTTATGTATGTATGTATACATATATATACATATATATATATATATATGTATACATATATATATATATATGTGTGTATATATATATATACATATATATATACATGTATACATATATATATGTATACATGTATACATATATATATGTATACATATATATATGTATATATATATATATACATATATATGTATACATATATATATATGTATATATATATATATATGTATACATATGTATACAAATATGTATACATATATATATAGATATGTATATACATATATATACATATATATATATATATATATACACATATATCTACTTATACAGATATATATATATATATATATATATATATATATATATATAGACTATATTATGATTTATGATAAATAAGACTGAAAGTGGAAGAAGCAGACGAGGAGTAATGGGAGAATTTCACGTTTTAACGTTTCGACCCGCAGGGTCTTGATCACAAAGCTAACAACTCAAATGTAACAGGATATCTTATACATGGACGGGTCATCTCATGGGACGCTTCGGAGTGCTTGTTGTTTTATTTGCGTATTCTTTTATTATTAATAAGCTTGTGGCTTTTGCTAAACATATAAAACCTTTTCTATGATTAATGTTGTTATTAGTGTTGATATATGCTGCCTCAATTGTCTTCCTTAGTTTCTTGGATGATCCTTTATTTAATTAATACGGTTGTGTTGTTCCAGTCTGGAAGGTGGCCATGTTTATCCACATGCATTACTATGGAGTTAGATGTCCTATGGGCTTTTACGTCATTTTTATGTTCATTTATCCTTTTATTAAGTCCGCGACCAGATTCACCAAAATATGAAGAGGGACAGCTTTTACACGGGATTTTATAAACAACGCTGTTTTCGTTAGTGGGATTATTGTATCTACGTGTTACCAAATGTCCTACTTTGTTACCTGACGTCCTGGCTATTTTAATGCCCGCTTTTAGGAGAAAAGTGTCTAAGTATGAATTGACATTAGAGTTTGGTACTGTAATATATCTGGTTTCATTATTACATTTATTATCATTCTTATTTTTATCTTTACTTTTGTTAATTATTTCTTTGGCTTTCTTTTTCAACCTACATAAGAGACCTTTTGGATATTTGAGTTTGATGAAAGTCTCAGTAATATGTTGTAATTCAAGATCTAGAAATTCTTTACTGCATATACGAAATGCTCTGAGGAAGAAACCTATTATAATACCTGTTTTAGTTCTGTCATTATGTCCTGAGTAGAAGTGTATATAGTCTTCTTTATTGGTGGGTTTCCGGTATACTGAAAATTTCACATTTTTATCTATTCTATGGACAATTGTGTCTAAGAAAGGTAATTTTCCGTTATTTTCGTTTTCTGCAGTAAATTTACAGCAGAAAATGAAAATAATTATTCGAGGGTTGTCTGGCATCGCGACAGCAAAGGTCAATAATAACAATGAATAAAATGAAAGGGTGATTTAAATCATATCTTTTTTAAAGTGATAATTAAAAACAAAACTTATTTACAACTTTTGAAGAGGGCCAGCTTTTTCGATAAATTTAAAAATGCCACTAGCATTATACATTACTTTCTATCCAAGGATTGGAAGGCTAGAAGCCAGGTAAGCAAATAAGAAGCCAAGCAGGTATGTCAAAAAAGGTGGAAGGTAAACACAAGCTGGATCAGAAACATTAATTTACTGACATTTCGACTACAAATCTTCTTGTAGTCGCAAAGCCAGTTAAACATATTTTCTGATCCAATCTATGCTTCTCTCTCACCTTTTCTGCTTAACTGTCTCCCCTTCCAACAACAAGCAGGAATACATGCAAACAGCCAAGCACTTGCAACCAACAATTGGACAGAGAGAAGGGACACAGGTGACGGTCATTGGGTAAAGATGAGAAAGCAAAGATTTACTGAGCTTAGAAATATGTTGAGGATTAAAGAAAAGGTTGAATAAGGAAGGAGAGGCAGAGGGGCAAGAAAAGGTATATGTAATAGGAGGGAAGAGAAATAAAAAGAAATAGAGTGACATATAGATAGATAGATAGATAGAGAGAGAGAGAGAGAGAGAGAGAGAGAGAGAGAGAGAGAGAGAGAGAACACCTAACCTTGAACCCTGACAGCCCGTTTGTCACCTTCGCAGTCACTCAGACGCCGCAAAGACCAGGTGAAAAAATAGATAAATTAATAAATAGATAAATAAAAAGTATTGTGCAACCATCAATTCACACAAGGATACAAACACATGCATATATAGACATACATATAACACAAACGTATATATATATGTGTGTGTGTGTGTGTGTGTGTGTGTGTGTGTGTGTGTGTGTGTGTGTGTGTGTGTGTGTGTGTGTGTGTGTGTGTGTGTGTGTGTGTGTGTGTGTGTGTGTGTTTGCCTAATTGTATTTTACGGGACGAGAGCTATGCTCGTAGTGACCCGTTTTCGTATCTCTCCACATCCAGTTTATTCTTAAAATCGTGTATAGTTCTGGCATTCACTGTTTCTCCGTTTAGTTTGTTCCAGACATCAATCACTCTATGTGGGAAGCTATTTTTTTCAGGTCTCTTCTGTAGCTGTCTTTCTTTAGTTTCTTTGTGTGTGTGTGTGTGTGTGTGTGTGTGTGTGTGTGTGTGTGTGTGTGTGTGTGTGTGTGTGTGTGTGTGTGTGTGTGTGTGGGTGTGTGGGTGTGCGTCCGTCCGTCCATCCCAGATTCGTGCCCCTGTTGTGAATCGCGGACGCCTCTGCTGCCGGGGCTCTGGCCAAGTTGGGCGCAAAGAGGGCAGCTTCCGGCACTACGACAGGACGGCAATGACGGGGCATCAGGATCTCCAATAAACGCCTACGCCCCAAGGGACTTCGAGATCCCTCCGCATGATCACCCCAGAAGGTTCTTCTCGGAGGCGTGAAGGTGCGGGCAGAAGAGGGGCACTCCGGCACACATCGCGCGGGTGTTCGGAGTGCTCGCCCGTCTTCCGCCGAGACTCGTCCGTCGGTCCTCGGAGGGTCCCCGAGGAGCCGGAGAACCTGAGTGACGCGGGGGTCCACGAGAAATGACACCACTTCGGCCGGCGGCACTCGCGCGAGTGTGTTCGGGGTGCCCGCCGGTCTCGACTACCCAGCGCTAGGAGGAAGACTCGACGCAATCGGGGGAGGCCTCCTATTGAGGAATCTCGGAGTTCCTCGGGGACGCGGGTCGGAGTAGAAGATCGCCCGGGGCACCGCCTTCGAAGCGTCTCCACGGGATAAATGAGGGAGTGCACGCGTGAGTGAACGAGTGATTGACTGGTTGAAAGAATGAGTGAAAGACTGCTTGAAAGAGTGAGTGATTGGTTGAGAGAGTGAAAGAGCGGAAGAGTGATTGATTGGTTGTGTGATAGTGAGTGAAAGAGAGTGACTGAAAGAGTGAGTGCGTGTGTTCTCCCCTCAGCTGAATAAAATTGTATTTCGTTAGCCACACCATAAAAGTGCCTCACCGTATGTGTTTGTATTTGCGAGCAATCATTCCTATATTCTATAATGACAGTAAATACAGCATGACGTAATAAGTATAGCGATTCCTGTAGAGATTTCAGGCCAATAATTGCTTCTACGGTTTCACAGCGTTTCTCCCTTGTATAAAGATGATTCTTACCGTAAAAGCAATCCCAGTTGTCGACAAATGCCCATCCAGCTTTACAATGTTTTGCCAGCCTGCAATTCATTGCAATAGCCCTGGAATGCCACATGCCTCCAACTCAATGCCTTTGTGTGTGTGTGTGTGTGTGTGTGTGTGTGTGTGTGTGTGTGTGTGTGTGTGTATGTGTGCGTGTGTGTTTGTGAGTGTGTATGTATGTGGGTGTGTGCGCGCGCGTGCATGTGTATGAGAAAATGACAACACATTTAGTTTATTGATCCAATTATGTGGAACATGTATTTCTGGCTAATTTCACGCGAAACTGTCATTTGTGATGCAGTCCAAGAAAGTAAAAGATGAAATATACATGTTAGTAAATAAAAAAATAAATAAATAAAAAAGGGGGGAAATGTGAGGAGGAAGACACATCATCGTATGCTAACCGGGTTCTAAAGCCTTGTAGGCCTTCAGACGGAAATAAAGATGTTAAATAACAGTCACAGTTAAATTTACCCTTGATTGTTCTTGCCAATAACATCAGGTTAAATTTCATAACTAATTATAAAGCAGTTTGGGAATATTTGGACATTGCTATTCTGAAATCCATACTCAGTCTCCAAGTAAATAATTATCATATCACAAAAGATCATATTATTTGTTGACTATACGCGTAATACCCCTCAATAGCGACTAGTTTCAGCTTAAAACTGGTAGATTTTTAGTTTCGACCATGGGCGCAATATAACAATACAAAATTAATTATTAATTTTGTAAATTATAATGTATCAACGTAATATGCAATTTTGTGAGCGGAAATAAAAAACAATAAAGGTGCTAAAACAGATTTCGTAAGAGACGAAGTAGTGTCGGACGAATGGTACGCCATGTTTGTTATGATAGATGCCGACGTCGAAGAAATGAAAGGATGATACATTCGGCTAACCTAAAATAACCTAACCTGTGTTTAATAAATCATTACCTGCAAATTAAATGTCATCCGGCTCGTCCTCGTTGTTGTCGTCGTGAGAGACGTTGGCGGGCTTTTCAACCACTCTCTCAGCTTGCGGGGTATACAAAGTTCTTGCAGCTTGAAGGAATGCATGTATCTCCGCTCCATAACATTCCTTCAAGAAAATGTACCTGGCGAGGGTCGGAAATACTGAGGCCGTCAATTGACAGACGACAAGATGGCGTCCCGATCCTATGCTACCGACTTCGTTCAATAGCATATTTGCTTGTAGCAAGGTGTTTTTTATTTTCATTTCCGCCCACAAAATTGCATATTACGTTGATACATTTTAATTTACAAAATTAATAATCAATTTTCTATTGCTATATTGCGCCCATGGTCGAAACTAAAATAATAACTTAAAACTTCACTAATGCTAAAATACATATAAACGAAATGGTAAGGAATGAAAATGACACATGACAAGAACTTATATCTACGAGCGACATCTTTCCAAAGATGTAGTTTACCCTAAATGTTCTTTACAAAAGACAAGTAACAGTAGAAAACGAGTCTGTTTTCAAAATGGGTAACTTTTGTAACCTCCACGGTTAGTGAAAGTTAGCTGTTGCAATGTTTCTTTCATTTCCTGAAGTCATTTCCGATTTGCTATGATTATTTTCGTTATTACTATTATATCACCATCATCTTTGATCTACAAATTACCTACAACGTGATAAAATATCGTATCGATGTTTAATGTATAGTTATAATAATAATAAGTTTATTTGGCAATGAATCAATATAAATGAAGTGCAGATAATGAAAAGAACACAAAGTTCAAAATAACATTTACAATTGCCGAGGATAACACAAAAAAAAAGCATGTAAGCTTATTTCCATTGTGGTCCTTATTAGACTTTTTCTACACTAAGTTGCACAGACAACATACGTGGGGGTTAAGGGGACCTGAGACAGTCATGAGTAATACCAATCAGTACACATATGACACATAAACATTAATATGATTTGCTAATACTACTAAAATGTTCGTAACACGTAGGATATTGAGACCAAAACTTGAGCACCACCACAATAAGGAACATTGCATTATGCATCAGGAACAACAAAATATTACTAAAAGGTACCAAAACAGTACGAGTGAGTACCAGGTCAGTGTAGTACAATTAGTGATATACTACATTATTCTACTGCTGTACCGGCAAGTGTAGGACAATAAAGGGGTTGGGGTCCATCCCAGGGTAATAGTAAATATCAAGTACCACGGGATAGAAGGTAGTAGGCCATCAGTAATATCAACATGTTATAGTGAATGCTACCTGGTACCTAGGGTCACCTATTAATTAATTCCAAAATTAACCTGTACCTCAGGACGGAGTGGGCAATTACACATTAGTATGAGCACTAGGAAGTAGTACATTATAACCTGAAGCACCACAAGTAGGGTACAGGGGACCAGTACTCGTATAAGTAAAACAACAAGGAGATCGAGAGAAAGGTCCAATTACTTTGTTGCTTGGTACCCTGATCCACCAGGCTTGTATTATGATCAGATCATAACTGTTCTCGGACCATACCTGACACCAAGGTCCCGACATGGGTAAGTGCCGCAACCCCCACATGCACACCACCACTACCACCACCTTCCACATCTGATGGTCACTAGCACGATTCACATGTAACATTCATCCACAAAACAACGTTTATACACACATCATTCATACACACAACTCATGATAAATAAATCATGCATTAAAAGTACATCAGGGGGAATTTGCTTTGCCTTATTTTCACCAAAAGCCCCCCCCCCCAAAAAAAAAGTGCCGCCCCAGGGCATTGCCCCTCCCCTCCCCTTCCTTTGTCGGGGCCCTAACTGAGACATATACCATACTATGACAATCAAAACAAAGGTGGAAACCAGTTTAAAACATCAAACATTGTTATCCTAAGCTAAACCTCTGAAGGACAAAATGAGAGGTCAGAACAGTGAGTGAATGCAGATTTGGATGGTATTACTCATGGAGTCTACCCCTCACTGGGTTAGTAGTACATAAAATCAAGGCTGTTCTCGGTCCGCTGGGGGATGTGTTCAATCGCCCTGGCTGTTTAGCCGTTCATGAGGGCTAATGGACTTTCTCATAACGGTGTCTTTACAAGTAAAGACGACGCAGAGATTCTGCAGGATCATCTTAATAAATTGTTAACATGGTCGGTGGAATGGCAAATGAACTTCAATATCTCTAAGTGTAGCGTGTTAAACGTAGGGCTATACAACCCCGAAAATAGATACAGCTTAGATAACACGTTTTTAGACAAATCTGAGTGCGAAGGGACTTGGGAGTTCTGGTGAGTCCGGACCTTAAAACCAGGAAGCAGTGCATTAGCGCCAGAAATAAAGCTAAGAGCATTAGGTTTCATTGCTAGGATGGTAACGAATAGAAGTGCAGGGGTAATTATCAAACTCTATCTAGCGATAGTTAGACCCATCTTTGACTATGCGGTAAAGTTTTGGTCTCCGTCCTACAGAATGGACATAAATTAACTAAAATCAGTAGAGAAGAATGACCAAAATGATACATGGACTCAGAAATTTGCCTTACGAAGAGAGGCTTAGGCACCTTAACATACACTCTCTGGAAAGACGCAGAGTGCGGAGTGATCTAATAGAGATGTATAACAAGGGTGATGCAAACAAGGTCATCATAATAAAACAACAGGGCAGGACTCGCAGTAATGGGTATAAACTGGACAAATTTAGATTTAAGAAGGAAATAGGCAAGAATTGGTTTACTAATAGGGTGGTCGATGAATGGAATAAACTTAGTAACCATGAAGTAAGCGCTGAAACTATCAGTTGTTTTAAAAAACGATTAGACAACTTTATGGATGGGGATGACAGGTGGTGATGGATACGGAGCTGCCTAGTGTAGGCCTTATGGTCTCTTGCAGTCTCCTTTATTCTTATGTGAATGGAGTGACCAAATTCAGAAGTTCTAAATATGTTGATTCGTCCATGCGCATATAATTGCGCCAATCATCTAGGTGTAATTCCAGCTCCTTCAAGTTGGTATGAGAAATGTGGTCCCTTTTCAGTAACCACTCCTTTGTCCACTTCCTTTTCGCTGAAGGCAATCACTACCCCAATTGCCATCACCTCGTCTTGAGTAAGGGACATGTTGCCCCCTTCTCCTCTTGCCACCGACTGAGGTTGTCTGTCTGTTTGGTCTGAACGTGTAAGAGGGGGTTCGAACCCCGTTCACACATCACTTTAAACACGTGTTGGAGGTTTGATGAGCGAGTTGGCCAACATATTTGTGTAAAACCCTCTTTCAGAAGCACAATTCGGATACACTTGTAAATATCCACTGATATACTTGTAAATATCATTCATACAACAGTTCCCCACAAAAATTACTAGAGTACTGATTGCTATGACAGTATTTCAATATCGATATATTTCATTCTTTCTCTAGGTGAAAAAAAACAGGGACAGACCTATCCTTTTAAACCCTGGCAACGGTTTCGTCTATCTAGCCCCCTTGCATGCCGTCACCTATCCTACTCATTACTCACATCGATTGTCTCTAGTATAAAGCTCTGTCCTCGCGGATTCGGATGACTAGGTACACAAGCTTGGGTACGCCATGTCTTCCCGCTAAAAACCTGGAGGAAGCAGTAGGGATGGAAAGTGGATTTTAAGGAAAAACTGAAAAAGTTACGTAGGCGTCTAATTGGAACTCCGATTGCCTAGATTCCAGATATGTCCCCTAAACCTATATACCCTAAAACAATAATAATTATATAACAATAATAATAACGTAACAGGCACTATACCTCTATCACTGCATTTTATATAATTCGACACTGATGCTTCGACTTGAGTCATTTGTGAAACACACACGATAGATAATCATAATGATAAACACTGCAATGCTGCCACCAAAACACAAAAGCACAAACTACCGACAATACGTCATTTCCACTTCTCTGGATTATTACATTGTTCGCATACCCGTTCCTATTTCTGCAAAAGTTCGAATGAACAGCAAATAGACAAAGAAAACTATTTTTTGTGCATTTAAATTTGAGATGTAATTTACAAATAAGTATGATTAATGGTAAATATAAAAATTTATTTATAAACATTTTGGAGTTGGATAAAAAACGTAACTTGTAACTGGGCCAATGTTCGAAGTCAGCGTAAACTATCCCTGATTTCAGTATACCCAACGTACATGGGCCTTACGTATACCAGAAGATCAACGTCTAAACTTTAGGGCAGTTCAGTTGTTTTCCCAAGGTTGACTTAAATGACTTATTTGTCGTTTGAATTTCATTGTCTGGTGGGAGATTATTCCAGTCCCTGATGGTGTTTGGAATGAAGCTATTTAGATATATTTTTGTGCGGCATTGAATTGGAACAAGTCTGATTGTCACTGTGTCTCTCCTAGCTGACTGGGTACTATTTCATTGGACGCGTATTAAACGGGTGCCATGGAGGAGCAGAACAAAACATCAAGTACTTAATATACCAAAAGGCCCCTTCTTCTAAATCACGGCATACACCCACACCTCACCTATCCAAATATAAATTGTTGTTCCTCTTAGCTCCTTGTCCTTGTGGATTAAGTGTTATTCCTGTTTCCGCCCTGTGTTCGAATCAGAGGCAATTCAACAAGACTTCAAGGACACCAAAACATCAACTACAATTGAAAAATAAGTTACTTGATGCTTTCTGGTGTGTATTCTTGGCATAATAGACTTACTTTGAATACTGGCAGAGGATTCATTCATCTGAAACAAACCCTTTTCCACCCCCCCTCCTCATTTCCTCATTTCTCACTCTAACTTAGTAACCCCTACCATACTTTCTCAGGCATTCCCAAATGTCTATTTCTCATTACATTCATTACAAATGTTGACAGCACAAAAATTATCCAATGGACATACCTTCCCCATTCCTCCCAAGTCATGAGCAAACACTTCAAGTCAGTTTTCACTAGAAAAAATGTACAACATTGGGATAAAGGGCAAGAAATGAGATTCCCCCATAAGGGAAATAATAGTAACATGCATACATACATATATCAAAGGCTTTTTCCCCCTTACAAGGGAGGTAGCCAAAAAGAAAAAGGCATAAAAAACCATTCCCACCCATTTCATCACTAATACACTCCACTCCCCTCCACCCTCTACCCTCCCTCTTATCTTGGCACCTCCTGGATGATGGGTCATCCCTGCATTTTGTCCACTGCCCTGGATCAGAGGTAGTGTTGCAAGATACAGAACATCCACAGCAAGGCCGCTTCATTAAATCGGTGACCCCCCCCCTCTCTGTCCCTTCATGCAGAAAAAGAGAAGACGGGGAGAAATCCCTTCGGGCTGCGTCAAATTTTTCTCACACATACTACCTCACCCCCCATCCCCCCACCCATTCCACCTCATGCATCACATCATCATCCATATACAACCATTCTCCATTCACCCGTCTTCTGTCCTCTCCCGTCCTTCCTCAACACACATTCCCCTCTTCCCCAAAGCCCCCTTCACTCCATCCATCCATCTCATCCTAGGTTGCCCCCTCATGTTCACGCCCTCCACATCTACCTTCCATACCTCTTTTACTAGTCTTTCTTCACTCATTCTTTCCATGTGTCCAAAACATCCCAATACTCTTTCAACCCTATCTTCCAACTCCCTCTCCACCCCTGTTCTCCTCCTCCTCATTTCTCACTCTAGCCTAGTAACCCTATCATACTTCTCAGACACCTCATCTCAAACACATTCAAACTCCTTCTCTCTTCCTCTCTTATGTTCCATGTTTCTGCCCCATACAGTGCTGTTGGCACAATCACTCTTTCATACGATCTCCTCATAGCCTCCATTCCCAAATTTCTATTCCTCATTACACTTTTTAATCCACCAAGGCATTTACTTACTTCTCTCAATCTACATTCTACCTCCACCTCCACTCCTCCCTTTCCTGCTACATTTGCACCCAAGTATCTAAAACTATCCACTTCCTCCAGTCTCTCTCCCTTAATACTCACTTCCAGTCTGCTGCCACTTTCAACCCTTGTACATCTCATCACCTTACTTTTACCCACATTTATCTTCAACTTCTTTCACACTCTCCCAAACTCTGTCACCAACTTCCTCAATCCCTCCTCTGATCCTGCTAAAATTGCAGTGTCGTCCACAAACAACAGCTGGTTCACCTCCCATTTTTCTCCATTTTCTTTAAACATCTCCAATCCCTGACCCACCACCCTTGCATTCACCTCTCGCACCACCCCATCCATGTATAAGTTGAACATATAACACGAAAAGAAATAATGGACCAAATAATGAACCTTAATGTCAGGAAATTGCATGGCCTGGATGAAAATGCAAATTGGATACTAAAAGAATGTAAAGAAGAACTAATAGACAAAATATATAAGTTGCTCACTCAAAGAATGAAAAATACCAGAAGACTGGAAAAATGTCAATACCATACCAATATATAGAGGAGAAGACAAGGAAGACCCAACATAGTACAGACCGGTTTACCTTACAAGCACGGTAGCCAAAATTTGTGAAAAGGCTATTAAAAATAGATTAATAAAACATCTGGAGAACAATATACAAAATCCAAGGCAATTTGGATTTAGACAGCGAAGATCATGTACCACAAATTTGATATGTTTCTACTGAAGTCTAATAGATATAATACAGGAAAGGGACAAATGGGCTGATTGTGCTTTCATGGAGCTACATAAAGCTTTTAAAGCTTTTGACAAAGTACCACACAAAAAATATGAAGAAAACTGGAAACTATATGAGGGATACAAGGTAAACTACTGAAATGGATGGAGGATTTCTTGCATGGAAGAAAAACATGAGTAGTGCTCAGAGATAAGAGTTCTACTTGGGAAGAGGTGATTAGTGGAGTTCCACAAGGATCAGTATTGACTCCAATAATGTTTGCTATTTATGTGAATAACATGGACAAGGGTGTGGAAAGTTTCATGAGCTTCTTTGCTGATGATACAAAATTGTTGAAGAAAGTGAGTACTGAAACAGATTGTGAGTCCCTGTAGAGATCTGAACAGGGTTTGAGAATTTAGTAAGAAGTGGGACATGGACTTCAACATTAAGAAATGTAGCATAATGGAATTTGGAAAAGTAAAAAAAGGATATCATGACAATATAGAATTGGTGCAAAGGAAGTAAAGAAAGTAGGATATGAAAAAGGCCTGGGAGTAATCATCACAAAGAACATGTCTCCTGATAAACAGATAAACAAAATTATTAGAGAAACCTACAACTTGCTAAGATCAAAAAAGGTGCCTTTTACTTACTTGGATGAAGGAATGGTAAAGAAAATACTTGTCACACTGATAAGACCAAGATTGGAGTATGCAGCGACACTATGGTCACCCAGTGCCCAAAAAAATACAAGGAAAATTGAGAGAATCCAGAGAGCAACTACAAAGATGGCCCCACCACTTTCAAAACTGTCATATGAAGAGAGATTGTCAAAACTAGAATTACCGACTCTGGAACAAAGAATAGAAAGAGGTGACTTGTTGACTATCTATAGAATCATTAGAGGTATGGAAGTCCTTGATAGAGAAGACTTGCTAAATTGGGATAAGAGAAATACAAGGGAACATGAGAGGAAGCTCAAAAAGGAGAGTTATAGAAGAGACCTGAAAAAGACCAGCTTTCCCCAGAGTGGTGGATGTATGGAACAAAGTAGATGAAACAAATGTGCAAAAACCTTACACAAATTTAAGAGCAATTTAGACACCGAGTTACAGAGACGGGACACCATGAGTGCAGCTCCCCTTTCCATATGATACTAGATAAATACTTTTAAATTCTTCCTTATGTTCCATGTTTTTGCCCCATACAGTGCTGTCGGCACAATCACCCTTTCACACAATCTATTCTTAGCATGCATTCCCAAATGTCTATTTCTCATTACACTCATTACAGATGTTGACAGCACAGAAATTATCCAAAGTACCCTACAAATGGACATACTTTCCCCATCCCTCCCAAGAGGTGCCACTACAAGAGGCCATGGGTCTTCTACGAGAGTCCAGAGACTGACTTCCCAAGGCCACTTTTTGGGTATATCAAAGATCCTGTTATTTCTACCAATTTTATTCACATTTCTTTGAAAAACTAGCAATTCCTTTCACTCCAGTTACTATTAGGAAACTTTGCAGTACAACAACTGCCTTCAGACTAATATCACACAAAAATCACTAACACCACATCTGAATGTTTTGTACTCCAATAATATGGACCTAAATCACTGCAATCTTAACAATTATTAATTGTTTTACAAAGCAAATAAAGAGATATTTGAATTTCAACACTGATAGCCATTGCTTCAATCCTGAAGGACAATATCACACTAAAGAGGTGGAATCAGGTGGTATAGGAGAGATTTAAGGAGTATAGCAGAAAAGAGGGATTTTATATATATGTATATGTATATATATATATATGTATATATTATATATATATATATATATATTTATACATATATATATATATATATATGCAAGAGTGACCACTGGGAAAGAAAAACTATATATATGTACATACACATATATACATACCAGAGCCTCTTTCCTCCTAGTAGGAGTGGCCAAGTCAAAGCACACATCCACATAATAAACAACTACATTTCAACCATCCTCTCATCTCAAGTACCTAGGGGATGAAGGGTCATCCTATATCCAAACAACAATGTTTGGGTTAAAATCAATGCATAAGAAATTTGGGCCAATAGAAGTTAAACGGGATGTGCATTCTTTGAGCGGAAATTCTTCTGTAATGTTAAAAAAAAAAATTCAGCACAACTGGTTTGTAGGAGTCACTAAAACCCAACTGTTTATTAAGGCTCCAATAGTATTGACAGAATAAAATTCATGCAGTCAATAACTTATAGAAGCAATATGATGTATTAACAGCAGTAATGCATGTGTAATGTGTTTTCATTGATTTTCCTTTCAATCTCACAACAGTATATAACCATATATCTACATATCTAAAGATTTTACTTAGGCTCCTATAGTACTGACAGCATAAAACTGATGCAGTCAATAACTTATAGAAGTAATTAAATGTAGAAACAGCAGTAGTATGTGTGTAATGCATTTTCACTGATTTTGCTTTCAATCTGACATCTCACAACAGTATATAAATATATGTCTAGTTACCTATAAAAATGTATGTATTTGGCATTGCATGTAGTTACCCATGAAAATATGCATTTGTAGTTACAAAAGCCTATAAAGAACCAATTTCAGTCAAGTCAGGTGAATATATTCTGTGTAAAATCTTAATGTAGCACAGACCAAGATGAATGGAGCCATGCCTGTGATAACTATTAGAATTGTGAACTTTTTGTGGAAGGATGATTACTGAATGATCTATCCAGCACACTGAAACGTGTTAGTATTTTTTTTTCTCATGCAAAAATTGTTGCTTTGTTTAAACAATGAGGTCTGGGGTGAGTTCCATAAACCAAAAAGAAATTGACCAAAACAACTATATATTTCTTGAAAGAATACTTGGAGCACTTTACAGATTTTGTTCCACTTGATGCTACATAATTTTATTCACTTTTGGGCAGAGCCTCACACTGAAGGAGTGGTTATCTCAGTTGACCTCCTTTGTCATCATGGCATTTTAAAGATAACATTCTAGCTATCACCAACCAATGCAAAATGTGTAAAAGGGATTTAGGTTACCTGGGTTAACTGGATAGTATGATCTAGTGACACTATGGGCAGATCAACAACTACAATAACGCTAAAGATTATATTTTAGTACCAAGTAATTGTATTCAGGTTAAAGTATGACCTTGAGCTGATGCAATTAACAAAATGCACAAACTTCCTATACAGCAATATTTGCTATTCATTCATACTTGCTTAACCCATAACAAATGTTTCCGTACAGATCAAAAGTAATCAACAAATTTGCATTAACTGATAGGTTTGCAGTTTTAAAAACAGGTGCAACTCACCCAATAGGGTGCTCAATCCTCCTTGATGTCAGTTTTATGTTTGGCCGAGTAAAAACAAAAAAAAGAACCATGGGTACTACACACTTTTAACTCTACCTACATTTCATGAAATTTACATTAAGAAACAATGCTTACACAAATTCAAGAAATTAATATCTCTATATTTGAACAATTTCATGTGCTAGAATGTCTAGTTGTGAATAGTGACATTACAACTCTGTTCACAACCCATCATTCCAATATAACCAAACCTTACCTGCACTTCCCATCATACATACAACCTTTACAACCTTACCAAGCCAGATAAGCCAGTGAAGATGCATTATTCCCCAAATGATAGGCCAGACCTAATTTCAAATATTAGGACTAAATTTGTCAAATAAAGGGGAATCATTGTCAACTGAAAGTTTAGGTATAATACTGGACTCATGTATATAAATATAAAACTATTTTTCTGAGCTATAAATATCTATCTAGCCTACTGATATGTAGAGATATTAATGGCTTAGAAAAACAGCTTTATCTGTTAAATACATGGACCAAGTGTTACAGTTTAAGATCAAAACTTTCAGTTGATATAATAACAATGTAACACTCATTTTTTTTTCACCAACTAATTTAATAGAAGAATTTACTTCAGACAACTTGAGTGATCAACTCGTTCCTCACACAGGTGAATTAGATGTAATATATCTGACATTCCTTATTGTAATATCTACACAGCCCAATATTAGAATTTTGAATTTGTTACCCAACAGAATATCAATACAGATACAACTTTTCAAAGTTGTTTCAGTACTTTTGATGATGATGTGGTTTAACGTCATACCATCATCAACAAAAGCAAGTGCTGAAACATCTTTGAAGAAATGTATCTATATTGATATCACATTGGGTAACAAATTCAAAACTCTAATATAGTCTGTAAAAAAAGTTGAACGAGCATAAAGTTAGAAATATAACATAAAAATATCAGTGCAAAAATACATGAATTACATGACAAAAATAATGTTTATTAAAGTCAAATTTGTGATTTACCTTTGAAACTATCACATCAAACAATACTGTTTCCATTAGTATGATTTAGTTTTCATTATGCAAACATACAAAGACCAAAGCTTCACAATTAAACTTATAAAACAGAACCATTCCTTTTACAATCAGCCTTGCAAATCACAAATTCCATGACCTGTTTCTATCAAATGATAACACTTGCATTTGATTGTAATTATTTAGATTTCAAACATTCTAGCACCTGCCTCTTGTTCTCACATTTTCTATCAAAGAAATAACTAAAAACTATGTAGGATTGACTTGTCTCCACAATTGAGCGTATTCTTTACAGCAAACTGACATTAAATGGAAGGCACTTCATCAAAAACTGAATTCACTGGTTCCCAGCCTACATAAAAACTCATGTCTAAATAGAGGCCATGGAGTGATGTGAACCATATGGTATAACATTGAGACTATATTTCACATATTTCAACAGAATTATTTTGTTTTCCTATGTGGTACTTCTTTGTCATTACTGGCATTTCTTAATACATCAAGATGCCACAGTATGTATGATTTTTATAAAAATATAGCTTTATTGACCTCTTTAACAAATGTGCCGATAAAAGACCATGTATCATGCATGAAACATGAGAGCATTTTATTTGGCATGGCTGGTAAAGCATTTCTTTTGTGAATGTATATTACTTTTACTCACCACTAGTAGGTAACATTTAATTCACCTTTTTTTTTTTCCCCCAAGTAGTCACCCTTTTATTCTGTTCATAGGTCCACTGGCCAGTGAGCATTTTATATGACAAATCGTAAAAAACATTATTTCAAAATGTAGTGCTGTAAGGAATATGCTATGGAGAAAATTACTTACTATACATATATATATATATATACCAATGACTTTTTCCACCTTTAAAAGGAAGTTGCCAAAGTCAAAGGCATAAATTCACTCCCATTTCATCCCCACATTCTCTAGTTCCATTCACCACCCCTCTCTCCCTCTTTTCTTGGCTCCTCCTGGATGACGGGTCATCCCTGTATCTCGCCCACTGTCCTAGGTCAGAAGCAACGTAGCAAGATACAGCACATCTGCAGCAAGGCCACTTCATCTAATTGGCAACCCCTCCCCCCTCTCCGTACCCTCATGCAGAAAAAGAGATGATGGGGAGAAATTCCTTTGGGCTAGTTCTTATTATAATCAAATCACTCTTGACTTGGAAGGCATACTTATTATAAACCATAGATACATTTGAGCATACCAATTCAAATTTTTCAAAATAATTGTTTTCTAAGATATAGGTGGCATAATACAACTATTTTCTAAATGTTCTCAACACCATCACTATGATGACACTTGTCATGGCTTCTATTCTAGCCAATGCTGAACAATATTATCTAATTGAGAGGTCAGACTTGGAACATCAACTGAAACCCTATTTAGCCAAGTCTGAATCCCCATTAGAACAACAAAACTGTCTAGCATTATCCAAAATAAAATCTGAATGAAGTCATCATAGCCAAGGATCAAACTAAACTAAAATCATCACACTATGCTTTCTGGGTTTGTCTTGGAAGCACTTGTTGAGGTCCAGCGTCTAGGCAAAGGGATCTGCTTTGTAATATTCATCTACATCAACAACCTTGGCCCCTCCAAAGAAGTCCAGCACATAGATGTGAGTGATGTTCAATTTGGCGAAGTAGAACTGGTGACCTGGAAAGGTCAGAGAACCAAATACATAATTAATGAGAATAAAAATTGTATTTCATCAAAACAATGCATAATTTACATTTTCTTTTGTCTCATTAACCTACATCAACCAACATGTGTGAAAATTTGTTTCTTGGATTCATGCTATTTTTTTATGAATAAAATCTTTCAGTGAACTATTATATTTCTTATATTCATACTATTTTCTTATGAATAAAATCTTTCAATGAGCTATTATGTCTCATAAGTTATCCCCTCAGTACATGCATACTGGTGTGGGATAAGTGTAGGGTGGATATATACTTAGACTCACCCACTCACCCCTATAAAGGGAGGTCTTAGTATAAATTCATATCTAGATAAATATATGCCTAAAGACTTTTCATGTCTAGGATATGCCTAAAGGCCTTTTCCCCCTTATTAGGAAAGTGGACAAGTGAAGAATCCAGCCACTATATCCATCCCACAACCATGTAAAACCCATTCCTAGCCCATCCCAACATAGCACATCATGGATTAAGGGACATCCCTGCTTCCCACCACACTGTTCGAAGTTAAGGTAATTAAGCTTGACACAATGCTTCCACACCTGGACCCAAAGCTAGTGCTACTTTTCCCCCACTGTTTTATTATATTGTAAAAAGGTAGACGGGGTATTAGGAAAGAGGGAAATGTCTGATGAGGAAGGAAGGGAGAGGACAGAAGAAAGGGGTGAGTGGAGAATGGTTTTGTGTATGGATGATGCTGTGATGTAAGGAAAGGCATGGGTGGGGGATGTGGGGATGAGGGAGTATGTGTGAATGATATTTTGATGCAGTTTAAAGGGATTCCTCCTCATTTTTTATCTTTTCCTGCATGAGGGGATAGGGAGGGGGAGGGGGTCACCAATTAAGTGAAGTGGCCCTGCTGTGGAAATGCTGTGTCTTGCTGCATTGCTTCTGACCCAGGGCAGTGGGTGAGATACAGGGATGACCCGTCGTCCAGGAGGAGCCAAGAAAAGAGGGAGGTGGGGTGGTGAATGGGAGTGGGGGTGGGAGTGGATTTATGCCTTTGACTTTGGCTACCTCCCTTTTAAGGGGGACAAAGCCACAAGTATATGTATGTTTCATTATATGGCATTCCCACCCCCTCAGCCATTAAAAAAGAAATAAAAAATACAGAGCAGACAAAATGAATATCACTTTAGAATATAATTTTTTCACTTACAACCATTTCCCATTTACCTCCATCTTTTGTATTCTCTCTTCCTTGCTTGGCAGATATTCCTCTTGCACCCAACGCCTACATTACCCCAATCCATCCACCTCCTTTTTGGTCCTCCTCTCAAGTTACCTCCATCCACTTCTACTTTTCACAATCCAACAATCCCAACATCGCACCATCCAATCACACTTCTCTGCACCCCCTCTAAAGTCATTGAATGCCTAATACTTAAACTTGTCACACCACATATTCCCCTTGCTGACTCACAACACGGTTTTAGGCCACTACACTCCACAAACACTCTTCTGACAAACCTCACACAAAGAATTTTAGATGGCATCAATTCAGATAGGCCCCACCAAAGAACACTTCTTATAACATTAGACATTAGTAAAGCTTTTGATGCTATCCCCCGCCACAACCTAACAAATAAAATATATAACACAGACATGCACAATAACACCAAAAGATGGCTGGCCAATTATCTGGCAGGTAGGAATGCTTACGTGTCATATAATGGCCAATCATCGCACATCAGAAACATTAAGAACGGAGTACCACAGGGCTCGGTTCTATCCCCCACACTATTTAATCTATACATGCATGACTTACCCACTCCAGACACCTCAGAAATACAAATCTCTTCCTACGCAGACGACATAACAATCACATGCACACATCGTAACACAGACAAAGCTGCAGAAATAATCCAGCCATACCTTGACACACTCAACACATGGTTCATCACAAACAGACTCAAAATAGCTCCAACCAAATCTACAGCAACACTTCTCACCAACTGGACAAAAGAACACAAATACATACCTCATCTCTACATCAACAACACTCTAATACCACACACAAACACACCAAAAATTCTTGGTGTAACATACGATACATCCATGTCTTTCAAACAACACATCACAAACATAAAAAACAAATGCACACCCAGACTTAACGCACTTAAGTCAATCACTGGAACAACATTTGGACAAAACAAAGAAACTAATATAACACTATACAAACAATGCATACGCTCAGTGTTGAATTATGTGAGTCCTGCATGGGCTCCTAATCTCAGTGAGACATACCACAACACCCTTCAAATCATACAAAACAAAGCCCTAAAAACAATTACAGGCTGCACAAATACAACACCTACAGACCATTTACACCATGAAACAAAAGTCCTCAAAGTCAAGGACCACCTCGACATGAGAGGCACACAAACACTTGCCGCAGCCACCACAAACACATTACACCCGCTACACTACATAGCAAAACACCCACACACACCAAGAAACATTAAAACAACACCCAAAGACCTTTATCACGCACAGATACTCTCTTCTCTTCCTCCACAACCACCAAATACCAGCCTCCGGAAACATATTCATAATCATATCACTCACCGCTCCATTAACACACTGAAAGACAACACACTGCTGCATGCCAGACCCCCTGATATCCACCCTTCTGAATCCTCTCTCCCACGAAAGGACAGAGTCCACTTGGTCAGACTGCGGTGCGGTCACCACCCAGCACTTCTAAGCTACCAGAAGAGGCTGGATGACCGCGTTGTGAACAGCTGCCCAGGATGTAACACTTCACCCCATACCATACAACACATAATGGAAGACTGCATTATACACAATCATGCACGCAAACAACACAACATACGCTCTATAAAGGATTTGTGGGAAAACCCAGTTTCGGCTATGGGACTCCTTGGGGAGACGGGACTGCTCAGACAGTCTAGGGAACGACAACAACAAACAACAACAACTTTTCACATTCTATTTTGCTAGTTTTTATTCACTAATTTTTCCACATGACTTTTTTTTTTTTTTTTCTTTCTTTTTTTTTTCTTTTTTCTTTTTTACCTACCCTATCTGACAGGAGGTGCCAAGATAGGAGGGAGGGAGGAGGGTGGAGGGGAGTGGAATATATGGGAAATGAAATGGGTGGGAGTGATTTCTATGCCTTTTTCTTTTTGGCTACCCCCCCATGTAAGGGGGAAAAAGCCTTTGGTATATGTATGTATGCATGTATCTGACAGCACTCTTCCCACCCCTGTTCTCTACTTTATATCCATATTTCTCATTCTATCCATCCTCATAACGCCCATCACATTTCTCAAACACATTTAGGCCCTTCCTCTCTTCTTCCTTCAAATCCCATTTTTTCCATTCCATGTTTGTAATCAGAACCAATCTATGCCAATGATACATACCCACAGGCCAATCTGGCATTTCTGGGTGACGGGAGAAAAGAGCTTCTTTGGCAAAGGAGGCTTCCTTTGTTCCATTCTCAACCTGAAAAAAATAATCATGCAAATTAGAATTGAAGCTTTTCTAGGTTTCAAATTAAATGTTTTGTACTAATTGCATCCAGGAGGAGCCAAGATAAGAGGGAGGTGAATGGAAGTGGAGTATGTAGGAGATGGAATGGGTGGGAGTGGAATTTATGTCTTTGTTTTTTGGCTACCTTCCTTGTAAACGGGAAAAACCTTTGGTATACGTACGTACTAATTGCATCTAAATTCTATTCTTTTCCATCCAGACATACATACATATAAAAATATCCATACACATAACAAAAGTGTCTTTTTTCCTTTAACCTCTTCAATACAAATCATATTCTTGTATTTACCTAGTTCTACCTAGTTGTATTTTACGGGATGGGAGCTATGCTTGTTGTGTCCCGTTTTCATATCTCTCCACGTCCAGTTTATTCTTGAACTCGTGTATAGTTCTGGCATTCACTGTTTCACTGTTTAGTTTGTTCCAGACATCGATCACTCTGTGCGGGAAACTGTTCTTTTTCAGGTCTCTTCTGTAACTGTCCTTCTTTAGCTTCTTATCATGTCCTCTTGTTTCTTTCTTGTCCCATATCAATAGGTCATCTCTATTGAGAACTTCCATCCCTTTCATAATTCTGAAGATGGTCAACAAGTCACCTCTTTCCCTTCTCTGCTCCAATGCTGACAGCTGTAATTTCTCCAATCTTTGTTCATATGTCAAATTTGATAGTGTGGGTACCATCTTTGTTGTCACTCTTTAGATTCTTTCTAATTTCTTTGTGCTTGGTGCCCACATTGATATAGCATATTCTAGTTTCGGTCTTATCAATGTGTGCATCATTGGATGCCTGAGGTATGATGATTGATGCATCGCAATTCTTGCATAATAAAATATAAAGTCACTGCTGTATTAATCATTCTCTTTCACTTCATTTTCTTTCACTGAGTAATAATACATACATATACCAAAGGCATCCCTTTCATAATTCTGAAGATGGTCAACAAGTCACCTCTTTCCCTTCTCTGCTCCAATGCTGACAGCTGTAATTTCTCCAATCTTTGTTCATATGTCAAATTTGATAGTGTGGGTACCATCTTTGTTGTCGCTCTTTAGATTCTTTCTAATTTCTTTGTGTTTTCCTTTGTGCTTGGTGCCCACATTGATATAGCATATTCTAGTTTCAGTCTTATCAATGTGTGCATCATTGGATGCCTGAGGTATGATGATTGATGCATCGCAATTCTTGCATAATAAAATATAAAGTCACTGCTGTATTAATCATTCTCTTTCACTTCATTTTCTTTCACTGAGTAATAATACATACATACATATACCAAAGGCATCCCTTTCATAATTCTGAAGATGGTCAACAAGTCACCTCTTTCCCTTCTCTGCTCCAATGCTGACAGCTGTAATTTCTCCAATCTTTGTTCATATGTCAAATTTGATAGTGTGGGTACCATCTTTGTTGTCGCTCTTTAGATTCTTTCTAATTTCTTTGTGTTTTCCTTTGTGCTTGGTGCCCACATTGATATAGCATATTCTAGTTTCAGTCTTATCAATGTGTGCATCATTGGATGCCTGAGGTATGATGATTGATGCATCGCAATTCTTGCATAATAAAATATAAAGTCACTGCTGTATTAATCATTCTCTTTCACTTCATTTTCTTTCACTAAGTAATAATACATACATATACCAAAGGCTTCCCCCCCCCCCTTACAAGGGAGGTAGCAAAAAAACAAAGGCATAAAATCCACTCCCACCCATTCCATCCACAACATACTTCACTCCCATCCACCCACTTTCCTCCCTCTTATCTTGGCTCCTCCTGGATGATGGGTCATCCCTGCACCTTGCCCACTGCCCTGGGTCAGAAGCAGTGTTGCAAGACACAGAACATCCACAGTAAGGCAACTTCATTAATTCGGCGACCTACCCTCTCTGTCCCCTCATGCATATAAGAAGACAGGGAGAAATCCCTTCAGGCTGTGTCAATTTATTTTTCACACATACTCACTCCCCCTGTCCCCCCACCCACTCCCCACCATGCATCACAGGATCATCCATACACAATCATTCTCCATTCACCCCATCTTCTGTCCTCTCCCGTCCTTCCTCAACAGACATTCCCCTCTTTCCCAATGTCCCTTTTACCCCATCCATCCATCTCATCCTAGGTCGTCCGCTCATGTTCACTCCTTCCACCTTTACCTTCCACACCTCTTTTATTAATCTTTCTTCACTCATTCTTTCCATGTGTCCAAATCATCACAATACTCTTTCATCAACCCTATCTCCCAACTCCCTTACCACCCCTGTTCTCCTCCTCACCTCGTCATTATCTAACCTCATAACCCCTATCATACTTCTCAGGCACCTTATCTGAAAGACATTCAAACTCCTTCTTTCTTCCTCTCTTATGTTCCATGTGCCCCACAAAGTGCTGTTGGCATAATCACTTCTCCATACAATCTCCTCTTAATACCTATTCCCAAATGTCTTTCTCATTACACTTTTTAATCCCCCAAGGCATTTTTCTCAATCTCCATTCTACCTCAACCTCCACTCCTCCCTTTCCTGCCACATTTGCACCCAAGTATCTAAAACTATCCATTTTCTCCAGTCTCTCTCCCTTAATACTCACTTCCAGTCTGCTACCACTTTCTCCCCTTGTACATCACATCACCTTACATTTACCCACATTTATCTTCAACTTCCTTCTTTTGCACATCTTCCCAAACTCTGTCACTAACTTCCTCAATCCCTCCTCTGATCCTGCTACAAGCATAGTGTCATCAGCAAACAACAACTTGCATCTCCCACTTTTCTCTATTTTCTTAACCATCTCCAATCCCCTACCCACTACCCTTGCATTTACCTCTCACATCACCCCATCCATGTACAAATTTAACAGCCAAGGTGACATAACACATTACTGATGAAGTCCCACCTTTACCTCAAACCATTCACTCTCTCCATTTCTAATCCCAACACAAGATCTATTACTCTCGGAAAAACTCTTGACTGCTCCTCACAGCTTTCCTCCTATCCCGTATATTTGCTATACTTCTCCCAGTGCCTTCCTGTCTATCCTGTCATAAGCCTTTTCCAAATCCATAAAAGCCCAAAATACATCCTTACCTTTCCCTAAAGCTTTCTCACATATTTGTCTCACCACAAAAATCTGATCTACAGTGGGAGGCACTAAGAAAATGACAGTGATAGATGAGGAAAATGGGGGAGAAATAAGAAAAGATAAAGTGAAAGCAGTTATTAAATGATAAGAGCAGGTAAGGCATCTGGGTTAGATGGGTGTTATGTGGAGTGTCCGAAAAAGGGAGGGACAGTGGTGGTGGACTGGATGGTTAAATGTTTGTCTAATGGAAGGTAGAGTGCCAGAGGACTAGATGAGTGCCTGTATAGTTCCATTTTACAAGGGAAAAGGGGACAATTGTGAGTATAGTAGTTTCAGAGGGATCAGTTTGTTGAGTGTAGTTGGGAAGGCTTATGGGAAAGTTTTGATTGAGGATTAGGAAAGGACCAGAATGGGTTTAGGGAAGGCAGAGGTTACATGGATCAAATTTTTGTGGTAAGACATATGTGAGAAAGCTTTAGGAAAAAGTAAGGATTTTTTTTTGGGGAGGGACCTTGGATTTGGAAAAGGCTTATGACAGAACAGACAGGAAGGCACTGCAGAAGGTTTTGCAGATATTTGGGATTGGAGGAAAGCTGTTAAGGGCAGTCAAGAGTTTTTACCAGAGTTGTAGAGCCTGTGTTAGAATTAGAAATGGAGAGAATGGGTGGTTTAAGGTAAAGATGGGACTTCGCCAGGGATGTGTCATGTCACAATGGCTGTTCAATATGTACATGGACAGGGTGGTGCAGGAAGTCAATGCAAGGATAATGGGCAGGAGATTGGAGGTGGTTAAAGAAAATGGAGAAAAGTGGGAGGTAAGCCAGTTGATGTTTGCTGATGACTGTGCTAGTGGCAGGATCAGAAGGGGGGTTAAGGAAGTTAGTGATAGAGTTTGGGAAGGTATGCAAGGGGAGAAAGTTGAAGGAAAATATGGGTAAAATCAAAGTGATCAGATGTACAAGGGGAGAGGATGGCAGCAATATGGAAGTGAGTACTAAAGGAGACTGGAGGAAGTGGATAGATTTAGATACTTGAGGTCATATGTGGTGGGAAAGGGAGGAGTGGAGGTAGAGGTAGATTGTAGACAGAGAAGCAAGTAAATGCCTTGGGGGATTAAAAAGTATAATCAGAAAAAGACATTTGGGAATGGATGCTAAGAGGAGATTGTATGAAGGGCTGATTGTACCAACAGCACTGTGCAGGGCAGAGACAAAGAATTTAAGAGAAGAAGAGTTTAAATGTATTTGAGGTGAAATTTCCGAGAAGTATGGTAGGAGTTACAAGGTTGGATAGAGTGAGAAATGAGGAGGTGAGGAGGAGAGCAGGAGAAGAAAAGGAGATGGGAGATAGGATTGATGATAAAGTATTGGGATGGTTTGGAGACACAGAAAGAATGAGTGAAGAAAGATTACTAAAAGAGGTGTGCAAGGCAGAGGTGGATGGAGTGAACATGAAGGGATGACCAAGGATGAGATGGATGGGATACAAGGGGCATTGAGCCAGAGAGGAATGTCTGTTGAGGAGGGAAGGGAGAAGGCAGAAGACAGGGGTGAGTGGTGAATGGCTGTGTATGGATGATACCGTGATACATGGAAGGGAGCAGGTGGGGGATGGGGGAGGGTGTTAGGGAATGGTTATATTTGAATTATATTTTTGATGCAGCCTAAAAGAATTTCTCTCGATCTCCAAATGTTAAATGAAACAGCCTTGCTGTGGATGTACTGTGTCTTGCTGCATTGCTTCTGACCCAGGGCAATGGGCAAGATGCAGGGACAACCTATCATCCAGGAGGAGCCAAGATGTGAGGGAGGGTGGGAGAGGTGGTGAATGGCAGCAGAATGGGTGGGAGTGGAATTATGCCTTTTGATTTTGTCTACCTCCCTTGGAAGGGATAAAAAGCCTTTGGTATATGTATGTATTACCCTTATACAATCCCCTTGTTGCCATCACCCACTTGATACCAAAACTGGCTTCACATGGGCATGGAGTTCATTAAACATGCAATATCTTGAAAATAATCAAAGGATTATAGGCATTGATGTTAATGACAATTTCTTACTATTACAAATTACAAGTATCATACAATTGTAAAAAAAGTGGTGAAAAATAATGCCAATGAATTACTCAAGTAGGATGGTCACAACAGACCTCTATAATTCTCCATATAAATGAAAACCAATGGCAAGGAATTATTCAAACAAGCATATTGTCAAAAGATAATAATAATAAAATATAAATAAATGCCTAATCTCATATCCAAACCAGTAAAAACTAATATCAAAATACTGGGCAGGAGTGTAAAAAAAAAAAAAAAAGTTAAATAAATGAAAACTCATGACACTGAATTTCTTCTGAACAGGAATGTTATAACAAACCTTCATAATCCTCCCTGTAAAGATGACATGAGCACATCGTGGGTCTTCAGGATCAAAGCCTTTCTCATGGCAGTATGAACTCTGGGCTTCTGACATGGTCAGTGATGCACGATTATCTTCCTAGAAAGACAAAAAAATAAATAAATAAAAATACATACATACATACATATACCAAAGGCTTTTTCCCCCTTACAAGGGAGGCAGCCAAAAAGAAAAAGGCATAAAAACCATTCCCACCCATTCCATTCAGAAAAAAAATAAATAAATAAATAAATAAAAATCAATAAACAAATTAAATAAAATAAAACTGTAAATTGTGTATGCATATTTTGGTATGTGCATTGTATGCATTGGGATGGTTTGGACACATGGAAAGGAAGAGTGAAGAAAAGTTAATAAAAGAGGTGTGGAAGGCAGAGGAGGATGGAGTGAACTAGAGGGGACAACCAAGGATGAAATGGATGGATGGGGTAAAAGGGGCTTTGAACAAAAGGAGAATGTCTGTTGAGCAAGGAAGGGAGAAGGCAGGAGATCGGAACAGAATGGTTGTGTATAGATGATACTTTAATGCAAGGAAGTGAGGGGATGGGGGAGGTATTGGAATGGTTGTGTGTGAATGATATTTTGATGCAGCTCAAAGGGATTTCTCCCAGTCTTTAATTTCTGCAGGAGGGAATGGGGAGGGAGGGTTACCGATTAGGTGAAGTGGCCTTGTTATAGATGTACTATGTCTTCCTGCATTGTTTCTGACCCAGGATAGTGGGCAGGAGGCAGGGGTGATCTTTCATCCAAGAGGAGCTAAGACGAAAGGGAAACAAGAGTGGGATGGGTGGGAGTGGGTGTGTGACTTTGACTTGGTTACCTCCCTTTTAAGGGGGGAAAAAAGCCCTTAGTATATAGATGCATGCATATATGTATGTTTGTACAAACTGCCTTCTCCCCCTTGAAAGCTTTGTCAAAGCATGACTCCTTTGAAGAAGAATACAGAAATGGGGTTCCCCTGTCATCTCATTTTGTCCCATTTTGTCACCTTTTACAACACACATTGCAATATGAAGTTTAAGAAAATAAGAGGTGATGTCCCAGTAAAGGAAAAATTAATGACAGCTGAAATGAGGGATAGCAGAAGCTATGATGCTCAACAGTCCTCTACAAGTGAAAATTAGTCTCCAAACATACAACAACATTGCCTGACTGGTACCACTGAAGTTCCAAAGTCAATCAATACATTGGCCCAGGTCTTTCTTACAGGAAACCCACAGCCCCAAGGTAACTTAACACAGCCGGTAAGTCACTCAATGAAAAGATTTTGTGTTGGTCTTGTATTCTTTGTTTCTTATGATTGATATGAATTTTATGGCTTGCTGCTGTACTACTCTTCCCAATTTATGTCTTTAATAAGATCTGGTGACCATCTATCTTATACCAAGGGCTTCTTACCCCTTATAAGATACGCACCAACTCCCACCCATTCCAATCCCACCCATTACCCTTGTTACCCTCCCATCTTAGCTCCTTGTGGATGAAAGGTTATCCATGTCTCCTGTCCACTGCCCAGGTCAGAAGCAATACAGCAAGACACAACACATTCACAGCAAGATCACTTCACTTAATCAGTAACCCCCCTCTCTCTGTCCCCTAATGCTGAAAACAAAGAAGATGGGAAAAAATCCCTTCAAAGTGCATCAAAGTATCACCCATACATAGCCATTCTCCACTCACCCCTATCTCCCTCTTGCTCAATGCCCCTTTCACCTCATCCTCAGTTGCCCCCTTAAGTTCACTCCATCCACCTATGCGAAGCTTCCACACCTCTTCTGTTAATCTTTCTTCACTCATTCTTTCCATGTGTCCAAACTATTGTAATACTCTTTCACCAGCCTTTATTTGGTATCTACTTTTCCACACCCACTCTCCTCTTCACCTCCTCATTTCTCTGACACTTCATCTCAAACACATTTATACTTCTTTCTGGCTCTCTCAAACTCCAAGTCTCTGCCACATACAGTGTCATCGGTAACAATAACTATTCCAAATGTGGATGGACCAATGATCTCCAGTGCCTGTGGACTTTTCAAGTTGAAAAATAATACTACCAATGTCAGTATCCTATTTGCTTTCTCTGATGCCAGAATACAATGCTCAGTTGTTTTATATTGGATTGACTTGTTTAATGTGTGTTTCAGGGAGGGGAATGTGCCAGAGGATTGAAATATTGCATATATAGTTCCACTAAACAAAGGAAAAGATAAATATGAATGTAGTAGCTTTGAAAGGATCAGTCGTGAAGTGTAATTGGAAAGGCACGTGAGACTTGTTTAATGTGTGTTTCAGGGAGGGGAATGTGCCAGAGGATTGAAATAGTACATATATAGCTCCACTATACAAATGAAAAGATAAATATGAATGTAGTACCTTTGAAAGGATCAGTTGTGAAGTGTAATTGGAAAGGCATGTGGGAGGGTGTTAAATGACAAAGGATTACAAAGGAAACAGAGGGTTATATTAACTGAGGAAGAACATTATGGGTTTAGGAAAGGAAAACTGCGTGAACCAAAATTTTGTAGCAAGATGGATATACGAGAAATTTTCTAGAAAAACATTAAGATCTCTCTTGGGCTTTTATGGACTTGGAGATGGCATGTAACATGGCTGACAGGAAGATTTTGTCCAATGTGTTACAGATGTATACAATTAGAAGGCTGCTGAGGTCAGTAAAAAGTTTTTACCCAAGTAATACATTTCATTCACCAGTTTATGCATCTAAAGATTACACCAAGATAATGATTTACATTCTTTTCTTTTTTTCTTTTGGATATGCCCAATAGGCAAATAACTTTACATTCTGCATTTTGTTTCCCCATTAGTCTTCTTCCTGTGAACAGTGCAATTGTAGGTGGCTGAATTTTCTCTTCCCTTACCTTCAAATCATGAACAGACAACTCCATTGGGGTGAGGTACATGTATGGAATTCCTGTTGATGTTCCCAAAGGTCCATCGCTGACACTGAACACATTAGCAAATGGGAAACCTTCAATATTTTTGTGTACAGATGTTGTTGCCATTGCAGCCCAGTCTGGAAGAGGAAATCCATACTTTCATCTCATTATACATCTACAGACCATCGGTCTCTTCCCCCTTATCAAGTAGGTAGTGCTCAGGTAAATAAAATCACCTATGTGACAAGAATATAACAGCTCATAAATGGGTTCTATCATAAAACAAGTATGTCAAAGTATGTCCCTCTGCAAAGCCCCATTACTAGCCACTTATGATGTTTGACTCCATAATAAATTACTCTTTCCAATTACATCCCCCATTGCTTTGAATTATGTACACCAGATGAAGGGGAGGACAGTGAGTAAGGGATGGGAGTGAATAAATAAAGTAGATGGACGGGGGTCGCCAATTTAGTGACGCAGCGTTGCTGTGGATGTGCTGTGTCTTGCGACACTGCTTCTGAACCGGGGCAGTGGGCAGGATGCAGGGGTGACCCATCATCCAGGAGGAGCCGAGATAAGAAGGAGGAAGGGGGTGAATGGGAGTGGAGTATGTGGGGATGGAATGGGTGGGAGTGGATTTTATGCCTTTCTTTTTAGGCTACCTCCCTTGTAAGTGGGTGAAAAAGCCTTTGGTATATGTATGTATATTGTCTGCTCCATAGATTTCCTGAGTGAAGGTAAACCAGCTGTAGCTGTCAGACCCAACTGTGCAAGTTCTGTGTCCTGGTGCATTATGTCTGACCCATGCAGTATGGAAAGGATTACAGATGACCCTGCCTCCATGAGGTGCTAAGATGGGAGAACCAACAAATGATTTTTTGCATAGATGTAGGATAGGTGTACGTTTCCACTCTGCCATCCCCCTTAAAAGAGGGGAAAAATCCTACTAATATACATAAGCATGCAAATAATCCCTCATTTTATGCTATCTACCTATATATCAAGAGCTTTTTCCCCCTTACAAGGGGGGTAGCCAAGTCAGAGGCACGTACCTATTCCCACCCATTTCACTCCCCCATCACCAACCACTCCTATCCCAGCTCCCCATGGATGACAGGTCATCCTTGCATCCACTAATTCCCCGAGGTCAGATGCAATGCAGCAAGACACAATACACCCACAGCAAGGCCCCCTCAAGTAATCAGCACCGCCCCCCCTCTCCACCCCCTCATGCAGAAAAAGAGAAGACAGGGAGAAATCCCCTCGGGCTGCATCATTTTATGCACCTCCCCAATATACAAATTCACACATACCTAATCAAAATCAATCAATATATAATAAACCTATTCTACCATGTCACCATTTCATGCATAACAACTTCACAGTTATGTGAGTTAGGTCAGACTATTCATTTGTGCAGAACTTGTGTATAACTTGATTGCTGCCTTATTTGCTGTACTGTGTGAAACTGAATTAAGGACCTTTGTATCAGCATGCAACTGTTTCTATTTCACCAGCTGAAAGTGGTAGCAAGAGGAGAACAGTTGCTGATTGTCAGCTCCCCATGTGTGATAAAAGTTTAATAAATACAGATGAAATTAATAGAGAAAGATTCTGGTTCCAGTCCAGAGACAGAGGTGAGGAGGTTGACAGGCTTTGAAAATGGGCAGCTTTGCTGTCCAGCTTTCATGACCACCATATGCAGGTACAGTGAGACCTCTCATTAACAGACGTTAATTGGCTGTGTTTGGGATATTTTCACTTTGTTTTTGGTGTTTTGGAGTGGTTTTTGGGTGGCATAGTGATTGCACGCACTAAACAACAGCACCAAAAACACCGAAAACACAGCAAAAACACCGCAAACACAGCTAATTAACGTCCATTAATAAGAGGTCTCACTGTACTTGTCATTAGTCCCTGTGAGTAGATACGAGATTTTACTCAACACAGACAAATGATGTGTGCTCTGGTCTGTATGGGCACCCCAAAAACAGTCTCTCAAGAACCGACTCCATATCACCATGCAGCCAATACCCCAGTGTAGTAAATTAATCAATAATTCAAGAATATTACAGCTCACATCTATTATAGATAATAGTGGCATTGTTAGAAAAATGAAAGTAATAAATTAGTTTTAACAACTATAATATTAACCTATAAAGAGTGAAGATATCTCATAATAGTTTTTCTCCATGCCCGACAATTTTCTTCAACTGAAGAAAACTTCCCCATTAAATGATTTGAGATTATTTTCATTAACCTATAAATAGAAGGCTTCCTACTGATATATAATTTCTGACTGCCAGCAGAAGGAATCCACCTGACATTCAAGTTTAACTTACCTGATATGTGCATGATATATCTTGCGGTTTTGGCCACTTCATCATGTGGGGGTGGATCAGGCCAACTGACTGACATCTGGCCTGATGCAACTTTGACAGTTTTGGTTTTATGCATATTTGGCTGCAATATACAATTTGCATGAAAAACAAAACTCAAAACATTTCACTCGTTCATAGTAAAGCATACTTCACAAAGTCTACCTTGGTTTGTGTTGTAAAATTTTATTCTATTGAGGCGCAGACCATAGACTGAAGGATGTCTCGGGGATAGAAAACACCCTACATGCCTAAATATGTGCTTTAGTAGAATGAAAAAAGGCCAAGATCATACCAGTAAATCACTGTGCTAAAAGAACATATTGGAAACAATAGGAGGCATACATGGAAAACTATTGAACTGGATGGAGGACTTCCTACATGGAAGAAAAATGAGAGTGGTGCTCAGAGACAAATATTCTAAATGGGAAGAAATGAGTAGTGGCGTCCCACAGGGGTTACTAGCTCTGATAATGTTTGCTATATATGTAAATGACATGGACGAAGACATTGAAAGTTACATGAACTGCTTTGTAGATGAAGCAAAATTATAAAAAAGGATAAACTCCAAAATTGACTGTGACTCACTGCTGAGGGATCTGAACAAAGTCTCAGAGTGGAGCAAGAGATGGAAGGTAGAATTCAATATCAAGAAGTGCAGTATAATTGAATTTGAAAAAAGCAAGAAGAGAATAACAGTACAGTATAAAATTGAAGTTGAACCAAGGGCATGGTTCATTAAATTCCACACTACAAAGTCCTTTGTAAGGGGCACTGTCCTAGCCTTCCAATAGGGGAGAGTTTGTGACATTAAACCATATCGCCATCATCATCATAAAATAATTGATGGAAAAGAAGTAAAGAAAGTAAATTCTGAAAGGGACTTAGGAGTGATCATCACCAAAGACATGTCGCCAGATAAACATATAAATAAAATAGTCAGAAAAACATACAATTTGTTGAGATCAGTAAAAGTGGCCTTCAAATACCTGGATAAGGAAATGATCAAGAAAATACTGCAAACATTAAGGCCAAAACTGGAATATGCAGCACTGATATGGTCACCCAGTACAAAAAAGAATATAAGAAAATTAGAAGGAATGCAAAGAGCAATGACAAAGTTGGTCCCAACACTTGCAAACCTGACATATGAACAAAGATTAGTCGAACTGAAATTGCCAACCCTAGAACAAAGAAGAGAACAAGGGGACCTACTAACCATCTACAGAATTATGAAAGAAAAAGAATGCCTTGATAGAGAGGACTTATTAAAGCGGGACAGAGGAAAAACGAGAGTAAATGCAATTAAACTAAAAAAGGATAACTACAGAAGAGGCATGAAAAAAAAAACAGCTTCCCACACAGAGTGATAGATATATGGAACAAATCGGATGAAGAAATAGTGTGCAAACACAATACAAGAATTTAAGAACAAACCTGACCTTGCGAGATACAAAAACGGGTCACCAAGAGCATAGCTGCCCTTCCTATACAATACAACTAGGTAAATACAAAGCTAGAGAGGCAATCATATAAATATAAATTTCTATCACCAGTACCAGACATTAAAAATTATTCATCTTACCAAAAAATAAATACAGAGTTGAGTTCTACCATATGTGTAGTAAATCGCCAAGGCTGCTATACATATTTCTACACAATTGCACTGATCACACTGACATTCATGTTGGTCACCCCATTTCCCCCCAATCAATCCTATAGTTGTTCAATATGTATATGTATGGATAGAGTCGTATGGGAAGTAAATGTGTAAGTGTATGAATTTGGTAGGGCAGGGGGGAGGGATGTGGGAAGTGAGCCAGCTGTTGTTTATGAAGGACAGTGTTTATTGCTGGTTCTGAAGAGAGATGAGCAGTTAGCGTCTGGAAGGGGTGTGTGGAAGGAGAAAGAAGAGAGTAAATGAGGACTAAAGTAGTGATGAGATGAACAAAGACTGATGATAGTAGGTTAGATATAAGCATGAAAGGTGAGAAGTTGGAGGCAGTGAATGAAGGAGTAGATGTGGAAGTAAACAATTGAGTAAATGATACGGGTGTCTGAGTGAAATAAAATGTTTAGGAGTGATTGTATCCTAGTGCTGCAATGAGCACATTTTTTTTTTAATATAAATAAGGTACATAGGAAGAGTTTGAATGATTTTGAGAATAAGTATTTGAAAATATGAGCAGCATTACAAGAATGGATAGAATGAGATATATGGAGGTGAACCAGAGAACTGAGGTAGAATGAGCTGTCGGACAGGATAGATCAAAGAAAGTTGAGGTGGTCTGGCCTGGGCAAATGGAAAAGATTGAGTGAGGAAAGACTAGCAAAATGGAGTGTGGAAAAAAAAGCTGTTGAAGTGAACTTAAAAGGAAGACCAACAAAGAAGTGGATGGATGATTTAAGGTACACTTTGGATGCACACGGAATGTCTGTCAAGCAGAGAGGAGAGTGCAAAAATAGGAATAAATTTACTGAGATTGTGAAAGAATGAAAGGATAATGTGACTCAAAAGGATATTCTTTTTATGGCTACAGTATTTTCAATGGATTAGGAGTGGGAGTTGTCACATCATAAGGTGGTGAGATTAAATCAGCTTGGACTAGCTGGCATTGTCATAGAAATGTTGTGCTTCCCTGCATTATTCACAACTTGAGTAGTGAGGTGGGAACCAGGAATGACCCTTTGTCCATGAAGTGCTGAGATGGAAGAGCGTTAATTTTTCTTTTTCTGTGAAGTGGGTGTGTATTTTGACTTGGTCACATTCCTCATAAGGGGGAAAGAGGCCTTTGATGCATATATATAAATACTACAAAATATTATGCACTAAAAGAACTTTTATTTCAGTGGAGGGCAGTGGAATGTCTGACCACCTGGTGGAAGGGGGATAGTAAATATTATGTGGAGATAGAAAAAAAGGGAGGCAGGCAGAGGTGCTGAAAGTTAGCAAGATGAGCAAGAAAGGAATGAGGAAGAATATCAGTCAAAACTGAGAGGCATGGAATGCGATGAAAATGAAAAGGGAAGTGGCCACAGAGGAAGAATGGTCAAGTTTCTGCATGAGGGGATGGAGAGGGGGGTCGCCGAATTTATGAAGCGGCCTTGCTGTGGATGTGCTGTGTCTTGTGACACTGCTTCTGACCCAGGGCAGTAGACAGGATGCAGGGATGACCCATCATCCAGGAGGTGCCAAGATAAGAGGGAGGGAGGAGAGTGGAGGGGAGTGGAATATATAGGAAATGGAATGGGTGGGAGTGGTTTCTATGCCTTTTTCTTTTTGGCTACCCCCTGTGTAAGGGGAAAAAGCCTTTGGTATATGTATGTATGGTGTGGGATAAGGAGGACAGATAGGAACAAAGGGTGGTGAATAGCAGAATGTAGAGGTGAAAGTGGTGGTGGCAGAAATGGAGTGAGCATGTGAGGAACAATTGCAAAGAAGAAATGAGAAAGTATATGACAAGCTTAGAATATAGATGGTAGTAGACCAAAAGAAGAGCATATATGAGGTGGAATAGGTGTTTGAGAATCTTGAAAAGAATATAAAAAGATATTCTGGAAGAAGTAAGAATGAATCATAAAAGCCCAGTTGGGTTAGTCAGTGAGTCTACTGCCCCATGCCACTTGTAGGAAACCCGTGGTTCCCAAGTAACAAGTGATGGCCACTGGGTGGGCTCACAAGTCATTCAGAGAAGAAACATTAATTAATGTATGGATTGTCAGTATGGGTCAATATAAGTCATTATAGAAGAAGGTGTCCAGTGTTGTCTGTGTGGTACCTACATCCCACCCGCCATCCATACCAAACCTCACACCGTATATTTGTTTGTTATATTAGACAAATGGTCAGTAGGTCTAATTAGGGTCAATATAGCTGAAATTCAGAGTAACAAGACTCAGTATAGCAAGTGTTTACTGTACTTTTAAATCACAGTTTCTGTACAGGATCCTTTATCAAACAAAATTCATAGTAATAAAGCTGAATCCTTCCCATTTCACCCAAACAAAAATCTTAAGAATGCTATCCGAGCTTATCTTCTATATGATACAATTACTTAAAGGCTTACAATCCATAACTCCTTTACTACAGCTATTTTATCTATAAAATGTATCCTGGCTAATACTAAAGTTCAATCAGCTTGGAGAAAGTCACCATAATGAAAAAGTCATTACCTCTAGATAGGTTTTTGGTGGTTTCTGATGAAGAAAAAGTTCCGACTTTACGGTTTCTTGCTCCAATTCAATTGTATACAGTCCATTATCATTGACCTTGCTTTCAACCACATTTACCTGAAAAATATTATAATATTCTTAATACATCAATATTTCAATAGCATCCATGAAAAAGCATTACTTAACACACCAAATAACTGTCCTACTGCAAGCACCACAAGATTTAATCCCAGAGGAGAAAAAAAAAAGACTTGTGACAAATGAGTTACTCTAGGTTATCTATGACTAGGTCATTACTCATCACAGAAACAGTATCAATACAAATTCAGCCTGAAAACTAATACCATCTGCCAAAAATACATAAATCATGATGTGGACACAAAACTCATCTTATACTGTACAACATTAACACACCAAAGAGAGCAATCAAAACTTTCTTGCAGAAAACCTGTGGCCTTCAGGACTTACGGCCCAACTCAAGACATTTAGAACATTTTGTAGCCACAGGTCTCATACAAGAAAACCCAGGCAAATGACCTAATGACATTAGTTAATAAATATCAAATAATTCCATTCCTATTATACTCATCCCTTCAATTCCTTACTGTCCAACTCATGAGAAAATTGGGCCACATTTCTTCATTCCCAGTACATCACTTAATCTATACTTTGGCCACAAAAGAAATGTTTACATTGGCAATGCAAGTGAAAAATTGACACGAGATTTGCTGTTAACATTTCACTTGCATTCCAGCCATATGAAAAGTGGGAGGAGCTTGGTATGATGTGGTAGGCTACAGCCTGCCTGCCTCCATTGTTCACCAACACAGCATGCCTTAGTGTTCCCCCAGAGCTCAGTGTGAGTGTTACATTTTCGCTGCTCCTCAATGCCCCTTTTTACATTTTTCCACTGACTTTGATGCCCTATTACACGGCTCTTGATCATCACAATGGATCATACCAAGCTTACAATGGAAGAAAAGACCCATACACTCCCCCTACTCAAACAGGGAGTACCAGTGATATGCATAGCTGTGGACTTGAACATGAGCAGACTGCTGATCTACAAACTCAAGAAAGTTGCTGCAGCACTCCCCGAGTGTACAGTTCCAGAAAGAAAACCGGGGTCTGGGACCCAAAGAAAGGCCTTCCATAGAACAAAGTTCTAAAGAGAGAGGTGAAGCAGAAGCCTTCAATAACAGCAGTGGAATTGAAGAAGAAGCATCCAGACCTGTTGCAAAACATCACTGTCCACACGATCCAACATCACCTCCAAGAACACCTTGGTCTTCCATGCCAACGCACCTCCAAGAAGCCACTGTTCACGGAGGCCATGAGGAAAAAAAGAGGCAATATTTGCAAGAAATACAAGGACTGGACACCTGATCAATGGAAAAAAGTGGCGTTCAGTGATGAGAGCACCTTCCGACTTGTCAGGGGGGCTCCAAGGTGATGAGAGGGCCCAGTGACGTGTTCCAATATAACCCTCAATACACCATCAAGACTGTGAAACACCTGAATAGTGTGATGGTGTGGGGGTATTTTAGTGATGTGAGGGACTGGGGTGGACTATATTTCTTCCTAAAAACATCACAATGAAAGGTGATAATTACATCAAGGTGCTAAAGGAACATTTGTTGGTGTTTTATGACTTTTTTTATGTACGATGGAGCTCCTGCCCACAGGCCCAAAGGTCTGAAAAAGTTCCTCACAAAGAACAATATTGAAGTGTTGGATTGGCCAGGCAATTCTCCCAACCTAAATCCAAATGAAAATGCCTGGAATGTAATGAAAAATGAACCGGAAAAGTCACATCCTACCAACATCACTGACCTGAAGGGGGCCCTGAAGATGTGGGTATTGATAAATGTTTCATACCTTGAGAATCTTACAACTTCCAAAGTACTAAATGTAAGCCTAAGGTACCAATAAAACAAATGTAAGTTGCACTTTTGAGTTTTATGATCCAAAAATCCCTAGTGAAAACATTTCATTTGTGGCCACTCTATATTCAACAATATAAAGTAAAATATTTGAAATAAAATTAAGCACTCTTCTAAAACAGCATTATAATATGCACACGAAATCTTTAAAAGGTAAATACAGATGTAGTACCTAATCCAACCCATTTCTCCAGATTTGTTGAAAAATTTGTTATAATCATCCTATAAAAATAACTAAAAAATCAAGTCTAAATTGCTCAATTTAGAATTCTAAAAACAATCCAAATTATAAATGCTATGATTTACATTATTGAATAATATTGCACAAAAACAATATCAATGAGAATACTGTGATAATTTAACAAACCTGAAAAAATGCAATGGTGAGTGTTGCCATACACATGATGACGGCAATCACCATCACCACATTTCGCCACGCCATGCTTTTCTCTGGTTCCTGAAACAATACTTCAACTTAGAGGTGTGGAGAAGGCAATTAATGTACACACATATACTATACTCAAATGTTCATGTAATGAGCCTTTTACCATAAATCAAAAATAGTATGTTGTTGACAAACATGCAGAGGAAAAGAAATTACAAAACACAATCATCATTATGACTCTTTTGCTATGGAAATGACCCCTAAACTGAATAAATATTATCTGGCATTAGTTGATATACAACCCTTAACCTCTTCAATACAAGTGAGATTCTCATGGGCAGCATCAGCTGCCTGGAGTACAATGAATCAATGATGCATCACAATACTCGCATTATAAAATATAAAGTTATATCTGTATTACTCATTCTCTTTCACTCTGAATATTAATAACCACAGAAAATATGATCAAGCCAGTTCACAAAATATGATGGTCACTCAGCTACAACTACAAAATAAACATAATCAAGACGCCAATGCTGGCATCCTCATATACCCACTCGTACCTCATGACACATATGCTGACAAGAAATAATTGTCTCAAATTGTCAGGAAATAGATTTAATTTGGAAGTGGGTAGAAACAACTTTGCCAACTGTGTAGTTAATGAATTAAATAAACTTCCTACAAAGGCAATGCAATGTAGTTCAGTTAGAAGCTTTAAGATTTGTTTAGATAAACACTTAAGCAAGATCCTGTAATGCCTGGCATTTATTTTGTATTATTTGTTTATCTGTTATTATTTTGTCTGTTTATTATTATTTATTATTATTTATCTGTCCATTTATTTACTCACTTTTCTTAATCTACATTCTACCTCCAACCCAAATCCTCCCTTTCCTGCCACTTGGGGGATTAAAAAGTGTAATGAGAAATAGACAATTGGAAATGAATGCTAAGAGGAGATTGTATGAAGGAGTGATTGTGCCAACAGCACTGTATGGGGCAGAAATATGGAACACAAGGAATGAAGAGAGGAGGAGTTTGAATGTGTTTGAGAGGAGGTGTCTGAGAAATATGATGGGGGTTACTAGGCTAGATAGAGTGAGAAATGAGGAGGTGAGGAGGAGAACAGGGGTGGAAAGGGAGTTGGGAGATAGGGTTGATGAAAGAGTATTAAGATGGTTTGGACACATGGAAAGAATGAGTGAAGAAAGACTAGTAAAAGAGGTATGGAAGGCAGATGTGGTGGGAGTAAACATGAGGGGTTGACCAAGGATGAGATGACCCGTCACCAAGGAGGTGCCAAGATAAGAGGGAGGGAAGAGGGTAGAGGGGAGTGGAGTATGTAGGGGATGGAATGGGTGGGAGTGGTTTCTATGCCTTTATTTTTTGGCTAACTCCCTTGTAAAGGGGTCTTTGGTATATGTATGTATTTATTATTATTTACTATTTACCTGTTTATTATTTAACTTTGTCTATTCATTTATCATTATTATCATATTTTGGCACCTGACCTAGATATGAATCAAAAGGCCTCCTGTCAGCATGCTCCTCCCTTGTAATCCTTTGTAATACAGTGCACGGGCATCATTGTATGGGAGGAGTTAAGGAATACACTCTCAATCCATGAAGAGGTTACTCTTGGCTGAATAAAATTGTCTGGTGGTAGCCAGAACATAGCTATCCATACCTGCATTTAAAAGGAATCATAACAGGTCCCTTTGAGTTAGAGATGGGTTTCTCTTATCTAGATAAGGATGTGGTAATAGCAGGGAAAAAATATACAAGTTTTCCTTCAAAGTCAAAAAGTTAAACAATGAACAAATTCCATGACTTAGACTTATTTTGAATTACATTCTGTTGCCCTTACACTGCCTTATCTTATAATTCCCTATGGTTGACATGTTACAAAAATTCTGCAATATATTTTTCACTATCATACTAATAGTCTGACCTCTGTTGTGTCCTGATATTTCTACCTTTTGTGAATTACACAAGCATCAGTTTGAAGCAATCCACAGCATGTACCACAATGACAAAAGAGCTGGAGAATGCTTTAATAACAGGATAACTACAAGTATTTCAAAGCCCTTATGTGCCCTTCAAAAGCCTGACTAAGTCTCTCAGTTTTTCCTAGTCCAAATGTCACCAACAGAGGACAACAAAGATAACACCACCATTATAATCTACACACCATTAAAGTGATGCAATGCCTGTGGTGTATTCTCTGACATTACTGTGTTATCTACAAATGTACTTTTTTTTTATCTATCACACCAATTTTTTAAATTCTACAAAATTCCAACATGGGTTATCTTTAAGGGTGTACCAAGAGTTGATGCATCAGTATGGAAAACTGTTTAATATCCTTAAGACATGTGGTCTTTTTCAATTTGTTTCCATGACCTTATGATGCCCTACCACCCCAAACTAGTTCCAAGAACGTGTCCCCCTCTCCCTCTCTCTTGCCTTTGTTCGTATTTGTTTATATCCTTTGCTTTGTGCAGAAACACCACATCTAGGGTGAATCAACCAGTCTATTTATATATATATATTTTTTTTTTTATATATATATTTATTTTTTATTTTTTTTTTTTTTTACTTTGTGTAGTGTAAAGCCAATTTTAATCAACAATCTTTGTCAAATGACAAGTTCTTCATCAACAATACTCTCAGTGCCTACGCTTCTTTTGCTTTTCTATATGCCTCATTCCCCAATCTATAATTCATTAATAGTATTTTTGAGCTTTTACTAATTTCCAATACTTTGTGTGTTTTGGCATTGAAATTAATTTTCTATAGTTTGTTCCTGGCATATATATTGTCAAGATTTTGTCAGAACTTGCGGTTTTCCTTACTTCAAAATAAATTGCCGCTGTCTGACGGGATTTCTCCCCGTCTTCCCCTTTACGGCCGGCGGGGTTGGCGAGGGGGGGGGGGTCACCAAATTAATGAAGCAGCCTTGCTGTGGATGTGCCGTATCTTGCGACACTGCTTCTGACCTAGGGCAGTGGACAGGATGCAGGGATGACCCGTCATCCACGAAGTGCCAAGATGAGAGGGAGGGTGGAGGAGAGTGGAATATGTAGGGGATGGAATGGGTGGGAGTGGTTTCTATGCCTTTTTCTTTTTGTCTACCCCCCGTGTAAGGGGGAAAAGCCTTTGGTATATGTATGTATGTCATTTGCATTCAGTGTGAAAATCTTGTAATTTTTTATGTTGTCAAAAGATTGGTGCTTTCTTAGTGATACTTGTAGTGAAGCTTTCTTTTCATTGTGTATGCAATCTAAAATAATCACCATTATCAACCTTTTTACTGTCTCACTTGGGTCGAGATGAAAAAATATCTGTATTATATTGTAGACATCATTGTTTACAAAGCTTGTGGCATCTAGAGATGTGTAGGAGCACACATGAAAAATATTGAGTGCATCATGCATACTACTTTTTTTTTGTGTCCAAAGACAATGCAGAATCAACATGCATACAGGTAAGCACCAATGATGCAACAATATGAAAACTTCTTCAGAGAGACATTATGGTTCAAATTAATAGCCCATAAATATGCCATCTATCCACACATCTTGGCTGTTGTCAAAGATATTTAGGGAGTTGAGAATACTCTCAAAAAATGATGATAAACTCTCAATATTGCTGAATATCATCAGTTTTGCTACAGGACACTAGGGTTGGCACACAACTCATGACAGTATCACCAACACCAAGAGATGGCATGGTATGCTGTGTTTTTGAATGAAAATTAACACTGCTTCTGACCCAGGGCAGTGGACAAGATGCAGGGATAACACATCATCCAGGAGGTGCCAAGATGGGAGGAAGGGAAGAGGGTAGAGGGGAGTGGAGTATGTAGAGGATGGAATGGGTGGGAGTGGTTTCTATGCCTTTGTTTTTTGGCTACCTCCCATGTAAGGGAAAAAAAAAAGCTTTTGGTATATGTATTTACCTAGTTGTATTTTGTGGGAGAAGAGCTATGCTCATAGGGACCCGCAGTTGTATCTTTCCACATCCAGTTCTTTCTTAAAGTCATGTATAGTTTTAGCACTCACTGTTTTCTCTTTCAATTTATTCCATGTATCTATCACTCTATGTGGAAAGCTATTCTTTTTCAGATCTCTTCCGTAACTGTCTTTCTTAAGTATCTTCTTGTGTCCCCTTGTATTTCTTCTGTCCCATTTAAGTAGATCATCCCTGTCAAGGATTTCCATCCCTTTCATAATTCTATATATGGATATCAAATTGCCTCTTTCTCTACTTTGCTCCAGAGTTAATAAGTTTAGTTTGTCCAATCTTTGTTCATATGTCAACATGTTGAGTGTTGGTGCCATCTTTGTTAGTGCTCCTTGAATTCTTTCCAGTTTCTTTATGTTTTTTTTGTACTGGGTCTCCATAGTGACGCTGCACACTCTAATTTTGGCCTTAACAGTGTAACTAGGATTTTTTTCATCATTGCCTCGTCCATGTAGTCAGAGGCCACTTTCATTGATCTTATGAAATTGTAGGTTTCTCCAACTATTTTGTTTACATGTTTGTCTGGTGTCATGTCATTTGAAATGATCACTCCTAGGTCTCTTTCTGAATTTACTTTTGTAACTTTTTTTTGTTCCAATTTTGTATTCACTGGATATTCTATTTTTGCTTTTTCCGAATTCCATTATACTACATTTTTTAATGTTGAAATTCACTTCGTTCTTTTTACTCCAATTCCAGACTTTGTCCAGATCTCCCTGAAAAGATTTACAGTCTTCTTCGTTATTCACTCTCTTCAATAGTTTTGCATCATCTGCAAAGAAGTTTATGTAGCATTTAATTCCTTCATCCATGTCGTTTATATAAATAGCAAACATTATCGAAACCAATACAGAGCCTTGGGGTATTCCACTTATGTCTACCCATTTCAAGTTCTTTTCTCTAAGTATCACTCCCATTTTTTTTCCTTTCAAGAAGTCTTCCATCCATTCCAATAATTTTCCTTGTATTCCACCTATTAGTTCAATTTTTCTTAGTATTTTTTTGTGTGGTACTTTGTCAAAAGCCTTTTGTAGGTCCAGGAATGTATGTATTTACCTAGATGTATTTTACAGGACGGGAGCTATCCTCGTTGTGACCCGTTTTCGTATCTCTCCACATCCAGTTTTTTCTTGAAATGTATGTATGTATGAATATTTTTAATCAAAAGTCCCTCAGATAGTAATTTTCATATATTTGTTTTAAACATAGTTCTCATGAAAATAAATGAAATTACAATAGAAAAAAATTCAAAGTTATACCTGGTCTTGCTGGTTACCCTTTGAAGGCCCGCTCAAGAGGCTGTAGCCAATCTCGGAGCTGTGTGTCTCCTGTAAGAGAGACCTCAGGTGATGGATTGATCAACTGATTTTACCTTTCTAATGACTATTCTACTTAAGAGATTAATAATGCCTCTCTAAAGTACTTGTGATATTTTTATACTCTAGCACTAATTTGTTTATTGATTTGTCATTTATGGCACTGCAACATCTGGGTCATGTGGCTCATATTCTAGAATATACTTATGTTTATAAGTCTATTTGATATTCCCATACATTCTTCCTTGCAGTGGTCCCATTTTCTGCTGAGTTGGTTCCCTAAACAACCCACATTTAACTACATTCTTGCACATCAGCTACCATATTCACTTTTACTTATCATTTCTTTCCCGGTTTCAGTTTTCTGATCTTGTACAGAGTAGGTCCCACTGTTTCACCTAAAATTTCTCTAAACATACATCTGGATTTGAATATAGAACACAATAATTGGTCAATTTTTCTCAGTTTAGTAATTGCCTTCCCTACAGGAAATACTTCATACCACACTAATCACTTCTAAGCATTTATTACCAACATATCACAATTATTAGATATAGCATTAGAAAATTAGATATTGATTTTGTAAATTATAATACATCAACATAATAGAAGTTGTTCTTGGTGGAAATCAATAACAAAAAACACTGCTAAAAGCAATACATAAATAAAGTTGCATTAAATCCTTGATATGCCATCTTTGTTTTGATAGATTCAGAGGTCGAAGACAATGATGACTGCCCTGATGACCTCTAGAATTACATGTACCGCATTACTAAATGCAGGTTAGGTTAGGTAGGTAGATTAGGTTAGAATAGACAAGTTTATTATACTTTAATTTCTTCGACCTATGCATCTACAAAAACAAAGATGGCATCTCAAGCAGTCACAGTGGCTACATGTGTTGTGTAACACTATTAGCAACTTTTTCTGCTATTGAATTCCATCAAGAAAAACGTACATTACATTGATGTATTACAATTTACAAAATTAATATTCAATTTTCTATTGCTATACCACATAATTGTGCACATGTGTTACAAGCCACTAGGGAAAGAGGTGTTAGTTCACCAAGTGTACTAGATTTAATTTATACCAAAAAAGAGGCAATGATATCTGATATCCTATACGAGTCACCCATGGGTAAAAGTGATCATTGCATTATTACATTTAATGTGCAAGTCCTGCACACCTAGTTTAATGTGCTCATATAGGAAATTCTATTATGATAAAAGTGACTATAATTCCATGTCACATATGGATAGTATTAAATGGGAGAAGGAATTGAATAGTTGTAAGGATGGTGTTGAAGAGCAATGGGTATTAGTAATGGCAAGACTGCAGCATACTAAGTCAATTGGTCAACAGGTGAACAACTGTTCACTTTACAAGGAGGCATGACAGGCAATAAAACAAACACAGAGCATGGCAAAGGTACATGGAGGTAAAACATCAAGATAAAAGGTAAGATCTATAACAAGAAAACAACAGAAAAAATTGGAATCAGATATTTCAGTAAGTGTTAGGGAGAACCCCAAGAAAATTTGGAAGTTTGTCAGAAGTACAGTTAAGATGAAAGATGGTGTGTCTGACTTAATAAAATCAAGAGTAGGGAGAAAGTTGAATTAACGAAAACAGATGGTGAGAAGGCTCAAATATTGGCTGATTTCTTTAGTGGCATGTTCACTCAGGAGCCTGAATGTATGCCCTTACCTATTGAGTCCAGGAATTACAATGTGAGGCTGGAAACTATGGACATTACACAATCTCAAGGCCCAGATGAAATCCACCCTAGATTACTGAAAGAACTAAGCAAGGAACTTAGACAGGGAAAGAGGAAGAAGGCAAATATATCTGCAATATTTAAGAAGGGCTGCAGAAAAATTTCAAGTAACTATAGAGCCACAAGTCTCACATGTTATTAACCCCTTCCATACGGTGCCGCACATGTAGGCGTCATGGACTTAGATCTCGGTGGCAGCAGCCAATGCCAGCCGTACGACGTGTCGTAATAATACTCGCATCATAAAATATAGTCACCGCTTATATCGATCGTTCTCTCTTCACCCGTGAATTTTGATAACCATAGAAAATGCGATTACAAAAGAATTAGAAAGAATGTCATTATGGAGGGGCGACTACAATAAATATAATCAAGACGTCGATATGGCAGCCTCGCGAATACACTCGCTCCCCATGACGCCTACTTGTGCGGCACCGTATGGAAGGGGTTAATAAAGTTCTGGACTCTATAATAAGAGATAGAATACTGAATCATTTAATGGAAAACAATTTATTAAACCCTAAATAGTTTGGATTTATGAGTTGAAGATCCATTACATTGCAAATGTTAAGTGTGATGAATGTATGGACTGAAGCACTCGACAGAAGGGATGAGTTAGATGTATAGTACATTTGGATTTTTATTAAAAACGCCTTTGATACAGTGCCACACAAAATGTTGATCTCTAGTTAAAAAGTTATGATAACTGCGAACAACTTCGTAGGTTTCAGCATTACTATCGGGAAGAAAACGGTGAGTTGTTGTGAGTGGCTCATCATCAGAATGGAGAGAGGTGACAAGTGGAGTGCCTCAGGGTAGTGTCATCGGACCTCTATTATTTATTACACAGATTAATGATTTGCCGGGTAATATTGCCTCAATTTGATATATGTTTGTGGATGATACAAACTGCTTTAGAGAGATAGTGAACTCACTGATCAAGAAATACTACAAAACGACATAAATAGACTTCAAGGGTGGTCAGAGAGATGGCTACTTCAGTTTCACCCTGGGAAGTGAACATGAACACAGGCAATACACAATGAGGAATGAAGACCAAGTAGTATCTTTAGAGAGAGCTAACAGAAAAAGATCTGAGCATAATGGTGGATGAACAATTGAATTTTGAAAACCATATAAATGAAAAAATTAACAAAGCAAGTAGTTATGGTGCTTATCAGAAGATCTTTCCTCTATTTAAAAAAAAAAAAAAAAAATCAAGAAACTTTATACTGAATTAGTGAAACCTCATCTTCAATTTGGTGGCATAATCTGGAGCCCAATTAGAAAAAATATATAATCTTTTTGGAAAATGTACAGAGAGGAGGGACAAAAATTATTCCAGGACTCAAGAACTTAAGTTATGAAGAGAGATTGAAAGTGCTGCAGCTGCCTACACTAGTATACAGGAGACTGAGGGGTGAATTGAAGCATATAAACTAATAACTGGAAAGTAAGAAACTAGGATAGCTATGGTGCTGCAGCTCGATGAGGGTACAGACCCAGCTACAGGAGAACACAAGTATAAGTTAATGAATAAGATGTTGTACAAGGCTGAGGCAAAATTTCTTTGCAGAAAGAATAGTCAACATATGGAATAACCTCCCATCAACTACTGTAGAAGCCCCAAGTGTATTTGCATTTGAAAGAAGACTGGATAAATATTGGAGACATCAAGAAGTGAAATTTAATTATGAAGCTGCGTTGTCGCTCTCGCCGCACGCTGGCCAATGACTACATAAAAAATACAAGATCTGGACATATAGGCTAAACAGCCTGTGCCCAGTATTCACCTAAGTAAACCTAAGTAATTAAATCATAACTACAATATTGAGACAATTTGATTGCAACATTTCTACCCAACTGAGACTCCTCTTGACAATTATTCACTACTGTATACAAAAACATGATTATTATAATGCTATGTTGCTACAATAATGAATAGTGATTATCATTGACATTGACATTATCAATATGATTATAGCAACATAGCTAAATTTACCCTAGCACCGTTTTTTGAAATATATTCTTCCTACACTCTTCAAATTAGCCTCACTAGAGAAACAGTCTAGCTAGATTTTATTTCTGTGTTCCTAATCTTAGATTCAATATAATATTTTTTTACAGAGACGGAATATGAGCACAGCTCCTACCTATGATTATATCATAGGTATATACATTTAGAAATCACCTACATATTTCTTTAAATGTGCTCCCTTTACCAAACTTACCTTCATTTTATTCCTAGGTGCCTCAGGCTATTAGTGTCCTCTGTCAACTTTCGTATCCCTGACGCACTGAGGGGTTCCCTTATTCAACCCGACCTTTTAGGTATTGCAAAACCCACCACACTCACGTACACAACTGACCATGACCAGCTGATAGATTGTTTACATTTATTCCCGTTTTCTGTCTTTGTTTTTAATTGCATCGGTACATATGCTATTTTAAGTGGATATGTCAATTAAGTATGAACTTGCCATAAGATAAAAATAATAATACGAATATGCAGGGAAATGAGACGTAGGGTCCTTTCTAACAGGTCAATCAAGGTTACAGAACCAAGCAGCAGAACAATATGAAAACAATTCATTCAAAGAAAGATTAAGCAAAGTAAACAAAATTGTTTATCATCAGAATAGACCTAAAGATTTTGCATTACCTTCCTCAATATATGACGTTCCTCAAAGGAAATGTTTAGTTTTCCGTTGCGACAAGATGCGACGTTGGACCCTAAACTGCCAAAGGGGCGTTAATGCAAGGATTAAGTTACTGGAACAAGTTTTTGCACCTAATATATATATATATATCTAAATATATATATATATATATATATATATATATATATATATATATATGTATATATATATATATATATATATGTATACATATATAAAATTGTGTGTGTGTGTATTCACCTTGGTCTTTGGATCACGTGCTGAACTCGTAATCGACAGCTATATCCCTCCCGAAAAAGAGCTTAGAGCTCGTATGACCGATCTATAGGTAGTGCTGTGACCTTGCACTCACACACACACACCCAACTCCCCACCCACTGAAGTTGGAGGGACGGCTCAAAGCGCAGCGATATTACAAGTATTTCAGCCCTAGGTAGGATTCAAACCTGGACCGCCGTAGTGATAGTCGGGAACTCTACCAACCGCGCCACCGAGTCGTGTATAGAAATGAAACTTGTTTACCTACTTGTATTTTACGGGACTGGGGCTAAGCTCGTGTTGACCCGTTTTTTTTTTTTTTTTGTATCTCTACATCTAGTTTGCTTTTGAATTCGTGTATATTTCTGGCATTAACTGTTTCACTGTTCAATTTGTTCCAGACGTCAATTACCCTGTGTGGGAAACTGTTCTTTTTCAGGTCTCTTCTTTAACTGTCTTTCTTTAGTTTCTTTGCGTGTCCTCTTGTTTCTCTTTTGTCCCATTTTAATAGGTCACCTCTATCAAGAACTTCCATTCCCTTCATTATTCTAAAGATGGTCAACAAATCACCTCTCTCCCTTCTCTGTTCTAGCGTTATCAGTTGTAATTTTTCCAATCTTTGTTCATATGTCAAATTTGATAATGTAGGTGCCATCTTGGTCGCCGCTCTCTGGATTCTTTCTAACTTCTTTGTGTTCTTCTTTGTGCTTGGTGCCCACAATGATATAGCATATTCTAGTTTCGGTCTTATCAATGCAACAATTAATTTCTTAACCATCTCTTCATCCATGTAGTCGAAAGCCACTTTCATAGATCTTAACAGATTGTAAGTCTCTCCAAATATCTTGTTTACGTGTTTGTCAGGAGTCAAGTCACTTGAGATGATTACTCCTAGGTCCCTCTCTGAGTTAACTTTTTTGACTTCTTTATCTCCAATCATATAGTTTCCTGAGACTCTATTTTTGCCTTTTCCGAACTCCATTATGCTACATTTCTTGATGTTGAAATTCATTTCGTGTTTCTGACTCCATTCCCATACTCTATGTAAGTCATCTTGTAACAATCTGCAATCTTCTTCCGTTTTCACTCTCTTGAGCAATTTAGCATCGTCGGCAAAGAAGTTCATGTAACAATTCACTCTTTCGTCCATATCATTTATGTATATGACAAACATTAAGGGAGCCAAAACAGAGCCTTGGGGGACGCCACTTTTTACTTCTTCCCATTTCGAAGTGTGTGGGTGTGTATGTGTGTGTGTGTGTATTTACCTAGTTGTATTTACCTAGTTGTATTTTACGGGAAGGGGAGCTATGCTCGTGGGGTCCCGTCTTCATATCTCATTTTATCTAAACTATTTTTAAATTCGTGTATTGTTTTTGCACACACCACTTTCTCATCTAACTTGTTCCAACTGTCTATTGCTCTGTGAGGAAAGCTGTTCTTTTTCAAATCTCTTCTATAGCTGTCTTTTTTTATTTTCTTTCCGTGTCCTCTTGTATTTCTGTCATCCCATTTTATCAGATTCTCTCTATCAGTAATTTCTATGCCTTTCATGATTCTGTAAATAGCTATCAAATCTCCTCTCTCTCTTCTTTGCTCTAGTGTCTGTAGTTTAAGTTTTTGTAGTCTCTCTTCATATGATAGTTTTGAGAGTGTTGGTGCCAATTTTGTAATTGCTCTTTGTATTCTTTCAAGTTTTTTTATACATTTTTTTGTACTTGGTGACCATATCGTTGCTGCATATTCCAATCTTGGTCTTATCAGGGTGATTAGGATTTTCCTCACCATTTCTTCATCCAGGTATGTAAATGCCACTTTGATTGTTCTTATTAAATTATAGGTTTCTCCAAAAATCTTATTTATATGTTTCTCAGGTGACATATTATTCATAACAATGACTCCCAGGTCTTTCTCATTTTCTACTCTTTTTATTCCTTCTTCTCCCAAATTATATGATCCTGTTATTCTGTTTTTGCTTTTTCCAAATTCCATTATACTACACTTTTTTGTATTGAACTCCATCTCCCACTTCCTACTCCATTCCTGTACTTTATTTAGATCTCTCTGTAGTGATTCACAATCTTCTTCAGTTTTCATTCTTTTCAGTAGTTTTGCATCATCTGCAAAGAAGCTCATATAGCTTTCAATTCCTTCATCCATATCATTAATATATATAGCAAACATTATTGGGGCCAGAACTGTTCCCTGCGGGACACCGCTTATTACTTCATTCCATTTTGAGTGCTGATCTCTTATCACTACTCTCATTTTTCTTTCTTGCAAAAAGTCTTCCATCCAATTTAGCAATTTACCTTGTATTCCTCCTTCATATTCTAATTTCTTAAGCAGCTTCTTATGTGGTACTTTGTCAAAAGCTTTTTTTAGGTCTAGAAATGCACAATCAGCCCATCCATCTCTTTCTTGTATTATATCTATTAGCCTTGAATAGAAACATATTAAATTGGTGACGCATGATCGTCCTTGTCTGAATCCAAATTGCCTTGGATTTAGTACGTTGTTTTTTTCCAAGTATTTTACCCATCTACTTTTGATAATTCTTTCACATATTTTTGCTATTGTACTTGTTAGAGAGACTGGTCTATAGTTGGTAGGTTCTTCTTTATTTCCTCCTTTATATATAGGTACTATATTTGCTTTTTTCCAATCTTCTGGAACTTTTCCTTCTTTTAAGGAACTGCTTATTATGCTATGTATTTTGTCTGCCAGTTCATTCCTGCATTCTTTCAGAATCCAGTTTGCTATTTCATCTGGCCCATGCGATTTTCTGACATCAAAATTACCCAAGTGTGTCAATATTTCATTCTTTGTTACTTCTATTTCTTCCATAGGGGGGACTTTTTCCTTCCACTCAATCTCTTCAGGTTGTATATTTTCCCTTGTAAACACTGATTTAAAATGTTTGTTCATAATTTCTGCCATTTCCATTTCCTCAGTGTATTCAACTCCTCCTTGTCTTAATTTCTCCAAGTCTTGTTTGTTTTTCAGTTTATTGTTTACAAATCTGTAGAATAGTTTTGGTTGATCTTTACACTTTTCTATAACATCTTTTTCATATTTTCTTTTTTCCTCTCTGCACTTTTGTACATATTCATTTCTATAACCAGTATATATTTTCCATTTTTCAGGTCTTCTGTCTTTTTTCCATCTGGTCCAGGCTTTGTCTCTTTTGTCTTTTAACTCCCTACAACTTTTGTTGTACCAGCATTTTACATATTCTTTTTCTTGTTTTTGTCTTGGGACATACTTTTCCACTCCTTTTTTGTAAATTTTTGTCAAAATATTCCATTTCTCTTCCACTGATGTTTCTTCTTTGTATATTTCTTCCCAGTTTTCTTGTTGGAAGAATTCTCTTATTTTATCAAAGTTTGTTTTTTCATACATCATTCTTCCTTTTCTATATTGTCCATTTCTTTTCATATATTTTTCTTCATTAAGTTCCAGTTCAATCAATATGTGGTCACTTTTACCTATTGGTGTTTTATATTCAATCTTGTCCACTATTCTAGGTTCAGATGTAATTATTAAGTCTAGCCTCGATGGTTCTTCTTCATTTCTATACCTAGTGTTCTCTTGTATCCATTGTGTCATTGAATGGTCAGTAATCATCTCAAGTAGAGCATTTCCCCATGAGTCATCACCACTCTTTACTGTCATTTCTTCCCAGCAGATTTCTTTGCAATTAAAGTCGCCCATCATAACTATTCTTCCTCCGTCTTCCATTATTTTAGTTAATGCTATCTTTGTGTCCTCTAACATACTTTTATGTTCACTCTTCTCCCATGAGGCTGTTTTCGGAGGCACATAATTGATCACAAATTTTCTGCTCTTCTTATCTCGGTCTTCCACTTCTATCATAATCATCTCTACTGTATTCTTTCCATATATGACACCTTTCACGTTTATATCCTTCTTAGTCAGGAACATAACTCCACCCCCTTGTTTTTTCTCTCTGTTTCTAATCCAATAATTGTATGTATCATGTCCTACACTGTTGGGTGGTAGTGGGCCTTTTAATTTTGTTTCTACAATTCCCATTATGTCCGGTTCTTTTTCTTTCAAATAATCATTCAGTTCATTCAATCCTGTTATCAATCCATCTATATTTGTGTAAGACACTCTTAGTTTTCTGCCAATTCCATTGTGTTCTCTGTTTCCCTTATGTTTTTCTTTAGTATGTCGAACTGCTTTATTTTCATGTTCACTACTCTCCAATAGAATCTCTCTTTCTCTGACTCCGTTCTTTCCTCGTTTTTTGTCTTAGCTTCAATTCTTTTCTGCTTTTCTGCCTCTCTTTCCTCCTTATTCATTTCTCTTTTTATCCATACCTTTTTATATTGATCATTTATTGCTAGTTTCCCTGTCTTGGATAGAATTTTCTCTGCCGTTGTTTGTGACCTGAATTTAATCTTAATTGGTCTGGTCTTATCTGTACTATATTTTCCTAGTCTGAATTTTTCCTCAATTTCCTTTATAATTTCTGGTTCATCTTCCTGGACTAATTTTAATAAACTGCTTACTCTTTCATTTTCCTCCTTGATTCTTGCGGTTCTATCTGGGTTATGTTTCTCTTCCATTCCTAATATAATTATGCATTTCTTTTTGTCAGCTAATTCTCTTACTATATTCTCCTTCTGTCTCATCACTTTAATAACTGAGTCTTCATTATGTTCTTTCAATTGCTGTTTGACTATGTCAGTGAATGAAACCTTATTCCCTTCTTGAGTTATTCTCCAATTTTTAACTTCTGTAGCTATTTTCTCTCTATTTTCATTACTATTCTTCTTCAATTTCTCATTCTCCTCCTTTACATTTCCTAACTGTCTTTTTAGGTCCTCTATTTCTTCAGTAAAGTTTCTGTTAGCCTTCTCTAGTTGTTCCAACCTTTCAATTCTCTGGAAAATGGAGTCTACATTACCTAACTTACGTTCCAAGTCCTCGATCACCTTATCAACTCTCTCCTCTAGTCTTATCAGTCGGGGGGGGGGTTGTGTCCCCCCCACCCTCTTTAAATCCCTGGAACATATTCTCGTCACTTTCTTCTGTATTGCTCCTCTCTATACTTCTAATCTTTACATTTTTATTAGACATTTGATCCTCGCTCAGTCTTTTGTTTACCTTCCGCTTGTCTGGCTGGGCAAAGTCTACTCCCTCCTCATTTCCTTCCATTTCCCTCAGTAATCCCTCCCCTTTTCCTCTTTCCCTACGTTCCCACTACTCCACGAGCAATTTCCCCCCCACCCTGCAAACACACTAGGCACTTCTCTTTGCGTTGGGATCCACAGACTTCACTTTTCTTCAGAACGTCTTCTAAGCCGTCCATTCGTTGAAGTGTGTGTGTGTGTGTGTGTGTGTGTGTGTGTGTGTGTGCGTGTGTGTGTCCGTATGGTCACCGAATCTCATTAAAGACATTGACAGATTGGAAAAAGTACAACGGCGAGCCACAAACCTGATTCCAAATATCAAAAATAAATCATACGAAAATCGACTAAAACATATGAATCTGTTTTCCCTAAAAAAAAGCGTAGACTCAGAGGTGACTTGATACAGGTCTTTAAAATTCTAAAGGGAATTGACAACATCAAAAGTGACAAAATTTTCACACTGAATGAGAATCAAACAAGAAACAATGGTCTCAAACTGTCTGGAAATAGATTCAATTTGGAAGTGGGTAGAAACAACTTCGCCAACCGTGTAGTTAATGAATGGAATAAACTTCCTGCAGAGGCAGTGCAATGTAGTTCAGTTCGAAGCTTTAAGAATCATTTAGATAAACACCTAAGCAAGATGCTGTAATGATTACCATTTATTTTATATTATTTATTTTTGTTTTGTTATCATTTGTCTGTTTGATTCTCATTTATTATTAGTTATATATAAATTTATTATCATTTTCTATTAATTTATTATTATTTTCTATTTACCTATTTGTTTATTATTTAACTATACCTATGCATTTATTCATGTACTCCATTTGCTATTTACATTATCATAGTTTTTATCTATTCATTTATTATTATATTTTTTTTCGCATCCGACCTAATATGGTCCAAAAGGTCTCCTGTCGGCATGCTCCGCCTTTGTAATCCTTTGTGTATTCACCTCGGATCTGCTGCAGTCTCTGTCGAGACAGCCAGACACCACCCTACGGCAGTGAGCTCAGAACTCATTATTTGCCGATCTCTGGGTAGGTCTGAGACCACTCACACACCACACACTGGGACAGCAAGGTCACAACTCCTTGACTAACGTCCCGTACCTACTCACTGCTAGGTGAACAGGGGTTACACGTGAAAGGAGACAAAAC
>NC_134814.1:15443419-15510919 GCF_046742065.1 Oratosquilla oratoria
TTGTTAAGATCCTCCTGCAGAATCTCTGCGTCGTCTCCTGACCTAATTAGGCGTCCTATTTTAGTGTTGTCCGCAAACTTACTTACATCACTATTTATCCCATCGTATGTCGTATATGTACACAATGAACAACAAGGGACCCAAAACCAAGCCCTGGGGAACCCCACTAGTAACATTGCCCCATCTGGATTTTCCTCTATTTATGGTGGCCCCCTGTTTTCTGTCACTGATTCAAGCTCTGATCTATTCTAACATTTTTCCTCCTGTGCTATGGGCTAATGATTTTATTTGGTAGTCTTTGGTGAGGCACCTTGTCAAACGTTTTGCTGAAATCAAGGTATATAACATCGTAACTATCATTGTTATCTGACGCCTTATATACTTTAGTGTAAAAGGATAGAAGATTAGTCACACATGACTTACCCTTGGAGAAACCATGCTGTGTGTCACGAATTAAATTATGTCTCTCGGTGTGTTCTCCAATTCTATTTACTATTATTGATTCAAGCATTTTACCTATAACCGATGTCAAACATTCATAAAAACAGGAACAACGTTTGCCTGCCCCCAAGCTGTAGACACAAAACCAGTGTCTACCGATTTATTAAATAGTTCAGTTAACTGGTAGCAGATTTCAAATTTACACTCATTTAGCACTCTCGGAAAAAATTCGTCTGGACCCGGCGATTTTGTAGCTTTAAGTTTTTCAATCTGCTTGACTACTACTTTACTAATGCTGATATTAGTCTACTTTCTTCATCCCTAATGAAAATCGGATCGCAGCCAGGTGCCTTATCTAACCTCTCATTAGTAAACACTCATTTTTTCCTCCAATTCTATCATTACATTTTCATCGTTTTTAATTGGAAAGCAATGGAGAAATCTCCTCACCCTGCCTCACCCCTGTTGTTACCGTAAACCAATGTTCTCTGTGTTGTGATTATTTTACCATACTCTCACACGAATTATAGAGGCCATTTATGGCACGTAATAGAATTGGATTTATATCATCACACTAGTCTTGCAGTGTATCCCACAGAATCTTTCTAGGCACTATCAAAAACCTACTTCAAGTCAAGAAGAATTATATGTTAATCAAAATTCCACTCCCAGGCTTTCTCTATCAACATTCTTAGTGAGAAAGTGAGATTTGTCGTCCCTTTATTAAGTCAAAATTTGTATTGAGACTCATCCATAAGTTTGCTTCCATTTTCCTTAATCTTCTCTTCAGAATTCCCTAGTACATTTTTCCTATATGTGGCAACACTCCAGTGCCTCTATAGTTCCTGCAGTCACTCTTACTACCCTTTATGGGACATTTGGCATAGTATCTGTTCTCAATACAATGTTGAAGAGTTCGTGTATTTTTTCAAGCAATATTACCACCCGATTCTAACAGTTCAACGGAGATGCTATCACATCCAGGTGATTTTCCAGTTTTCATACTTCTTATAGCTTGGCTTTCTTCTTCAATCGTTATTTCTTGTGTTTCAATATCATTATAGTTTACGATTGAGTATTACTTTCTACCTTCTCCATTTGACCTTCGTCAGCATTCAATAATTTTGAAAAATACTTCATCTCGGGTCTACCTTTGTTTCGTCTATAACTTTTGGCAATTTAATACAAAATTTTCTCTCCACCATTAAAGTCAACCTTAAATTGTTCTCTAAGATTTACCCAAAATGCCTTTTTGGCTATTCCTTTAACTCTGCTTAATTTCTTTCAGCTTTATAGTTTGTACGAGATTCTGGTGTCCGATCCACAGTCTACATTTCAGCTTCTCTAATATCCTTAGTCCACCATGGAGTCCTCTTTCATGTAATTCTGACGCATTTAACTTCCAAATTTTCTTCTGAAACATTACATGCAAGTCCCTTTAATATGGTCTACATTGTTTCTGTATCATCCTCCTCGTTGTCTTCATATAGGTTTTCTCTTGTTTTTGTTTCATACTCTTCTTTTTATTGTTGTTTTTTAAATCTTCTACCTTGATTCTTTTATGCTTAGTTGCTAGGATATATTTAGAATTTGTTGTTCTAATCTTTGCCATGATCAGCCTATGGTCAGAATCCATAGATTCAGAAAGGATAGATTTTACATGAAATCATGGTACGTTTATCATCACTTAAAGCTAGATCTACACTATAACTGATTTTTCTGTATTTTGGCCAATAATATTATTTCATCCTTACCAAGTCAATTTGTAGTTTTCTTTGTGCATGAAATATGTATCAATTATTGTTGGGTGGGTACAACACGTTTTCCCTCGGCGCTACATAAAAAAAGTAGGCGCGCGAGCATTACGCAGCTAGAATCAGCGCTCGTTGAGGTCGGACGTCTCTTCAACCAGCTCTCTCAACAAGCTCCAAGAATCTTCGCCGGCCGGTGGTGGCTGGGAGATATATCTCCTAGCCGCTGCCGGTCTGGCATGGCCGACCTCTACGGTGACGTCGGCAGGCGGGTTTACACCAAGACAAATACACACACACATTTCCCAAGTCACGTAAATCTCTGTTTTCAGAGTAGTGCTTGGAAGAAAAGAGGCACACGCACACTTTCTCGCTGGCAAAGCAGAGGCCCATACCGTCTCTCTCAGAACGCCCAATCTGATCGCAGGCTGGTTGACGGAGAGACTTGGGGCACCTCTCTGTCCAACCGGCCCGCAACCTAACGCTGGCCTCTCGCTGACGCTGGTGAGCGAGTTTACACTTCTGACATTTACACACAATTCCCAATCGCGTAATTCTCTGTTTTCAGAGTTGTGATTGGAAGGAAAGAGACCATACAACACCCGACCGTCTGCCCCTCCTCCCTCGCACCGCCACTGAATAAACTCTTCCGGAATCCAAACCCAGCCTGGGGATAAACAGACAACGCTCGCCCCACCTGTGGCTCATCAGGAACGCGCTCGCCAGCGGTGGCGGCGAGGAGTTATCTCCTTGCGGCTGCCGTTCTGGTTACGGACCTCTTCGTTGACGTCGGCAGGCGGGTGTACACCGCCCGTCTGCCCCCCCCCCCTCGCACCGCCACTGGATAAACTCTAAAGGACTTCAAACCCAAAACCTGGGGACAATCAGGGTACGCTCGCCCCACCTGTGGCTTATCAGGACGCCCTCTACACGCGGGAAGTGAAATCAGCTCACTTCTCGTAAGATACACACATACACCTCTCACGAACAGAGCCACAACACACGCACAAACATCTACACTTACTTTTTCTTCGACTAAAATTCGCTTCCTTTCTAACTTTCTCTTCTACTACATCTTCTCATTTCAGTTTACCTCCCACTAAAGATTTTTCCGTTTTTCCACCTTTCTCTACTACTACGCCTCCTACCATTTTCTAAACTTTCGTTGGTGATCCCAATCCTAACCCCGGCGTCAAGCGCTGCCCTCCAAGCTCCCGGTCCATTTCTCCCAAGCCACAACAACAAATAAGCCCCTAATCGCTCGCAATTCGCCCGGTGGCAATAGTCCTCTTTTATACACTACTATCTTTTCATTTTCCTACATTCTTCCCCTCCCACAAAACCCGATCCCGCGCAAGCGAGGTGGTCTTTCCTTGGAATCCAGAATCCAGTCAGTCGCTGCACGTCCTATGAGTAAGGACCCAACATGGCGCAGTGAGTTCTCAAGTACCTACGATTGCTCAAGATGCCCCCACCTCGCCGAGCCCCCCCAGCAACGCCTGAGAAGACAAACGAAGCGCCCAGGGTGGCTAGATGACTACATCTAATGTAACGTCCCCTAATGTAATGTGCGCCCATTGTAACGTATAACGGGCACTGTTCCGCTACACTCAGTTTGTGACTGGAACCGTATTCTATTTTGTTTCCTTGTATACCTGACCACTTTCATCTGTGACCTGCTGTATGTAATATTCGTCGGCTTAATGTGTCCTAAGCACACATTATCTTGGAGGGGGGGGGGGGATGTTAGGTGGGTACAACACGTTTTCCCTCGGCGCTACATAGATAACTAAGCGCGCGAGCATTACGCAGCTAGTCAGTCGCTACACGTCCTAATGGTAAGGACTCAACAATTATCTTTAGATTGTTTTGCTGACACAACTCAAGCAATCTAACTCCATTGTTTCGATCTCCTGCACTGAACTAAAGTTTCCAATATCACTTTCGGAACCTCGTCTATCTGTTCCAACATTTCTATTTAGATCTATCTTAAATCTTTTTGGCAGTCTCTTGTTAGTTTAATCCATTCTCAAGATTTTCTCATTTCTTAATATAATTTTTCATCTTCCATTTCTGCCCCCATTCATGAACAACCCTCCACAGTTCACTCTTTTCGTGATCTTGGCAACAACAGCAAATAAGTTTTCGTAGCTACCAGTTCGATTCATCATATTGATATATATGAAGAACATTACTGGTGCCCATACCGAGCACTGTGAGCACTTGTTACCTCTCTCCATCATTCATTACTGCTCACTTTCGTCTGTCTTTTAGCGAACCACTAATCAATTCCAATGCGCTATCCAACTTCCATATGAATCCCTTGAGTGGCACCTTGTCAAAAGCCTTTTCAATGTCCAGGTACACACAATCTACCACAAATCCGCTTTCTACATCATGCATAGGGTGGCCATTTCCAAATTTCCAATAAGGACACTGCATATCGATGATTATAATATACAGTAATATATATATATATATATATATTAAACTGAAAGTGAATTATATATTTCACTTCTAATGAAACAGACAAAAAACGAAATACCTGTATTTCTTACCAAGTTGCAACACAAACAAAACCTAGTTGTGTCCTCACATTGATTGCCTGGAGGTTTATTTCTTTTTGTATTTCTGCGCTCTACTTTTTGTATTTCTGCCCTCTTTCTTTTCGGCATTTTCAGACTCCTTAACCTCATAAATTAATTACCAAACCACACTGCACCGTGGCCACATCAGGACTGCAGCCCAATGTATGAGATGTGAATCATGCAATTACACGTTCACAACATTGGTCCTGTGCAGTTCCTGTCTACTTCGGCTGCCGAATTCCGACGTTGACCTTGGCCTGGGTACTCCCACATAATTTAATTGAACGGCATTATTGTATACCTAGGATTATTTATCTATTTATTCATTTATTTTTGTCACACCCCAAGAAAGGAGGACAAATGCACGTCCAGCGTGAGGTTGCGTCGGATGGAGGACAAAGTGCTCAAAAGGAGGACGTCTGGCCACCCTAATCATGCAGCACACCAACAAAAACAAACTGAATTCCATAGCATGCGACATTGTTGTTTTCGAGGTTCGCGGGGCTGTCTACCCGCCTGGACTAAGCTCAACCTTGCAGTTCACACATGAAATCAGGTGGTGTCTACGTGATGGTATTGTTAGGTGGGGCGATGCTCAAAGGAGATCAGGAAGGGTGTTGTTGGTTCCACATGACCTTCCTTATCTGAACCCGAACTGATTTTCAAACCAGATTCTCTTTAGTTACTCAAACATCATTTTATATTTATTTGCTTATCTATCTATTCATTCACCTATTTTATCTATCTATTTACTCACTCATTTCTTCATTTATTTGTTTTATCTATCAACTAAGTTATTTGTTAATTCACTTATCTATTAATTCATATATTCATCTATCATCATGTAGGCCAAGGACACAGGTATTCGCGGTCACTCCATGCTTCCGGCTTTGTGTGTGTGTGTGTGTATGTGTGTGTATTTACTAAGTCGTATTCTACGAGAAGGGGAGCTATGCTCGTGGTGTCTCGTTTTTCTATTACGCAACCTCTAGTTGTGTGTGTGTGTGTGATTCCCCATGGTCTTGGATTACGTGTTGGCCTCGTGATTGACAGCTATTACCCTTTCGGATGAGAGATCAGAGCTCATATACTGTATGACCGATCTATGGGTAATGCTGTGACTTCACACACACACACAGAGACTCCCCGCCCACGAAAGTTGGAGTAACGACTCGCAGCGCAGCGATGTTGAAATTATTTCAGCCCTGTTCCCTTGTATCCCTCATATATGTTCCAGTTTTTTAATCATTTTTTTGTGTGGTACTTCGTCCAAAGCTTTTTATAAGTTCCTTTCTTGCACTATGTCTATTACCCTTGAGTAGAAACATATCAGGTTTGTGGTACATGATCTTCCTTGTCTAAACCCAAATTGTCTTGGGTTTATTATAATATTATCTTCCAGGTGTTTTACCCATCTATTCTTGATGATTTTGTCACAAATTTTGGCTATAATGTTTGTTTGTGAGACTGGCCTGTAGTTAGTTGGTTCTTCCTTGTTTCCTCCTTTGTATATCGGTACAATGTTAGCATTTTCCAGTCTTATGGTATTTTTCCTTCTTTAAGTGAGCAATTTATTATGTTATGTATTTTGTCCGTTAGTTCTTCTTTGCATTCTTTTAGAATCCAATTTGCAATTCCATCCGGGCCATGTGATTTGTGCTTGTTTGTGTGTGTGTGTGTGTGTGTGTGTGTGGTTGTTTGTGTGTGGTTGTTTGTGTGTGTGTGGTTGTTTGTGTGTGTGTGGTTGTTTGTGTGTGTGTGTGTGGTTGTTTGTGTGTGTGTGGTTGTTTGTGTGTGTGTGGTTGTTTGTGTGTGTGTGGTTGTTTGTGTGTGTGTGGTTGTTTGTGTGTGTGTGGTTGTTTGTGTGTGTGTGGTTGTTTGTGTGTGTGTGGTTGTTTGTGTGTGTGTGGTTGTTTGTGTGTGTGTGGTTGTTTGTGTGTGTGTGGTTGTTTGTGTGTGTGTGGTTGTTTGTGTGTGTGTGGTTGTTTGTGTGTGTGTACATGTGCGCACTTGCGTAAGTGTGCAAACAGGCAATAGCATACAAACAAGAAATGAATGCACTACATAAAACAATAACTTGAAGCAAAATATCTTACCAATTTCTGCACAAGGCGAAACGCGAGTTATATGTTGTCACCTCTGCCACGGCTTGAGATACACTGGATGGAAAGGGGTACCTAGAGTGACCAGAATGAGCTCTACCTCTATCTCGACATCCACTCCATCTCCTCCTCCTCCTCCCTCCCTCCCTCTTGTGATTCACCCTTGAATTGGGATTGCCACCATAATTCCCAGTGACTCGGTCTAGTCACGTGAGTGTGGCATGGATCTTTCGTGGTCGTGTCCTGATGAGTGCCAGTGTCAAAGTATGAATCGTTTCCATATCGCTAATTTTTTTTTTTTTTTTTTTTTTTTGCCAAATTAGATTTGGCCAAACTGCATTTCGCCATTTTTTTCTTTTTTGTCAAATTAGGTTTGGCCAAACTGCATTTCGCTTTTTTTTTTTTTACAAATTAGGTTTGGCCAAATTACATTTCGCCCAATTCCCTTGGGTTTCGTTAGGGTATAATGGGTTGTTATGTTACGGGGTTTGGCGAAATGGAAATTTGGCCACAAATTCGTCGCAGGGTTAAGCTGAATTAAATTGATTAATCGATCCAACATTAACTGCACGACTGAATAAAAATCGCCTGACGACATTTGAATCGAATGAAGGACGTCGCTGGAGTGGCGGAGGGGAGGGGGTGGGGGTTTGTGTGGCACTGAGTCCACGCACAAATGACCCTCACCTTCCTCTTCCTCCTTTTCCGGTACCTCCCCCTCCTCCTCCTCCTATGTCCTTCCTCCTCCTTTCTCTTCCACCTCCCTTGGCTTCTACTCACCCCGGTATTCCCTATCTTCGTACATTACCCCGTCCTCCTCCTCCTCCTCCTTCTTCTCTGTCATCCACGCTCTGCACCACAGTTTCCTGTTGACGACTCCGTCGCCTCATCAAGTAAAAGTCAACTGTATTAATTTATTCCTGTTATTTGATTCCGTCTATCAGTAGATTTTGTTTATAGATTATAAAATTCTATAAATCATCTGTCAGGCATAAATTCTAACAGTGAGGCAATGAAATTAAATTTTGGTGGTAAATATTTACATTAACACTTACATAGATGTGTATAAATCAAAGAAAGCTCTTTTATCCACCAAGTAATATTAAACTTAACAGTTTATGTGAATTGTATGTGAATTTTTGTTTATCATCAAATGACATGAGTAACTCGGTACTGTAACAGGTGGTGGGGATGTCCCCACCACTGATCTAAAAATAACTGGATCACGGATCGGTGTCCTGATTATGAGGTCGGCGGCAGCCATGTTGGTAATACCAAAACAAACCCACGCCACGCGATTGACTGATAGCATTGATAGCGTCCCTTACAGTTCTCGGCAGCTTTCGCTCGTATATACTGGTGTGTTTTACATATTTAAAGATCATTTTACAATGCCAACTTGTGCTGCATTCAACTGCACCAACCGGAGAAAAGGTGGATGTGAGCAGTCCTTCCACTCGTAAGTAAATTAAAGTGTTATTACCCAAAACATCCCGATACCCATCAACAAATGATACGGCCATCAGGAGCCATAAAATGTTGCCCACCAACTGTTTTGTTAGGTGTTGTCATGTTAATGCTATGTATTTATTATCTGTAAGAAATAGATCTAGCAGCAACCCATTTGTCACGAATGTAATCGTGGCAATAGCAGGATAAATATTTATCATTTAAAAGATCTTATAATGCTCAAACGCTGTCCAGAGCTGTGTAGCTGTATAGAACCAGTTGTTCTTCCTGATTACATGTGTAGGCATTTTCTATATTGTGAAGTGTGAGGAATTCATATTAGATGGGCTGAATTACTATTCGGGGCCCGTTCAAGAATTATGTAACGTTTTTTCTGGTGAAATTCGACACCCCCCACCCCATGTACTATTATGTTTCAACTCATAAGAATTTATCCATCTACCGGTCTCAACTACTGTTACGGAAGAGTATGATTTTTCAGGACCAAACATAGCGGGTATGTGTCTTCGTTTCTATTTAATGAATATGAACCACTAGTACTATTATAACTGATGTATGTACATTCTTTTTACTGAACGATTTCCGTGTTAAAGTTTCTGTTTCAGGATCGATGTGAAATATATTTTTTCAAAAGAACCTATGCATATCCATGTATATCACTATCGTCCAATATTTAAGGCACCTGTAATGTGCTGTACACGATACAATAGCAATATTCACAATAAATACTACTGTAGGTTTTGTTCTGTAAAGATTCACTGAAGGTTTCTTTGAATATTGTGGATACGTGTATGTTTAGTGACAGGTGAAATTTGTTTGTTGAAATACATGTGTAGTTAGTTGTGCAAATAAAGTAATTGTGATCCAGTAATTAACTGTGTGCATTTCAATGACCAGATGACTAGATTTCGAAAAACGCCGAAGATGACTGCTTGTCAAGATTCGAGAGATTGAGATTATAACATGTGGTCACACTCACACACACATATGTGAAGGCCTAATTTATGCTTCGCACAAAATAATGTACATAGGATACAACCACTGATCTATACTGTTATGCAGATCAGGGGATACAAGTTAAAACATCTACATGTTCTCTTGTTACAAAGGATTACAAGGGCGGAGCATGCCGACAGGAGACCTTTTGATCCATATCTAGGTCGGATGCGAAAAAAAATCATATTAATAATAAAACAACAAATAAAAACTATAATCATGTAAATAACAAATAAAATACATAGATAAATGCATAGGTATAGTTGAATAATAAACAAACAGGTAAATAGTAAATAATAATAAACTGACATATAATTAATAATAAATGAAAATCAGACAGACAAATGATAACAAAACAAAAACAAATAATAAATTATAATCATTACAGCATCTTACTTAGGTATTTATCTAAATGATTAATTCTTAAAGCTTCGAACTGAACTACATTGCACTACCTGTGCAGGAAGTTTATTCCATTCATTAACTACACGGTTATCAAAGTTGTTTCTTCCTACTTCCAAATTGAATCTATTTCCGGACAGTTTGAGACCATTGTTTCTTGTCTGATTCTCATTCAATGTGAAAATTTTGTCACTTTTGATGTTGTCAATTCCCTTTAAAATCTTAAAGACCTGTATCAAGTCACCTCTAAGTCTACACTTATTTAGGGAAAACAGATTCATGTGTTTTAGTCGATTTTCGTATGATTTATTTTTGATATTTGGAATCAGTTTTGTGGCTCGCCGTTGTACTTTTTCCAATCTGTCAATGTCTTTAATGAGATTCGGTGACCATACGGAAACAGCATATTCCAAATGTGGACGAAGTAACGATTTATATAGCTTGTTAATGAGTGATGGACTTTTGAAATCAAAAGATCGCGCAATCAGTCCCAGAATCTTATTTGCTTTCTCAGAGGCTGAAATACACTGTTTGGATGATTTGAGGTCGTTACCGATAATTACGCCGAGATCTTTTTCACTATCCACTTTTGTTAACGAATTTCCAAATAACTTGTAATCGTACTTACTGTTATTTCTACCTATGTGCATTACCTTGCATTTACTTGTGTTAAATTTCATTAGCCACTTTTCAGACCATTGCTGCAATTTATCTCAATCTTCTTGAATATCTAATTGGTTTGAATGATCATTTGCCACTCCGCACAGTTTTGTATCATCAGCAAATTTGGAAACAGTAGATTTTAGTCCATGGTCTATATCAGTTATATATACTATGAATAGAAGTGGCCCAAGAACGGAACCCTAAGGAACTCCACTTGCAACACTTTTCCATCCAGAAGTTTTTTCCCTTTAAAACAACTCTCTGTTTTCGACCTTTCAACCAATTACTAGTCCAACCTAATAGGCTACCACTTATTCCGTGTAAAGCTAATTTAGTAAATAGTCTTTCGTGTGGGACGGTATCAAAAGCTTTTGCAAAGTCTAGATATATTAAATCTATATTGTTTCTTTTGTCATAATTCGAGATAACTGTGTTGTAGAATTCGAGTAAGTTAGTCACGCAAGAACGTTTCCGTCTGAAACCATGCTGGCTATCATTTATCAAAAGGTTACTTTCTAAATGATGTTCGACAGCATCTCTGATGATAGTTTCCATTATTTTTCCTACGATTGAAGTCAAACTTATAGGCCTATAGTTATTTGGTTTCTTTTTGTCACCTTTTTTGAATATGGGAGTAACGTTAGCTAGCTTCCATTCTCTTGGGACATCTCCGGATATGATGGATATCTTGAAAATAATTTCTAATGGAACAACAATCTCATTTTTAATTTCCTTTAAGATTCTTGGATGCCAACCATCAGGCCCTGGTGTTTTATTAACTTTGAGTTTGTCTATACACCTTTTAATTTTTTCTTTTGTTATATTTACCGTAGTGAGTAAGTTTACCCTAGACTTTTCACAGGTTTCAGTTTGGAATTCACTTTGAGGTGTTTCGTTTACGAATACCGAGCTAAAATAATTGTTTAAGATATTACACATTCCTTCATTTGAATATTCAAGTTGACCGTCAGCAGATAATAGTGGACCAATGTGATTCCTAACAACCTTTTTATCTCTAATGTAACTATAGAATTCTTTGGGATTCTCTTTGGATTTATCAGCGATGTTCATTTCGTATTGTCGTTTTCTTTTTCTTATTGTCTTTTTTAAATCTCTCTGTATTGATACATAACTTTCATAGTCATTAGATGCACCCGAGCACTTATATTTCTTATAAACCTGTCTCTTTTTAGCAATACTTTTTTCAGTTTCTTTGTCGAGCCACTTTGGGCGAGCCTGATTTGGGGGACGTCTGTCCTTAAAAGGAATGTAAGTTTGAATCATCTTAGTGAGTGTATTTTGAAATATTTCCCACATCTGATCTACAGGTCTTTCGTTTAATTTTGCCTCCCAATCTGTAAGCTGAGGCTCCTGACGTAGTCCTATGAACTGAGCTTTACTGAAATCGGGTATTTTAGAAACACAAGTATCTATTCTAAAATTGTTTAGGAGTTTGAATCTAAGTTGTGATCGCTATTTGCAACAGATTCACCGACTTCTACATCAGTTACCATGCTTTCGCGGCTAGTGATCAAAAGATCGAGTAAGTTTCCATATCTTGTGGGATCTTTTACATGATGAATTAAGTAATTGTCACCAAGAAAATCAATCAAGCGACTACTTATATGACCATGTTCAAGGGTCATCCAATCAATGTCAATAAAATTGAAATCACCCATTATCAAAATCCCGGTTGCAGAAACTAGACAGTTCTTGAAATAACAGTTTGTCGTCTGCTAATGATAATGTCTTTGGCCTATATATTACACCTATATTCATTTTTTGTCAATTTGTTTGGGTTAACTCAACCCACAAACTATCATATGCATCCTGTTTCACTTTCTCTAAAACACAAGCATGAATATTGTTTTTAACGTACAATAGAACGCCCCCACCTTTCTTGTGGTTTCTATCCTAATGAAAGTGTTTAAATCCCGCAATATTAAATTCAGCTTCGAACTCTGTACCATTTAACCATGTCTCAGTTATTCCTATCATATCGAGATTTTCGCTTTTGACATACGCCTGCATTTCTTGAAATTTGTTCCTAATACTACGAACATTAAAGTACATAGTTTTAAGAAACTCTTGATTATTTCTTTTTGACACATTTTGAGTTTCAATATCATGTCTTATATTATCATTTTGTTTTTTATTTATACCTTGCTCTATATTATCATTTGGTCCTTCATTGACATTCAACGCCTCATTAACATTTCTCCTATCAAAATTAACATTTCCCCCATCACGGACATCTGGTCGATCACGGTCATCCTATCTCTTTTGTACATTTTGTCCCCCTACGTCACCGTGATTCACGCCGGCCTCCCGTCGTTCAGTGACATTATGTCCGGTATCCCTTTCTAAAATTATATTTTGTCCTCCAGTGACATTATATCCTACCGTGATATTTTTTCCTCCACTGTCATTATATCCCATTGCGACATTTTGTCCTATGACATTACTTTCTAATGTGACATTTCGTCCTCTAGCGACATTACATCCTATCATATTTGGGCCTTCATTGACATTCTGTCCGGTATCCCTTCCTAAAATTATATTTTGTCCTTCACTGACATTATATCCTACCGTGATATTTTCTCCTCCATTATCATTACATCCTATCGTGATATTTTGTTCTCCACTATCATTACTTCCCATCGTGATCTTTTCTCCCCCACTGTCATTATATCCCATTGCGACATTTTGTTCTATGTCATTACATCCTAATGTGACATTTCGTCCTCTAGCGACATTATATCCTAAAATTATATTTGGTCCTATACTGGCACATTGTTCTACATTAATGCTATACGCTACACTGTTTTCCCAAGTACATTCTATTTCCCCTTCCCTTTGGGCTTCTACCCTAAAAAAGGAGCTAATTCATTACAAACTCCCACAATGAGGTTTGTAAGAACATCTTTGCCTCTGCGGGTAAGGTGGATCCCATCAGAAGCTTACAGGTCATGGCGCCTAGAAAAGAGATACCAAGGATCAAGAAAGTGGTATCCCAATTGTGTGCACAACTGCGATATCCTATCATTGATCCCTATGGCTCTACTGTTCCAACACGACCCTGCGTAGATCCTCGGGAGGATCCCACAGACTACGTGACGGCTCCCACGTTCCTTCATCTCCTGAAGGAGGACCTTGTAATTCCGAACAAGCTCCTCTGATCTCACCCTACCTACATCGTTACTTCCCGTATGAACAATCGTAACGTACATTTTGCCCCCCTTCGTCACCGTGATTCACGCCGGCCTCCCGTCGTTCAGTGACATTATGTCCGGCATCCCTTTCTAAAATTATATTTTGTCCTCCAGTGACATTATATCCTACCGTAATATTTTTTCCTCCACTATAATTACATCCCATCGTGATCTTTTGTCTTCCACTGTCATTACATCCTATCTTGATATTTTGGCCTTCATTGACATTCTGTCCGGTATCCCTTCCTAAAATTATATTTTGTCCTTCACTGACATTATATCCTACCGTGATATTTTCTCCTCCATTATCATTACATCAGTTTGAGCGTACTTGTTTGATTACTTTTATGGTCAAATACCGGTACATGTACTGTTTCATAAACCACACAGGAAAACTTATTTACAGATCGCATCACTATCACGCAGCCCATACCAACCACATAGGCCACGAGAATAACACGACAGCTCCCATGACCGGCGGAGCGGTTCACACGTGCTAATGTTTTGGTACTAGCAATATGACGGCCATGTCCCGCTTGCCCGCATTACTCATGGGGCAGCCCACGGCTCGTATACGCTAACCAGATGTTATACAGGTCAGTGGTCCCCACCCCTTGATCCATCATTGAATTTTAAAAAGAAAAAATACAGCAGATCGCATATGATTTTGAATATCCTGTTGAAAATGATTAGGAACTCATTTTTAGGTATCAATTAATCTAGGTCAGTGTTGACACTTTAGCGGGGTATACAAAAGACATGCATAGGAAATGCGAAGTAGAAAGAAGTTTCTTAAATATCTACATACCGTTAAGGAACATTAATAATAGTATATAAATAAACACATGCAGATAATTTGTATACATCACCACATATACAAATGTATATATTACTAGTTCAAATTCGGTAGAAAAATATGGGTAAATTTAAAAGAAACAAGGTGGAGTCCTAAAGTCACGTGACCAATCTATGAGCTGTCCGAACACCTTCGATTTTCTTTGGTCCATTTATGAGGATTCCAACATTTCTTATATACCGTAAATAGGAATAACTAGCGAAAAGAAATATCATATTTTGCATTGAAAGATATATGTATCCTATCACCATAGGTCTATTTCTGCGTTATTATAGTTATAATTATCCAACTTAAGTCATAATATTGGAATCTAATGCAGCGGTCTACGGACAGGTAACAAAACACACGTACCTGACCTCAAGTTTGGCGTAGGTGCATCCATAAAGGTGCAGCAATAAGAAAGTAAAAATGAGGACTCGAATATTATTAAGTGCTTCTTTTATAAGTGTGGCATTCATCTTCAGCATCAGACAAGGTATTGTCTTTTTATGCACACCTGTTGACAAATGATAGATTGTCATATAGTTAATAACTTGTGTGAAAAAAATTACAAATTGGTTGTCAATGTTATTTTAGGTTGCAAATATTAGTTTTATGTTACATGTATCATTTATGCGGCCAAAAGAGAGGGCAATTGGAAAATGTATGGGTTTTAATTCATAGCAACTGAAAATTTGTCAAGTAAACATTATTAGTGTAATTAATATTCAGAAAGTGTTAAAAGCTTGGTTTGGGTGTGGTTATGCACATCCAAGTCAGAGAAATTGTGAACTAGAATGTTGAACAAGAAGTTTGTCAAAGTTAATAGGCTTTTTATGAATTACAAAAAAAGTGAAATTGAAATACATCATATGATCATGTATGGAGTTGACTTATTTACCCTGAATCATTTTGTTCTATTCCATTATCACACAAACCCATTTTTCACTTCTTTCTTTTTTTGCATTTGAAGTATCTATTTTTTATATTGAATGATTAAGTCAGGTTAAGTTATGTTAGGGTTGGAACTATTGAATATCATAAATTTCATGTTGAACCTGTTGAGCATCACCCTCTGCAACCATTGGCACTTTGGCAGCGTCACCTTCTTTCAACTTCACAATGTTTTTTTTTTTTTTCCATTACTATTCTTATGAACTTGTTTGCTTTTGTTTTATCATTTTTGTATTTTTCAAACAACAGTACAATTATTGTACTGCCTAGAATTTCGCTCATCTCTCCCTTTGATTGTGATTCTTTGGTATTGTAACAATACTAAAGAATCACAATCAAAGGGAGAGATGAGCGAAATTCTAGACAGTGCACCTACATCTTACCAGGACTCTCAATCAAACGAGAAAATAAAGGAGGATCTAGGTAGTACACCAGAAAACCTGAATACCAACCAGATTGACCCAGAACCACCACACTCAGGTGAACACAACACCTTAGACCAATCAAACACAAAGACACAACAAAAGATAGTAACAGAAAACCAAAACAACACTGGTCAGCCACAGGCACAAACAAAAGACCCACACTCATTGGCCTCAGGAAACAAACAAGTAACTTCTATATGTCGTTAGTATAAACGTGGAGTTTGTAACTATGGAATAACAGGCAAAGACTGTTCCCACAGACACCCAAAACCATGCCCCAAACTCTTGACCCATGGGATAAAGGACCAAAAGGGATGCAAATTGGGGAAAAACTGTACCCTATTCCACCCAACCATGTGTAGAAACTCCCTAAGAAACAAAAAATGCCTGACCAGATACTGTAAATTCCTGCATGTCAGGGGCACAAGTCGGAAACCAGAGAACACAGACAACAAGAAAGAGAGGAATTTACATACCAACGCCAGCACACACAGGGGAACAGAATCTCAGATGTAAACACATCACAAACCCTGTGGATCGGACCCAGCACCCTTAAGCAATGTTCTAGGGTCTGAAAAGACACAAAGTGCCCAAGAACACAGCCCTAGATCTACTGACCAAAACCATACAAGCACAGGGAACACTCTTGACCAACTACATGGAAGATTGTGGTACTCCCCAAGGCAGGCGTAGCTCCTCTTGGGGATCGGTGCCACCTGCGTAGAGCTGATGGCCAGGGGTGGTTGCTGCTGTTTGGCCCCCAACTCTTGGGGTTGGGAGGTGGTCCCACGATGTAGACACTGCCCAGGATGTAACACTTCACCCCATACCATACAACACATAATGGAAGACTGCATTATACACAATCATGCACGCAAACAACACAACATACACTCTATAAAGGATTTGTGGGAAAACCCAGTTTCGGCTGTAGCATTCCTTGGGGAGACGGGACTGCTCAGACAGACAGTCTAGGGAACGACAACAACAACAACAACTACATGGAAGAGAGGAAACCAACAGGGTACATACCACTGCCACCTCCGCAGACAGCAATACTACCCAGCCAACAATTTCCCTGGCTCACAACGGCACAAACAAATACACACTAGAAAACATCATGGGTAACATACAAGGCCTCTACCCTAAAACTAACCAAAGTAAAGTTCCTTTCATCAAAGAACTAACAGTGCTAGAGGACCCCCTGTTTGTTGCCCTGATTGAAACACACTTGAGGAAGGAGGTGAAAGATGCAGAAATAGCAATGGGGCAATATACCCCATATAGAGTTGATAGAGAAGGGAGAATGCATGGAGGTGTTATCATATATGTAAGGAATACCCACACCTCAGACACAAAGATCCTCCTTACACACACACACAGTCAGGTTGAACTCATAGCTCTACATATAAACACACTCAACCTTATTGTCATTAACTGCTATTGCTCACCCCAGTGTGACACTAAAAAATTCAGAAGAGGGATAGAAAAGATAGACCTCCTACTAGATAGTCTGCAAACACCAATGCCTGACATCATCCTGTGTGGGGATTTTAATCTACCATTTATACAATGGCCAGAAGGTACCATATCAGGAAGAACAATAGAGGACCAAGTCCAAGCCAGACTCCTGCTGGACTTAACTGACAGGGCATTTCTCACACAGATGGTAACCAAGCCAACAAGGATAAATAATATCCTCGACCCTTTCTTCACCAACAATCAGGACATTCTCAGCAACTACCATGTAGAAGAAACAACGCTCACTGACCACAACCTCATCACGGTGAACACCACCTACATGTAAACAGGGAATGTACAAAGTACACCAACCCCATCGGAGGATACTCACCTTGGGCACTTCAGTTTCCACAGCGACTCCATAAAGTGGGAAGAGGTCAATGCTAGTCTTGGTAAGGTAAATTGGGACCAGATCATGGAAGGGAATAGTCCAGATGACACGTTCCAGGCCCTAATAAAAACTTTACTAGAAATCTGCAATAACCACATCCCACTAAAACGAAACAAAAGACCAACAAACCACCATACCGAGAGACAGAAGAATCCTGATGAAGAAAAGAAGGTCCTTAATTAAACAACTGATTAAAAGAAAAAGTGAAGAAAAGGAGTGCCGAATCAGGACCAAAATAGCTGAAGTCGAACAACAAATAAGAGTATCCCATGAAGCACAAAGGAGAAACGATGAAAGTCGGGCGATAACAAACATTAAACAAAACCCGAAATACTTCTACAGCTATTGCAAGAGGTACATAAAGACAAAAACCCAGATTGGCCCCCTAAAAACAGACAGGGGAACACTAACAAAAGATCCGGAAGAAACATGCGAAGTGTTGAGGCAACAGTACAACAGTGTATTCAGTACACCAAGAGCGTCCAAAGTTGTCAGCAACCCAGCAACATTCTTTGAAACGGATAACTCCCAGTCACCACAGCTCACAGACATTCTGTTCACAAAGAACGACATAAAGAACAGCATAAAAGAGCTCAAATCAAACTCGGCCGCTGGACCAGACGGAGTGCCAGCCATCATGCTCCTAAAATGCAGAGAAACCCTAGCACAACCCATAAGTATGTTATGGAGATCCTCTCTGGACAAAGGAGTGGTCCCGGCACTCCTCAAAAAAGCCACTATAAGCCCCATCTACAAAGGAGGGGACAGGAGCCTCCCACAAAATTACAGACCAGTGGCACTTACATCTCATATCACCAAAGTGTTGAGAAATGTGTGCGGGATAAAGTCACCAAGTATATGGAAGACAACAACTTCCTAAACGAAACCCAACAATGGTTAGAAAAGGGCGCTCCTGTCTATCAAAGCTACTGGATCATTACGACTGGCTACACAACCTGGCGGAAGGAAGAAATGTAGATGTGGTCTTCCTTGACTTCGCCAAGGCATTTGATAAGGTTGATCATGGCATCCTCCTCCATAAAATCAGATCCTTAGGAATTGGAGGGAAACTGGGAAACTGGCTATCCAGTTTCCTCACTGGGAGGACACAGACAGTGGCAGTGGATGGCTGCAAATCTGTAGAGGCCGCAGTAAGTAGCAAAGTGCCGCAAGGTTCAGTTCTGGGTCCACTCCTATTCCTCATCCACCTGGGTGACATCGACAAATACATAGGCTCCTCAGTTCTCACCTCTTTTGCTGATGACACAAACATCAGCCACATAGTGACCAGCCAAGAGGACGTAAACCACCTACAAGAGGACCTCAACAAGGTGTACACCTGGGCTGCAGAAAACAACATGCAGTTTAATGAGGGAAAATTCGAAATGCTGAGATGTGGTCCATACCAAGACATCAAGCGGGAAACTGCTCTGCACACTGAGGGAGACTTAGTCATCCCCCCAAAGATGCATGTAAAATGCCTGGGAGTCCACCTCAGCGACGACGCCAGCTTTCATCATCACATTGATGAAACAATAAAGAAAGCCAAGGGAATGGCAAGCTGGGTACTCCGTACTTTCTCATCAAGGGAACCACAGGTTATAATAACCCTATGGAAGGCCCTAGTCCAACCCACACTAGACTACTGCAGTCAATTGTGGTCACCCCATAAAAGAGGGGAAATCCAGCGACTGGAAGCAGTTCAAAGAAGCTTCACCCGGCAGATCCAGGGGATGAGGGAACTAAACTACTGGGACCGCCTCAAGGAACTCAATCTATTCTCCCAACAAAGGAGGAGGGACCGGTACAGGGCCATCTACCTGTGGAAGATCCTGGAAAAGCAAACACCAGACCCCACAAACTCCTCTACACTGCACTCACAATACAATAAACAAACAGGGCGGAAGTGCAAAAGAAGAACCCTTCCAACCAGAGCCCCTGAGCAAATCAAGACTTTACTTGCTACCAGCCTGGGGCATGAAGGACCAAGGATCTTCAATGCACTCCCTAAACAAGTAAGAGACATAACAGGCTGCACGGTGGACACATTTAAGGCTGGCCTGGACAGATACTTAACATCATCCTTACCTGATGAACCACCGGTACCAGGCTATACAGACATCTGTTGGGCAGCCTCAAACTCCATCCCGGATCAAGTGGACCTACTAACTAGGGACACCAAAATCGGATTCAGCAGCGGATCACCGTGACTGTGAGTGATCAACCTCAGAACAACACCAAGTAAACCAAGTAATTTGTCTATTTTGACATAAATATACATATTTAGTCAATGTTGGAATAATGAACAAATTAAGGAAAAGAAAAAAATTACTTGATTTTCTTTTATTTAAAAAAGTTAAATTCAACAATGACAAGAAAATGGAGAAAAGGACACACACACACATGAAAAATCCAGAAAAACGACAGTAATTGTCCCTTTTTGTAGTTATCTCCAGGAAATATAGAAATATAATTCTACTCGTATGATGAACACTCACCGCGTACTGAAAATGTTTCTTTGCTATCTTCTAGCGAGCCAGCAAAAGCTGCCACAAACTTCAAGATGCACTCAAAATGTAGTCAGATGATGTTCCTATAATTTTCTATACATATAAAAGTGATATGAAGTCGGAGACAGCTTGAAAGGAATTTTTAAAGTTGAGAATGGTCTATCCCGTTGAGCATAATTGTGGAAAGAAATTGGAAAACTGCATAAGCAGTAGCAGATGCTTAACAAGTTAATATCCATGTTTGTGTGATTCTAAATTTTACTGATGATTTACCATTATGTTTACACTTCTTTTTCAATTATGGTATTCATTTTTGTCATTATTTCCACAGAGATCCACCACATGCCTCGTCACCTTGTCAGTTCTGCTAACTTTTCTGAAACTATAATCCTCTTGTAAATTTAGTTTTGAGAGACCACAACATGACATGCTACCTATATACTCTGTGTATATGGACTTTGTCAGTGTGTGAGGAAGGGGTACTTGGTGTTGTTGTTGCTTTGTTAGAATTTGCACACACCACTAGTGTATAATGGAACTCTCCACTTAATTTGGTTGACTTACATTTGTTGTTTTGCAAGTTAGAATCTTATTTTACTGCTGTAGATGTATGATGAGGGTATTGAGTGAACGTTTGTGGACACATGCTGTCTTATAAACACAACAGTGGTACACATCTGCTGAAGTGTGAAATAATTTCTAATCTTAAGAGAATTGCTGCATGGCTCATCCTTGGGGGCACCATTAAAGTCGTGTATTGACTGTTTGAAATGTATGAAGTCAGTACCCAATACAGGGGCACTTGTATTCTCCATTTTTTTTTTTCATTCTTAAGAGAATAATTTTGTTACAGCTTATGCTATCAAATGCTGGCACTGCACTAGCAACCTAGATCCAGCCTGTGGGAACCCTTTTGACAACACAACTGCCAAACAGATGGACTGTGATTCTATTCCGGGCCTTCCTCACTTGAGAGGAGCAAGGGCAACCATGTGTCGGAAAATTAGGATGAAAAGTAGGTTCTTGTAGTTTTGTATGTTTTGTGATATATTACTGAAGTGGTCAAGATTTAGAAAATAGGCCAAAATTCCCCAGGTATTTTTTTGCCAATATGAATTAATATATACCAACTATACATGGATTAACCCCTTCCATACGGTGCCACACACGTAGGCGTCATGAGGAGCAAGTGGATTCGCAACGCTGCCATATCGGCGTCTTGATTATATTTATTGTAGTCGCCCCTGTGTTTTTACATTCTCCCAAATGCACCCTGAATCCCATTCTCTGTGGTTTTCAAAATTCGCGGGTGAAAGAGAGAACGATCGATATAAGCAGTGACTATATTTTATGATGCGAGTATTATTACGACATGTCATACGGCTGGCATTGGCTGCTGCCCGCGAGATTTAAGTCCCGTACCGAAGTGGCAGTTTTCTAGGACACATTGCTGCTTAACCCCTTCAATACAGGCCAAAATCTCGTGGGCAGCATTAGCTGCCAGACGTGCGATGTTGCGTCATAATACTCGCATTATAAAAAATAAAGTTACTGCTGTATTCCTCGTTCTCTTACACCCGTGAATTTTGATAACCATAGAAAATATGATGAAGCCAGTTTACAGAGTATGGGGGTCACGCAGATACAACTACAATATATATAATCAAGACGCTGACATCGGCATCCTCGCTTATCCACTTGCTCCTCATGATACCTACGTAGGCGTCATCGTATCGAAGAGGTTAATGAGATGCAAAAACTAAAAGAGTGGATGTAAAGTGGAGAAAGAAGAGAAGAGAGGGTGTTGAAAGTGAGAGGTGAGTAAGGAGGAAAAGAAAGAATACCAAGTGAATTTAAGAGAGCTTGTGAAAGTGTTGTGAAAGGAACAGGAAATGGGAGTGTGAATGCTAAAGTGTGCAAAGGCTGGTGTTTGGGATAAGGGCGGGTATAGAAGGAAAGGCAGTAAATGATGGAATGGAGATATGAAGGTAGAAAAGAGGCAAGCAGTTGAGCAATTTTTGCAAAGAAGAAACAAGATAATATATGAGAACTATGCAAGGTAAAGGAAGCTAAGCAAAGAACAGATAGGAGGTGGGTTGGATATTAAATGATGTAATGAAGATATGGTGGCAGAAAAGAGGCAAGCAATTGAGCAATTGTTGCAAAGAAGAAATAAGAAAATATATGAGAAGTATGCAAGGTAAAGGAAGCTAAGAGAAGAACAGATAGGAGGTGGGGTGGGTATTGAATTATCTATCCATATACCGAGGGCTTTTTCCCACTTACCTGGGCGATAGCCACCCACTCCCACCACCCCTTCCTTCCTCTCATCTTAGTGTTTAGATATGAAAAGACTAAATATATATATTTAAGGAAAGGGATGTTACCTGATGTTTATATGGAAGGTGACTCCCCTTCCAAACAGTAACATCAACATCCCTCCTCCTCCTCTCCACCTTCCACTTATGCCATCAGCTCACCTCAGTACAGGTAAAGTGCAGTTAAATTTTTATTTATTTCATGTACAGTACTGTATATTTATTGTTTTTCATAGTTTTTATGTATTTTATGCTTAAAATATTATTACAAAGGTTTAAATAAGCAATCATCTGTGGGTCTGGAATGGATTAATCCAATTTACATTATATCTTATAGGAAAAAATGATTCGCCAATCGTACAAATCGCCATTCGAACAGCCTCCTGGAATGGATTGTGTACGAATAGCAAGGTTCCACTGTACTTGCATTATAGAATATAAAGTCACTGCTGTATTACTCGTTTTCTTTTACTCTGAGTAATAATAAATTCGAAAAACAAGATCAAACCAGTTCACAGAATCCGGGGGTTACTCATGTACAACTACAAGAAATATGCTGGGAAGATATGACAGTGAAAGGGGGAGAGAAACACTGGGGCAATGTACTCCTTGACTTGACCATTGAATACACAATGACCCAGTGGATTAGAGAAAATACTAGATATAGAGGAAATGAAGAACCCTCAATATTGGACTTAATACTTGAACCTGAGATAATCGATAATATTATTTACAAAACTCCGATAGGAAAAAGTGACCATGTACTAATAGAAATGGAATTGAAAGAACAACCAGACCAAAGCAAAAATGTTAAACATAGAATAGGAAGACCTATGTATAACAAAACAAACTTTGAGAAACTTAAAACATTCTTTCGCAATGCAAACTGGGAAAAATTCCAAAACGAAGATACAGGGATAGAAGAAAAATGGAACATACTAAAAGAAATTTATAATGAAGGAGTGGACAAATTTGTACCACAACAAAAAATGGAAAAGGCATACATAAAGAACTGGTACAACAAAAGATGTAGTGAAGCAAAGGAAAAAAGGGACAAAGCTTGGAAAAAATGGAAAAGAGATAAGAAACAAAGCAAATGGCAAACATACATCAAACTAAGAAACGAATATGTAAAAATATGCAGAGATGAAAAGAGAAATTATGAAAAAAAGATAATAGACAAATGTAAAGAAGAACCCAAACTATTTTACAAATATGTAAATGGAAAACTGAAAAACAAACAAGAAATAGAAAAACTGCGCCAAGATAAAAGGAATTTACAGAAGAACTGGAAATGGCTGAAATAATGAACCACTTCAGATCAGTATTCACAATGGAAAACTCGCCTAACAGTGAAGTTAGAGAGAGAGAATTATCCCCAGCAATGAAAGAAATAAACGTAACACAAAAAGAAATCAGTGATCAAATTAAAACCCTGGATGGCAGAAAATCACATGGCCCAGACGGAATAGCAAACTGGATACTGAAAGAATGCATGGAAGAATTAACTGACAAAATATATGATATAATTAAATCATCACTTAAAGAAGGAAAAGTACCATTGGACTGGAAAAAAGCAAACATTGTACCAATTTATAAGGGAGGTGATAAGGAAGATCCATCTAACTACAGACTGGTCTCACTAACAAGCACAATAGCAAAAATTTGCGAAAGATTGACCAAAAACAGATGGGTTAAGTACCTGGAAGAAAAATCTATACTGAACCCAAATCAATTTGGATTTAGACAAGGGAGATCCTGTACAACAAATCTGATTTGCTTTTACTCAAGATTAGTAGACATAATAGAAGAAAGAGATGGATGGGCAGACTGCTTTTCTGGACCTGCAAAAGGCATTCGATAAGGTACCTCATAGGAAACTAATAAATAAGATAGAGTCAAAAGGTGGCATCAGAGGAAAATTATTGGAATGGATGAAAGACTTTCTGATTGGGAGGAAAATGAGAGTTGTAATTAGAGAAAAATTCTCCAACTGGGAAGAAGTAAAAAGCGGGGTCCCGCAAGGATCAGTACTGGCCCCGATCATGTTCGCTGTATACATTAATGACATGAATGAAGGCGTGGAGTGCTATATAATTTTTTTTGCAGATGATGCAAAATTACTTAAGAAGGTAAAAACGGAAGAGGACTGCAACTCATTGCAACAAGATCTGGACACAATATGGAATTGGACTCAAAAGTGGGAAGTAAAATTCAATATTAAGAAATCATGTGTCTTGCGACACTGCTTCTGACCTAGGGCGGTGGGCGGGATGCAGGGATGACCCGTCATCCAGGAGGTGCTCAGATGAGAGGAAGGGTGGGAGGGGTGTGGAGTGTATTTGGGGATGAAATGGGTGGGAGTGTTTTTATGTCTTTCCCTTTTTGGCTACCTCCCTTGGAAGGGGGAAAAAGCCTTGGTATATGTATGTATGTATAATGGAATTTGGAAAGAGTAAAAATAGAATATCAAAAGATTACAGAATTGGGGAAAAAAAAGGAATAAAACAAACTATGAAAAAGATCATGGAGTGATGATTGGAAAGGACATGAAACCAGATAAGCATATAAACAAGATGTTTGGAGAAACCTACAACTTATTGAGAGCAATCAAAGTGGCATTTACCTATATGGACGAAGAAATGATAAGGAAAATACTTACTACCCTAATAAGACCAAAACTCGAGTATGCAGCATCACTTTGGACACCCAGTACCAAAAAGAATATTAAGAAACTAGAAAGATTACAAAGAGCGACAACAAAACTAGCACCGACACTCGCCGAACTAACATATGAGCAAAGACTATCCAAATTGAACCTACCAAATGTGGAACAAAGAAGAGAAAGAGGAGATTTGCTAACTATCTACAGAATAATGAAAGGAATGGAAGTTTTAGACAGGAACGACCTATTAATGTGGGACAACGGTAAAACAAGAGGACATGGAAAAAAATTGAAAAAGGATAGTTATAGAAAAAACTTGAAAAGGAACAGTTTCCCACACAGAGCGATAAATACATGGAACAAATTAGACAACAAAACAGTATGTGCTAACACTATACAAGATTTTAAGATAAAACTTGATGCGGAGAGATACAAAGACGGGTCACCACGAGCATAGCTCCCCTCCCGTATATTACAACTAGGTAAATACAAAAATAATATAATCAAGATGTTGACGCCAGCATCCTCATGTACCCACTCAGGCCTTGTGACGCCTATGTAGGGGTCATTGTACTGAATAATAATAATAATAATAAATTTATTTGGCAAAGAATCAATATACATGAAGTGCAAATTATGACAAGAACACATGGTTCGAAATAATTATTGCAAATTGCTGAGTATTACATAAAAAAGCATGTACGCTCATTTCCATTGTGGTCCTCAACAACACACACCATTCACACTACATCTCACAAGCAGCATTAACAGAGCACAAAAACTATAGCAGCAGCATACTACTTAAACATTTACTACAACCTATCATATAAACACGTTCATACCTAGACAATTAACAAACCCTTCAAGAAAAACCCACTAAACTCAAGATTCCAACAACAAAGCCCAGATATAAGTTCCTCAGACAAAACCCTACCAAACCAGACAAGAACCACACTAGCATACCTGCACTCAGGACAGCATCCATCATGAAGATAGTACATACATATACCAAAGGCTTTTTACCTCTTATGAGGGAGGCAGCCAAAAAACAAAGGCATAAAAACCACTCCCACCCATTCCATCCCCATATACTCCACTCCCTTCCACCCCCTCCCTCCCTCTTATCTTGGCTCCTCCTGGATGACGGGTCATCCCTGCATCTCACCCACTGTCCTGGGTCAGAAGCAGTGTCGTAAGACACAGCACATCCACAGCAAGGCCACTTCATTAAATCAGCAAAACCCCCTCTCCATGCCCTCATGCAGAAATGGAAAAGACAGGGAGAAATCCCTTCAGGCTGCATCATATTATTTCTCATACATACTCCCTCACTCCCCATCCCCCACCCACTCCCTTTCATGCACCTCAGCATCATCCATACACAACCAAGATGGTACCAACATAGAATAGACTAAGGCACAGATTCAAACTACTCCAGATGTATTTACTGCACAGAAGACAAAGAACACCTCATAATGTAATGCCCTACGCTAACAATCCCTAGACAACAATGCAGTATCTCTTCTAAGTTCTCTGAGGAAACTGTAGTTGGTTTACTGGAGGCCACAGGTCTTTTGCAAGAAAGACCAGGGACAAAGGATTGATTAATTGATACTGCCTGAAGCCTATATTGTAGGACCACCATTTACTTGCTCTCATCATTAGTTCTTTTAGATGAAAGAGTATTGGGATGGTTTGGACACATGAAAGAATGAGAGAAGAAAGATCAGTAAAAGAAGTGTGAAAAGCAGAGGTAGATGGAGTGAACATGAGGGGACAGCCAAGGATGAGATGGATGGGTGGGTTAAAAGGGGCATTGGGAAAGGGGAATGTCTGGTGAGAAAGGAAGGGAGAAGGTAGAAGATGGGGTTGAGTGGAGAATGGTTGTGTATGAATTATACTGTGATGCATGGAAGGGAATGGGGGTTAGGAAGGGGTTACCATGTATTTCCGTGTATAAGACGAAGTACAAAATTAGAGCAAATTTTTATGAATTTATCTCATATTGGTAGTATAAGACAACTGCTAATTTACAAAAGCATCAGTGTATCAAACCTACCGTACAAAAAGAATTGTTTTGATTACGTTTATCAGCTGTTTTTTCCGCTTTTTCTCTTTTCTTTCTCATTACTTAACTGTATCCTTATACCAGATAAATTACTTACTGTATCCTTATAAATTCAAAATAAGTGAAATAACAAAGCAAATCATGTATCATGATTTTCTGAGAACACACGTCAACTAACTAACCAAAATTATTTGTTTACGCTCCTGGTTCAACTACTGTAACATTGATAAATAAATGTTTTATGTACTATAATCCAAAATTGTTATTTTCAGTCTTAACCCCTTCCATACGGTGCAGCATACATAGGCGTCATGAGGAGCAAGTGGATACGCGAGGTTGCCATATCAGCATCTTGATTATATTTATTGTAGTTGCCCCTCCGTAATGACATACTCTCTAAACTGTCTGTAATCACATTTTCTATGGTTATCAAAATTCACGGGTGAAAGAGAGAACGATCAATATAAGCGGTGACTATATTTTATGATGCGAGTATAATTACGACACATTGTACGGCTGGCATCGGCTGCTGCCCGCGAGATTTAAGGCCTGTACTGAAGAGGTTAAAAATTACTGAAAAGTTAGCGAAAGAAAAAGGTTGCTTTGAACGCAACCAGTGCTCGATGTATACATTTTTTTCAGCTGTGTTAAATGTGTTTACATAGAGTAGTTAAAAGTACCATAATTTCATTAATATAGAATTATTCCTCGAATTTAATAACAATTGCCATTTACTATAAAGATATGCCAATAATATATAAGGTAAATATGGTTTAATTACCTTTATTACCAGTTCTTATCATAATGTGAATAATTTTCTGTGTATCGGTGGTTATCGGCAGGCGTAATTCAAGGTCTGATTTTTATAATGGTAGTATAAGACGACCCCCAATTTTAAGGGGTGAATTTTTGGATTTTAGGGTCGTCTTATACGTGGAAATATACGGTATGTGTGAATGATATTTTGACACAGCCTGAAAGGATTTTTCCCCATCTTCAATGTTACAGCATGAGGGGATGGAAAGGGGGGACACCAATTAAATGAAGTGGCCTTGCTGTATCTTGCAGCATTGTTTCTGACCCAGGGCAATGGGTGAGATGCAGGGATAATTCAACATTCAGGAGCAAAAATGAGAGGGAGTGAGGGAAGGGTGATGAATGGAGGTGGAATGGGTGGGAATGGTATTATGCCTGACTTTGGCTACCTCCCGTGTAAAGGGGAAAAAAAGCCCTTGGTATATGTTTATTTGTATTTATTATTAGTTCCATCATATAGGCAATAGTGATAAATGTTCTCATATTTTGTTTGTTCATAATATCCTGTAATTTTTAGTCAGAGTGGGAAAAAATTAGATTCTATTAGAACTTTTAAGGGATAAAACATTCATGGAACGTCATTGTCCATTGGAGTCGTTACCCTTATATACCATAAGCATAATAACCACATTCCCCAAGTATACTCTAGGGAAATATTCATCATATACTTTGTCTCCCCCAGATTATGGATGGTTTACCATTTGTTTGGCAAATAAGTTTTTCTAAATTGATTCATTTATTTTCCAGTTAACGGCCACTGGCGGTACAAGCGTGACTGTGCCAGGCTGGGAGAGTCTGGTGTTGGAGGTGATGATCGCTACTGCATCTACCGGTCTGGTACATACAATATTCACATGGAATACTGTACTTGCAATGATAGGCCTCTCTGTAATAGAGGGCCAAAGGCAGGAGGGGGAAATGGAGGGGGTCTGTTGATGCTAATTGGATCTGCACTAGGTTTAATAAACAGGTGGATGTTGCTCTAATGATTTTGGATTTTGTGGCCTTTATTATGAGTCTCAGATACATAGCTTTATTTGATGTATAGATGTTTTTAGTTGCTAAGACTTGGCTAGAAGGTACACCTTGCTTGCCATGGCCTCAGCAGTTTAGTGTGGTTAGATGGTTGACAAGAAGCATAAACTTTACAAGTAAGCAATGAATCTCACAACAGCCACTGTAAATAGAAGTGAAGTGACATTTTAGAAGGACAGCAGCGATATGAAGTACTTTTTTTTTTTTATAAGATTATTTTTTATAATATTTGAGTACAGTATTGGTGCATTAGAATAACAGCAACATCATACCTTGCAAGCTGTAGAGACTGTTTTATTTATTGAACATTACTGTCTGAAGTCACAGGCAGGAAATTACACTTTGGTCTAGTGTTAAAACTATGAAACTGCTGAGAAGTTAACAAAGGCAGTTATGTGAAGCTGAAGACTTCTTTGTGTACCAACTAAGACGAAGAAGACAGCATTATATTTTGGCATTACTATCCAAAGATGAAGAATTCTTTGTTGACTCGCATGGAAGAGAAGGGTGATTTATTTATTAGGCATTACCATGTATAATTCTTCTTGATTTTAACATAAAGTGTGACTTTGGCACAAATGCATTCCATTTTACTGGTTTTAAGATGGAGATAATTTGCGTTATAGATTATAAATGGTTTGTTAAAATAAATGAAGCGTAGGCTGCTACAATAAATAGTTAAGTTGTATTAATATTTTTGTATGAAATTTGTTAACATTGGCTCACATTTTTGACAGCTCTTTTTACCATTTAGTATTTATGTCCGTAATTTTGAGCTCAATCTGGAATCTGGGATGTGATTAAACATTGATGTAAGAGATGTTGGACTTAAAATCCCATCTCAACCCAGATTTTTTTTGGTAGATTTTTCTGCAAGGTGTTTATTTCTTTTTCTTTCCTGATGATTATCCTGGTATAGAAATAGCAGAATAAGGTCACCAGCCAAATTACCTTTAGAACATTGCATATGTTAATGTGCACAAGGAATTCACAAGTAACTTTATATTAGAAGTTTATATTTTTGCATCAAAGGCTTCTTGCATTCCAAAGTAGACTTAAGTAGATTTAATCAAAATGTTATACTGTAAATTAATCCACTGCCAACAATCCGTCCAGAAGATCTGCCTTGCATATGTGATCAACTGAATGTAGGTGGATATTCTATCAAAAAGTTTTGAGGTACAACACATACATTTTTACTTATACCAAAAGGTCCTCTCCTCTTTATAAGGGCGATGGCTGACTCCAAGCATATGCCCATCCTACCGTCCAAAAAGCCATTCATAGTACTTTCCCTCTTAGCTCCTCATGGATGCCAGGAAAATGAGAGAAGAATGATAGGGCTATTGAAGAAGAGGAGATGTAAAGAATATTGAAAAGGTTCAACACAGATAAAGGAGAGTGTCTGGTTGTTGTACCACTGTAGATGAAAGTGTCCTTTCCAGGTTGATTTTAGTCTGAAGTGGGCTTAGAATAATCGTGTCAACCATAAACTACTTGATCCATCCCCTCCTCCCACTCCTACCTACGTTCCATTTACTGCAATGTGACTTAGGTATAGCGGAAAAAATTGTAACTGAATTTGTATTGTCATAGTGAAAACCAACTAGTGATTCAAGACATGACAAACCGTACAGCATGACACAAAGGTCTTTCCATGCCTTGTGCTCAGTGTGATATCTATCAGGCTGGCAAGTACCATGTCTGTTTTAACCTTTCAACTGTAGGTAAGGTTGCCTTCAGCTAGATAAATTAACATTACAACAGCGAGATTTAATTGAAATAATTTCACACCATGAATAATGGCAGTTTGGGTCTCCCTAGATTCTTCACTGACATGATTGTAAGGTGACTAAGAAGGATATGAAGCTGAATAGAATCTTCCATTGACATGTCTGATATTACATTGGGATGTGGTCTGGGTACTGAAAGGAGGAATGGGGTTTCAACTTGGTGTTGGACACAAGGTGACAGAATAAGTTTGTTTTGTGTACAACTTGAATTATGGCTGTATTTAGTTAACATGATCATGTCTCAATAACAGTGGCATTAACTCAATGCTTGGCTGCTTTACCTGTTAAGTTGGATTCATTGGTATCCTATTTAGTGAAATTTATTTTTTGACGAAATATTGTGACAGATTTCTTCTTTAACCACTTCACTCCGGGCCAAAATCTCGCGGGCAGCATTAGCTGCCAGACATACGATGTTGCGTCATAGTACTCGCATCATAAAAAATAGTCACCGCTTATATCGATCGTTCTCTCTTTCACTTGTGAATTTTGATAACCATAGAAAATGTGATGAAGCCAGTTTAGAGAGTGTGTCAGTTATGTAGGGACAACTACAATAAATATAATCAAGACGCCGATATGGCAGCCTCGCGTATCCACTTGCTCCCCATGCCGCCTATGTAGGTGGCACCATATGGAAGGGGTTAATGTGCTTATATACAAGGAATGACCACCTTGACTGGAGAAAGGTAGATGTCTAATACTGCGTTGATATTTGCCCTCATTGAATTATTGTTTTAGTTTTATTCCTGTTTTGGCATGGCAATAATCAAAAACTTCAATAAAGCATGATTTAGATGTGATGGAAATCATATGGAAACCACACATTCCATGCTTCTCAGGTATATAATTCTTTCACTCAGCTCCAAAGCTCCATAAAATAGGATTTGATAGTGAAATTATTTTGAAATTTAGGAGTTTTTCAAATAAATGTTTTCTGTATAGATTTGAAATTATATTTTGGAATTAGTCCTCTTACTGGAAGTGAACATCTTTGGAATAATATGTAACTACTAATAACTGTATAATGAATCTTGGTAACTGTTTATGAATTGTTTATGGAATACTGTGAGGATGAAACTTCACTGTATGAAACCATGTTAAAGAAGAAACTACGGCCTTAATAATTGTTTCGTATTGTATCCTTATAAAGGTAGTCCTATTTAATTTTGTTGAATTGTATTTTTATATTGCAGTACAACAACTACTACCACCATTGATACATATACAAACTGCCTTTTCCTCCTTACAAGGGAGGTATTCAAAGTCAAAGGCATAAATCCACTTCCACCCATTTCATCCCCACGTTCCACTCCCATTCACCCCCCCCCCCTCCCTCCTTCTTTTCTTGGCTCCTGGATGACTATCATTGATGGTTGTAATATATCATACCTGGAAAGGTAGGCCAACTTCACTCTACTGAATTGTATTAAAGAAAGTATTTTTTGTGGTTGTAAATAAACTATTGACCTTTTGATAAGAGGCTCCTTGTCCTTGAGGTGATTCTTTGTTGAGAACTACATACTTAAGGGATGTCAGTGACAGATATCTGCTTGTGGTGGTTATGATAGATGGACAGAGGAACAAAAACATGTTCAAGACAGACCACAAACTATTTCTGGCTAGACTACACAAACAGCTGGGGAATGGGCTAGACCTTTCTCCCTGATGAAAGGGCAACTGTTGGCTACCTTACTACTGTACCTCCTCGTGGTGGCCCCTGGAGTCAAGTGCCACTATATAAGTTTATGTTAAGTGTAAGGTAGCAAGTGATACTGGCAGTATATTCATACATATATATATACCAAGGCTTTTTCCCCCTTACAAGGGGGGTAGCCAAAACGAAAAAGGTACAAAACCATTCTCACCCATTCCATCCCCAAATGCAGTACTACCTCATTAACAGACGTTAATTAGCTGTGTTTGCGGTGTTTTCGCTGTGTTTTTGGTGCTGTGCAATCACTATGCCACCCAAAAACCACTCCAAATCAATGGATTATTCACATCAATGAACACCGTTACCCCCCTTTTAGTCCGTTAATGAGAGGTACTGTACACTCCACCCTCACTCAAAAAAAAAATTAAGTTTTGACAGGGACATTGCTCACACCAGACAACCATGAATGATAAAAAAAAAAGTCCTATATTAACCTCTTCACTGCGGGGCACATTGCACGTCTGGCAGCCTTAGCTGCCAGGCGTGCAATGTTGCATCATAATAATCACATTATAAAAAATAAAGTTGCTGTCCAATCGCTCGTTCTCTTTCACCTGTGAATTTTGATAACCATAGAAAATATGATGAAGCCAGTTTAGAGAGAATGAGGGTCATGCAGGTACGACTACTATAAATATAATCAAGACGCCGACATCGGCATCATCGCATACCTCTAGCTTTCAGCTCGCATGAAAATGAACCTACTTGAATCCATTGCAGGCACTGACTTTGGACAACTAAAATAAACTCCAATAACCATCTACACACATTTCCAAAGAACCACCCTCAACTGTGCCTCCACAGCATGGTTACTAACAATCCATACAACACATAATGGAATACTGCATTATACACAATCATGCCCGCAAACAACGCAACATACACTCTATAAAGGATTTGTGGGAAAACCCAGTTTCGGCTGTGGCATTCCTTGGGGAGACGGGACTGCTCAGACAGACAGTCTAGGGAACGACAACAACAACAACAACAATCAGAAAGATGAATACAAACAATTTACAAACTGCAGATTGTGGTACTGACAATAATAGGATGCACCAAAACCTCACCAATTGGACACCTGCATATAAAAATAAAAATCCTCCCCCAAAGAATGACACAAAATTCTATGCCAGGACCCTAAACATCACACTATTCACATTATATTACATAAACATTACCAACAAAATGCAACAAGAAATACACCAGTAGCATACTACAGGGAGTTTTCAATTTACAGTGGTCTTATTTCTACCTTGTCATGGTTATAACACTGGAAGTTACTGTCCCTGTGCCCTTTTATTTTATTTTATTTATCTATCTATTTTTTGCCAAAAAAGGAAGCACCATTCTGAATTACTATACCATTTGCCCTCATTTGTGTCGCCTTTTTTTTTTCTATGGCTCCCAAGGGTAAAACCTACTTCTGGTAGCAGTACATACATATACCAACAGCTTTTTCCCCCTTACAAGGGAGGTAACAAAAAACAAAGGCATAAAATCCACTCCCACCCATTCCATCTCCACATACTCCACTCCCATTCACCCCCCCACCTCTTATCTTGGCTCCTCCTGGATGACTGTTCATCCCTGTATCTCACCCACTGCCCAGAGGTGTCGGAAGCAATGTAGCAAAACACAGTACAGTCGAACCTCAAAAGCCCGGACCAATTGGGGGGAAGGGTGGTCCTGTCATGTCAAACGTCCAGTCATAGAAAATATCGCCCCAACAACCGTAGATTTTCATAGCGGTATACATATAGGTAATGTATGATATGGCATAGAAACACATAATGATACTCTAACATTGTAATAATAACAACTGTAATAATAATGCTATAATACCAAAAATTCGGTAATAACTGTAATACAGGCATGTAAATGTACTGTATATACAGTGTACTGTACTGTATTTTTTATTACGTACACTGTAAATATCAGAAGGTATGCATGCGGGACAGTGGTGGTGGCCAGGGTTGATGCATTTTCTGCACTGCCGTGTAGAATGGGAGTGTTGCCATACATTTTTCTCGGGCGTGTGCAGACTTTCATAGCAAGATATACTTGTCAAAATGTTGGTTCTAGTTTTTTTATTCTTGAATGTATAAAAGGCCCCCATGCCCTAACATATTCAGTAAGATAGATTTTTTTTTTTTATTATTATTATTGCTAAAAGAAAGCTGAAACTTTAGCGCAGAATTTTTTTCTACACGGTAAAAACGTATCTTTTGGGGTATAATATTTTATAGTAACACAATTACCCATAAAAGTCATATTTTGATGTACCATTTATTATTTGATAACTAGTTCTATGATTTTTAAACAAAAGTTTGAGTTTTTGAACGTTTTTAACAGCCCGCTGATATGTAGAAAAAAATTCCTTATGTCCTTGTACAGTTGCGACATGCTGCTATTTTACTACGTTTTGGTACAAAATTCTACGAAACGGCAGCTCTGGTGGCAGTTTGACTGGGCCGGGTTTGAGTACACGTGTACGGCCGTCGTTGCCACCTACCGGACAAATAGGGAACTTTGCTTGAAAAGTCCGCCCTTTGTTCATTTCGACCGGTCATACGAGGGTCTGGGCTTTCAAGGTTCGACTGTACATCCACAGCAAGGCCGCTTCATTTAATTGGCAATCCCCCCCTCTCTCCCTTTATGCAAAAAGAGAGAAGATGGGGAGAAATCCCTTTGGACTGCATCAAAATATCATTCTCACTTACTCCCTCACATCCCTCACCCACTCCCGTGCATCATGGCATCATCCATGCACAACAATTCTCCACTCACCCCTATCTTCTGTCTTCTCCCTTCCTTCCTCAGTAGACATTCCCCTCCTTCCCAATCCCCCTTTTACCCCATCCATTCATTTCATCCTTGGTTGCCCCCTCATGTTCACTCCTTCTACCTCTGCCTTCCACACCTCTTTTACCAATCTTACAAGGGGGAAGGGGACAAGTGTGAGTAGTAGTTTCAGAGGGATCAGTTTGTTGAGTGTAGTTGGGAAGGTTTTGATTGAGAGTGTTAGGAATGGAACAGGGAGTAATTAGTGAGGAACAGTGTGGGTTTAGGATAGGTAGGGGTTGCATGGATTAGATTTTTGTGGTACAGCAGATATGTGAGAAAGCTTTGGGAGAAGGTAAGGATGTTTTTTGGTCCTTTATATATACATTACCAAAGGCTTTACCCCTTACAAGGGAGATATAAAAAAAACAAAGGCATAAAAACCACTCCCTTTTTGGATTTGGAAAAGGTTTATGACAGGATAGATAAGAAGGCACTGTGGGAGGTATTGCAGATATATGGGATAAGAGAAAAGTTGTTAAGGGCAGTCAGGAGTTTTTATGAGAGCAGTTGAGTCTGTTGGAATTAGAAATGGAGAGAGTGAGTGGCTTGAGGTAAAGGTGGGACTTCAACAGGGATGTGTTATGTCACCTTGGCTGTTCAATTTATACATGGATGGAGTGATGCAAGAGGTAAACACAAGGGTAATGGGCTGGGGATTGGAGATGGTTAAAGAAAATGGAGAAAAATTGGAGATAGCCAGTTGTTTGCTGACAACACTGCTCTTGTAACAGGATCAGAGGAGGGATTGAGGAAGTTAGTGACAAAGTTTGGGAAGGTGTGTGAAAGAAGGAAGTTGAAGATAAATGTGGGTAAAAGTAAGGTGATGAGATGTACAAGGGGAAAAAATGGCAGCAAACTGGAATTGAGTATTAAGGGATGAAGTGCGTAGCTTTAGATACTTGGGTGGAAAGGTAAAAGTGTAGTGGAGGTAGAATGTAGATTGAGAGAAGCAAGTAAATGCCTTGGGAGATTAAAAAGTGTAATGAGAAATAGACATTTGGGAATGGATGTTATATGAAGGAGTGATTGTGCTGACAGCACTGTATAGGGCAGATACATGGAATATAAGAGAGGAAGAGAGAAAGATTTTAAATGTGTTTGAGATGAAATGCCTGAGAGGTATGGTAGGGGTTACTAGGCTGGATAGATTGAGAAATGAGGAGAGTTGGAGTGGAAAGGGAGTTGGGAGATAGGATCGATGAAAGAGTATTGGATTTGGACACATGGAAAGAATGAGTAATATGAATGATAGCAGTACATTGAAGAAAAGGAAAGCAAGCATCATGAAAGGTGCTTGCTTAGGCTCGTTTCAACCTATGTCAAAAACTGGATTATGATGTGTAGGAACAGAACTATCTTAATTAACCTTAGGATCCACTATAATGAAACATAACAACCTAATACCTATACCACAAAACATCCACACAAAAACACATACATATTCAGATCACTAAATGGGCCCTTCAAGACCGAGCACTAAACTTTTATCCCAACAACAGTTCCCAGACTTAAACCTCCACAGAAAAAAAACTTTCACAGCTGATGAGAATCACACTAGCACACCAGCATTCAGGAGACCATTTGTCAATAAAACAGTACCAGCAAAGAATAGGCCTGGCTGAAGATTGAAACTGCCTTAGATGCAATTATGACACATATGACCAGAACTCCTCATATTATAATGCCCCATACTAACAATCTCAAGACAATAACACAATATATCTTCCCTGAGTGATTTGTGGACCCATCCAGAGGCTGTTGCTGGTTATATGAAGGCTGCAAGTTTTCTGCAAGAGACCAGGGGCAACAGATTGATTCCATATGGCCAGACCATCTCAATATTCTTTGATGAGCCCTATCTACCAGCTTTCTTTTCACCCTTGTCCCTTGCCTCACCTCTCCTCCATTATGATACCCTCTCAAGATTTCTCCTTTAATCACTCCATGACTCCACTTCTAGGGCAATATTGTCTCCAAAAATAAAAGTGCTGGTTATTTTCAATAAAATATTAAAATACTACTGACCTTCTAGCTGTCACAGTACTGTATCATAAAATGGAAAGGTACCTCCAGAACTGATGGGACGAGGAGCATTTTGTATATACAGTGAGTCCTCCTTATACGGTAATTCTTTATCTGGTAAATTCACAGTTACAGTATTTGGTAATTACTACCCTTGATTCTATTTACTGTAAGAAAAATTCACAGATATGGTATCCGCTAGATATTTTGAAGAGGAAAGAACAGGGAGAAGGTGCGTCTGCCATATCCTATTAATACATGTTATAATGGGTTCGGTATCCACAGTAATTTAAATTTGTGGTAAGGTTTTCAGGAATGCATATGTACTGTGTAATGAGGACTTACTGTACTGGTATCCTAAAGTTTATGATATCTTTCCAAGTGACTGCTAAAATAGTAAAAGTTTTGTTTAACTAAGAAATGGATTGAAATCAGTACTTGGTCATATTAATGAATCTAAAATGTTTATTATGCTGTATACAATATTGTCATTATTTCCTGTGCAAATTGACCTGTTATCTTAATACATAGACATACATATACCAACAGCTTTTTCCACTTACAAGGGAGGTAGCCAAAGTCAAAGGCATAAATCCAGTCCCACTCATTTCATCCTCACATACTCCACTCCCATTCACCACTCCTCCCTCCCTCTTTTCTTGGCTCCTCCAGGATGATGGATCATCCCTGCATCTCGCCCACTGCCCTGGGTAAGAAGTAATGGAGCATGACAGCACATCCACAGCAAGGCTGCTTCACTTAATTGGTGAACCCCCCCTCTCTGTCCCCTCATGTAGAAAAAGAAATGGGGAGAAATCACTTTGGGCTGTGTCAGAATATCATTCATATATAATCCCTTACCACCCATCCCCCATCCATTCCCTTCCATGCATCACAGCATTATCTATACACAACCATTCTCCACTCACCTCTATCTTCTGTCTTCTACCTTCACTCCTCAACAGACATTCCCCTCTTTCCCAGTATCCCTTTTACCCCATCCATCTATCTCATCCTTGGACCAACTTAGGGCCAATGTTGGCTCACTAAATCATGTTTGCAGGGATGTTCACTCCATCTCTGCCTTCCACACCTCTTTTACAAATCTTTCTTCACTCATCTCCAAGTGCCTAAACCATCCCAATACTCTTTCATCAACCCTATCTCTCAACTCCCTTTCCACCCCAGCTCCTCACCTCTTGTTTCTCACTCTATCCAGCTTAGCAACCCCTACCGTACTTCTCAGTCATTTCATCTCAAACAAATTTATACTCTTTCTCTCTTCCTCTCTTATGTTCTATGTTTCTGCCCCATACAGTGCTGTCAGTGCAATCACTCCTTCACATATCTTAATAGTTCTGTGAAAAGGAATGATCATATTTCATATCATCAGACATATCATATCCAAGAATTAAGTGTAGAACAGCTTGCATCAAGAGCTTTGCACATTTTTTAATACCCTTACCTTTGTTCGTCAAAAACCAAATGAAATCACTGAATGATGGGAAGTATTGGGTATCATCAAACTCATTTGGAGAATGACCACAAGTTTCTGAATTTATATTCAAGAAGCTCCGACTGGACAATGGACTGTGAATAACAGCTTCCCATTTTTCCTTTTGGGTAAACTGGTTTGTTCCATGAGGATTTACCTCAGCTATGTTTTCTTTGCTACATTTTTGTAAGTTTCTCTTTAGGCTATTATTTGTGAAGGTGTACATGTATGCTGCTGGAACTGATGAGATTGTTGTGATACTATGGAGGACACCTTGGGGAAGAGTGATAATATCACCTTCATTCAATTTGACCTTGGATATTTTACTTTGATATTCTTCTACGGTAGGTTCAGAATATTTACGACAATCATGACTGCATTCTTGAGTTTCACTCACTGGTTCCTTATGATAGTTGTACCATCTATCTTCTTCATTCACATTTGCAATTTTGTCATACTTGTCCAGTGTCATATGAATGTTATTGTGCAGAGAGTTGCTACTTTTCTCTTTTTCATTTGTCTCTTCACCACAGGCTGTTTCTGGGTGCTCAAGGTTTGCAATAACTTGTTTCTTTGAACTCTGATCTTCATTTCTAATTTGCTGTGTTTTGGTGACTTCAGAATCTACAAAAGACTTTTCATGCTTCTCATCCAACTTCTCTTCACTGAGGACATGTGGCTCACCTCCCAAATGGTAACCCTCCCATGACTTTGTTGAATGTTTGAATTTGTGCTGGACCTGTATATCATATTCTGATGGCAGTGTTACAAGAACAGATCCCATCATGACTTCAAGGGTGATGTTATCCAAGTCATCTTCCAAGTAGCTCTCGACAGAGAAACCTCCCAGAGAAAGAGAAAACATGATGTGTTAGTATAGGTTGCTCTTCAGTTCTATAGTACAGTACTACCTCTCATTAACAGACATTAATTAGCTGTGTTTGTGGTGTTTTCGCTGTGTTTTTGGTGCTGTTGTTTAGTGCTGTGCAATCACTATGCCACCCAGAAACCACTCCAAATCAATGGATTATTCACATCAACGGACACCGTTACCCCCCTTTTAGTCCATTAATGAGAGGTAGTACTGTATATCATAAATATTTGAAAGAAGAGCTGAAGGAGGTAAGTGTTTTAAGTTCTATTATTTTAAGAAGAATTTTTTTTAATATTTTGTTTTTTTAATTCCAAAGGCTATATATTCTTCAGTTGAAATAATGACAATCTATGCAGTCAACCAAATATCCACTCCCAAATCTTAACTCATTCCTACCTTACCTGGGAAGTCAGTAATGAAGATCTTATCTGTTGCTGGGTCACTGAAGTTCTGAAGTTTGTCTAGATGCTGTCGCCAGCCATTCAGCTCTGTAGCCAGTGGCAGCACCCAGTTGACCTGACATGTAACAAAGATATAGTCTTTCATTTCAACATTGAATTATACAGTCGAACCTCGAAAGCCTGGACCCTTGTATGACCGGTCGAAATGAACAAAGGGCAGACTTTTCAAGCAAAGTTCCCTATTTTTCCGGTAGGTGGCAGCGACGGCCGTACACGTGTACTCAAACCCGGCCCAGTCAAGCCGCCACCAGGGCTGCCGTTTCGTAGAATTTTGTACCAAAACGTAGTAAAATAGCGGCATGTGGCAACTGTACAAGGACATGAGGATTTTTTTTTCTACATATCAGCGGGCTGTTAAAAACATTAAAAAACTCAAACTTTTGTTTAAAAATCATAGAACTAGTTATCAAATAATGAATGGTACATCAAAATATGACTTATTGGTAATTGTGTTACTTATAAAATATTATACCCCAAAAGATACGTTTTTACCGTGTAGAAAAAAATCTACGCTAAAGTTTCAGCTTTATTTTAGCGATAATAAAAAAAAAATACATCTTACTGAATATGTTAGGGCATGGGAGCCTTATATACATTCAAGAATAAAAAAAAACTAGAACCAACATTTTGTCAAAGTTTGACAAGTATATCTTGCTTTAAAAGTCTGCACACGCCTGAGAAAAATGTATGCCCCGGTATGGCAATACTCCCATTCTACACGGCAGTGTAGAAAACGCGGCAACCCTGTCCACCACCTCTGTCCCGCGTGCATACCTTCCGATATTTACAGTGTATGTAATAAAAAATACAGTACACTTTATATACAGTATACATGCCTGTATTACAGTTATTATTGCATAATTATTAGTATTATAGCATTATTATTACAGTATTGTTATTATTACAGTGTTAGAGTATTATTTTTATGTGTTTCTATGCCATATTATACATTACATATACGTATACAGCTATGAAAATCTACGGGTGTTAGGGTGATATTTTCGATGACTGGACTTTTGGCATGACCGGACCACCCTTCCCCCCAATTAGTCTGGGCTTTCGAGGTTCGACTGTATTTGTGAAATATACTGATAGAAAACATTTTAATCCATGATAGGACAGATACAGAGAAAAAATAGATAAGCAAGCACATATGCAGGTAAGTAAACAAAATATTTTTTAGATACACCATACCAGTGTTTATCCAATTAGATTGTAAAACTTCATTATGCACAACATGCCATTAGCTCTACAGGAAGTTTATTCCACATTAATGACTATTTGGTATTGACATGTAAAGTTTGTGAGTAGTGATTTTGTAGAGAAAGAAGCTGGATGCCCACACCTCCATGAAACTGCAATACTCTATTGGCAATAAGAATATTCATCAGACTCCAAAGTCCACACCCTTTCCCCATCTCTCTTTGGGAATATGGCCTTGGGACTCTGCAGATCTTCAGTTGGGTCCCACAGTACCAGAAGGCCACTATGCATACAGAGATACTTCTGTATTTGTGTTTTTTGTGGTAATAGTACAGCACTACCTCTCATTAACGGACGTTGATTAGCTGTGTTTGTGGTGTTTTCGGTGTTTTGGAGTGGTTTTTGGGTGGCATAGTGATTGCACAGCACTAAACAACAGCACCGAAAACACAGCAAAAACACCGCAAACACAGCTAATTAACGTCCGTTAATGAGAGGTAGCACTGTATATGTATACTTAGAGGCAACCATAATATTCCACTACAAACAGACTTCGAACCTGTTGCCATGGTGACCAAGGGGCTCTGGCGAGGTCCACATCAGGGCGAAATATACGCTGGTGAATTCTTCGGTTGAGAGACTTCCACACATCAATAAAGATGGTTGGTTTGTGCAGGCCATACTCCTCTAAATTGCTACTAAGGCACTTGGCATACTGTATAGCTTGATCAGCATGGCTTGTCCAGCGCTGTTGAAGTACCCATGCCTGTAGACAGGTTATTTATGGATTCTAGGTTAACCTATTGGATATGTTGATTGACTTGTATGTTTGTAAAGACTATTGCCTGGTAATTTTATTTACAGCACTTGTCAAAAGTATGCGGCGCCTACCCCTTGCGGCCGCATATTGATGACGAAAATAGGAAGGCATTTTCTGAGGTGAAATTATGTAGATAGAATGTATCTGGCAACCCCCTGCTGTCACGCTGGGCCAACAGAGTGGAAGGTGAGGGAGAACTCAGCCAGTCGCTCCCACACTGCTGTAGGAAGGGCATTTACATGTAAACCCTCTCTTCGTGACCTTGCCTTTTTTCACACTGATTTTTCTTCATTTCCTTAGAGTCTGTATCATTGACATGTCTACTACAAAGGAATTAACTTAAGAAATTATTGCCCAAGTCATTGGACTAAAGAAGGCAGGCCATGGAACTAAAGAAATCAGTAAAATGTTGAAGGTCTTCAAGACCAAAGTCAAGAGATGCATGGTGCGATTTCGGGAGGAGGAGGGCTGGAGATACCATCCCAGTAACCTGGGGCAGGAGGTCCTAAGAAGACTTTCCTTCAGAGATTTTGCTTTTGTTAGTGGATTTGACTCTAAAGTACACTTTATGATGTTCAAAACCCTTGGAGAAGTCTTCTTAGGATGCCCTATCCTAGGTTTCTGGGATGGTATCTCCAGCCCTCCTCCCTCCTGAAATTGCACCATGTATCTCTTGACTTTGGACTTGGCCACCTTCAACATTTCACTGATTTCTTTAGTTCCATGGCCTGCCTTCTTTAGTCCAATGACTTGGGCAATTATTTCTTTAGTTAATTCCTTTGTAGGGGCCATGGTAATGATACAGACCCTAGGGAAATGAAGAAAACCAGTGTGAAAAAAGGCAAGGTCCCAAAGAGAGGGGTTACCTGTAAATGCTCTTCCCATGGCAGTGTGGGAGTGACTGGCTGGGTTCTCCCTCACACTCCACTCTGTTGGCCCAACGTGACAGCAGGGGGTTGCCAGATACATTCTATCTACATAATTTCACCTCAGAAAATGCCTTTTAGTCATCATTATGCAGCCACAATGTGGTCACCCAGTACCAAAAAGAATATAAAGAAAATAGAAAGAATCCAGACAGCAGCCACAAAAATGGCCCCTGCACTTACAAACTTGTGAAATGAGGAGAGATTGGCTAAACTGGAGTTACCAACTCTGGAGCAAAGAAGAGAGAGAGGCGACCTACTGACCATCTACAGAATCATGAAGGGCACAGAAATACTCGATAGAGAGGACCTGTTAAACTGGGACAAGAGAAACACAAGAGGACATGGAAAGAAAATAAAAAACATAGTTATAGAAGAGATCTGAAGAAAAACAGTTTTCCACATAGAGTGGTGGACACTTGGAACAAACTGGAAAAAAAAATAGTGTGCGCAAAAACCATTCACAAATTTAAGAGCAAACTAGACACTGTGAGATACAAAGGTGGGACACTATGAGCATAGCTCCCCTTCCTGTAAAATACAACTACGTAAATACAAGGGTTAGGCACCACATACTTTTGATGAGTACTGTAGAGATGATTAATCTCTAACATTCAAAGGGTTTAAGCTTATTTCTCTTTACCACTCAGGTATCCTAGTTAGCATGGATGTTTGTTATGAGTATTACCAGAAAATGGCAACAGGGTTGAAGTAAATAAAAGATTGGGCATCTAATATATAAAGATTCTACAAATATGGTAAATACAGTGAGTCCTCTGTATATGGTAACTCTTTATCCGGTAAATTCACAGTTACGGAATTTGGTAATTACTACCTTCTATTCTATTTATGGTAAGAAAAATTCACAGATACGGTATCCGCTAGATATTCTGAAGAGGAAAGAGCAGGGAGAAGGTACGTCTGCTCCTATTATTACATGTTGTAATGGGTTTGGTATACGGTAATTTCAATTTGTAGTAAGGTTTTCAGGAACGCAAATGTGCAGTATAACGAGGACTTACTGTACCAAAATACTGGTCTGTCCACTGCTCAGAAAGTGAAATATGTGCATCATATCAAGGATTGAAGAGATAAAAAAATCTACATAACATTTCCACACTTTGGAATATTCCTATTAATTGAGTCATTCTTATAGATACATATCAATGGGCTTTCTCCCCCATATAAGGCAGGCTGGTGGAGTGAAAGCATACACCCATTCCTCAGCCATCAAAAATCTTTCTCAGAACAGAAATGCAAGTTATTATAATGTTAGGATGTATTTTCATTAAAGTAAGAACCAGCCATGATTTCTATATATTTTCTTAGCTTTTTCATACAAATAGCAACTACTGGTAGTCATTTTTTACCATATATCTTACATATACACATTAACAAAAACCTTAATCTTTCATATAAGGGGTGTGGCTGACCCAAAGCATACTTGGCCTTGGCTTTTCATGGGAGAAGTTTATGTAAAGTGGGAGTCCTAGTCCCCTCATTCTGCCCCAGTTAGCTGCTTCTTATAACACACAGGAAGAATATAGGGGCAGTATTCTTGTCCTACACTATAGAATGCTAAAGGAAAATGATGACTTGGAATCATAGAGATAGTGAAGGAGAGATTTAATGAGCTTAGAAAAAAGTAGGGATAAGTGTTAAAAGTGACTCAATTTTAAATAATTTGTTATGCTTGAATAATATCTTCAGCATAACTTTTTTAATATTTGACCCTACATGTGTGATAGGGAACATCACTGAAAAGCTGTCATTGCCCAGGAATCAAACCTAGGACCTTCCACTGACCGGGTGGGCATGCTTACTGATTACAACATGATTGTCTCTAGTGACCACTTGCATATCTTCCTTCCCTGGGACACCATTAGTCCAGGAATGTGCACCATTCCAGGTATCCTACTCACTGTGCCATGTGTGGTAGGGAGCATCACTGAAAAGCTGGCACTACCCAGGAATCAAACTCAGGACCTCTCACTGTCTGGGCAGGCTTGCTTACCAATTATACCATGGTCACCTCTAGTGACCACTCGCACAATATATAGGAGCTTAATACATTTATGTATAATATTTGGCTTACATTTGGATCAACATAAAATTCTTCTCCTGATTTGTTATCAACAGCAGTGATTTTAACATGGAGAGTTTCCCATGAGTGTACCATCATGTCCCAGCTGTAACCATAAGGTCCATCAGTCCATGTAGTGTAACCCTGAAATGTAAAGTTTAAATCTTACTCAATCTATGAAACTATGAAAGGTAAAAGGGAGGGATAAATAGATAATAAGTAACAGTAATAAGCTTTCAATGAATTTACTGCTTAAAGGTTCACCCCACAAGAACACCATAGCACCTAGTAAGTAAGTGATTTATGACAAAGGGACCTATAGATATCTTTGTTGACATCTTGATCTTAGTCCAGGAATGGAGTGTAAACCTACAGAGCTACAACTTCAGTGGTGTTTGGGAAAAGTAGAGGTTTTATCTCTAGAAGGCTGGAAGGTGTCTTAACCTTGTGAACAGCAGTGGCATCACATCTAGATACTCATGATTAATTCATATATTATCATTAAGCCCTTCCATAACCAGCCAGTATTTAATAATGAGTAAAAGCCACCACAGAGTGTAAAAATAATAGCTGTTGTTGATTTAAGTCGCTTCCTCATGAACTTGACATAATCACTGCAGTGGGCTATATCAAATTTATGTGGAATACAACTGGAAAGAAAATTGCACCCAAAATAAATGCAGCTTTTGCATCAGCTGTTAGCACACAAGGGAAATGTTTTGATATTCTTATAACATGTAAAAGAAAAGTTTAATTCTTTGAACTACTTCCTAGTTCCTTTGATCTCTTCTGGACAAGGGCTCTCTAAAGTTCAGCTCCACTTAAACTTATGAAGTAGCTCAGAGTCTGCAGAAGATATTTAATAAGGTACCTAACAAATGAATATTATGAAAACTGAAGTCTAACAGAGTAGTTAAGGAAAGCTTCTTGGAATATGTGAGAAATCTGAAAAACCAATACATGAGAACAGTAGTAAAACATGAGATATCTGGATGAAGGGAAGTAACTAAAAGAGTTCCACAAGGGTCAGCACTAGTAACCATAATGATCAGATTTTATGTAAATGAAATGAAAAGAATGACAGGCTACACTAACATGTTTGCAGACACTGTAACAAGCATAAGGAAACTAAAGATGAGGAAGTCTACAATTTGTCATGAGAAGAAAGAAAAAAGTAGACAAAGTGTGGAAAACAAGCTAAAAAAAAAAGATGAAGCACTGAGACCATAAATGACTTATTCAATTGGAACTGAAACAATTATGCAAACAAAATAATGGAACTGGGAGAGCTGGTCATAGATAATCAGTCAACCCACAACAAGCTTCTGGGTGAGATATACAGACAGTTGATTAACATAAGAGTGGATTTTCACTATATGGATGGAGAGATGATGTAAACACCTGTTAACCTTATCCACTCTAGACAGAAGTATACAGATTTGGGTTAGTCCTTGCACAAAATGAAGAATACAAAAAGCAGCAACTAAATTGATCTCCAGATAGACAGACAGACCACATAAAGAAAGATCGGAAGTATTAAACCTATTCTCATCAAAAGAAAGAAGATAAAGAGGTGAAATGATTGTATGGTAGTGGTTAGGTTAATGTGAAGAATGGATAAAGCTGACAGAGAAGATTTCTTGGTCTGGGACAGGAGGGTGCCATGAAGTCATGGGAAATAATTGAAAATGAATACATGCATGAATGATACAAAGACACATAATTTTTCTTAGAAATATGCCAACTCCTGGAACAGCCTTACAGAAGATGTATCCCAATCTAACATTATAAGTGAATGAATTTGATCATTAGAGAAAAAAATATGGTATTCCATGATGGTATGTCCTTTCCTATATATTTCAATGAAGTAAATGCAATCAGGTAAATGCTAGTGCAACATTCTCTAAAGAAATGTTTAATGCTCAAAGTATAAATAAATTCAGAGTAAATTACAATGATAGGAAGACAGCTCTAACTTCAGTGAGGAACAGTAGGGATACCAAGAGTAAAGCCTGAGTTACTTGTATTAGGAGGGTGCTGCATTATTTTTGTTTGTAAGTTTTACTCTCTGTTTAAGGCATCAGATGGACCTGACAGGGTGCAAACTCACATAGAATTACAAAGGAAACCCACTGGTACCTATTTTTGTTAGAGGTGGGCAGTCCAACTTGGAAGTCCGATTATCCGGGCATGATTCCAAAAAATTGATGTCTGTATATTTACCTAGTTGTGTTTACCTAGTTGTATTTTACAGGAAGGGGAGCTATGCTCATGGTTTTTCGTCTTCATACCTTATTCTATCTAGACTGTTTTTGAATTCATGTATTGTTTTTGCACACACCACTTTCTCATCTAACTTGTTCCAAATGTCTATTACTCTGTGGGGAAAGCTATTCTTTTTCAGGTCTCTTCTATAACTGTCTTGATTTTCTTTCCGTGTCCTATTGTATTTCTACCATCCCATTTTATTATGAGATTGTAGATCCTCTCTATCAATAGTTTCTATGCCTTTCATGATTCTATAAATAGTTATCAAGTCTCCTCTCTTCTTTGCTCTAATGTCTGTAGCTCAAGTTTTGCTAGTCTCTCTTCATATATAGTTCTGGGAGTGTTGGTGCCAATTTTGTAATTGCTCTTTGTATTCTTTCAAGTTTTGTTATACATTTTTTTGTACTTGGTGACCGCATCGTCGCTGCATATTCCAATCTTGGTCTTATCAAAGTGACTAGTATTTTCTTTACCATTTCTTCAAACAGGTATGTAAATGCCATTTTGATTATTCTTATTAGATTATAAGTTTCTCAAAAAAAATTTGTTTATATGTTTCTCGGGGGACATATCATTCGTAATAATGACTCCCAGGTCCTTCTTATTTTTAACTTTTTTTTTATTTCTTCTCCTAATTGATATGATCCTACTATTCTTTTTTTTTTTTGCTTCTTCCAAATTCCATTATACTACACTTTTTAATATTGAATTCCATTTCCCACTCCCTACTCCATTCCCATACTTTATTGAGATCAGTCTGTAGTGACTCACAATCTTCTTCAGTGTTCATTTTTTTTTTTTTTTAATTTTCAATCTTCCACAAAGAAGCTCATATAACTTTCAATTCCTTTATCCATATCATTAATATATATAGCAAACATTATTGGGGCCAGAACTGTTCCTTGTGGAACATCACTTATCACTTCATCCCAATTAGAGTGTTTGTCTCTTATCACCACTCTCATTTTTCTTTCATGCAAGAAGTCTTCCATCCACTTCAGCAGTTTGTCCTGTATTCCTCCTGCAGTTTCTAATTTCTTAAGCAACTTCTTATGTGGCACCTTATCAAAAGCTTTTTTCATGTCTAGAAATGCACAGTCAGCCCAACCATCTCTTTCTTCTATTACATCTATTAGCTTTGAATAGAAACACATTAAGTTTGTGACGCATGATCATCCTTGTCTAAATCCAAATTTCCTTAGATTTAGTACATTGTTTTTTTCCAAATGCCTTATCCATCTAACTTTGATAATTCTTTCACAAATCTTAGCTATCGTACTTGTAAGAGAGACCAGTCTATAGTTATTAGGGTCTTCCTTGTTTCCCCCTTTATATATAGGTACTATATTTGCTCTTTTCCAATCTTCTAGAACTTTTCCTTCTTTCAATGAACTGTTTATTAGACTATGTATTTTGTCTGTTAGCTCATTCCTGCATTCTCTCAAAATCCAGTTTGCCATTTCATCTGGTCCATGCGATTTTCTGACATTGAGATTACTCAACTGTTTCATTACTTCATTCTTTGATACTTCTATCTCTTTCATAGGGGGGGACTTTCTACTCCCATTCAATATCTCTAGGTTATATATTCTCCCTTGTAAACACTGATTTAAAATGCTTGCTCATGATATCTGCCATTTCTATTTCCTCTGTGTATTCAACTCCTCCTTGTCATAGTTTCTCTAATTCTTGTTTATTTTTCAGTTTGTTATTTACAAATCTGTAGAATAGTTTTGGTTGATCTTTACATTTTTCTGACATCTTTTTCATATTTTCCCTTTTCTTCTCTGCACACTTGTACATGTTCATTTCTATAACTAGTATATATTTTAAATTTTTCAGGTCTTTTGCCTTTTTTCCATTTTATCCAAGCTTTATCCTTTTTGTCTTTTAACTCCCTACATCCTTTGTTGTACCAGCACTTCTATTTCTTGCTTTTGTCTTGGGACATAGTTTTCCACTCCTTTATAAATTTTTGTCAAAACATTCCATTTCTTTTCTACTGTTGTTTCCTCCTTGTGTATTCTTTCCCAGTCAGCTTTTTGAAAAAATTCTCTTATTTTATCAAAATTTCTATATTGTTCTTTTTTCATGTATTTTTCCTCATTTAGTTCCAGTTCAATCAATATGTGGTCACTTTTACTTATTGGTGTCTTATATTCAATCTTGTCCACTATTTCGGGTTCTGATGTGATTATTAGGTCCAGTCTCGATGGTTCTTCCTCATTTCTATACCTAGTGTTCTCTTGTATACATTGTGTCATTGTATGTTCTCTAATCATCAAGTAGTACATTTCTCTATAGGTCGTCTCCACCCTTCACTGTCATCTTTTCCTAGCAGATTTCTTTACAATTAAAATCACCCTTTATAACTATTCTTCCTCCATCTTCCATTATCTTATTTAGTGTTATCCTTTTGTCTTCTGGCATATTTTTGTGTTCTTTCTCTTCCCACGAAGCCGTTTTAGGAGGCACATAATATACTGCAAACTTCCTACTCTTCCCATCCTTGTCCTCCACTTCCATCATAATCATCTCTACTCTATTCTTTCCATATGCGACATTCCTCACATTTGTATCCTTCTTAGTCAGGAACATAACTCCACCCCCTTGTTTTACCTCTGTTTCTAATCCAATAATTATATGCACCATGTCCTACACTGTTGGGTGGTAGTGGACCTTTCAGTTTTGTCTCTACAATTCCCATTATGTCCGGCTCTTTTTCCTTCAGGTAATCATTTAGTTCATTCAAGCCTGTTATTAAGCCATCTATATTTGTGTAAGAATTTTTAATTTTCTGCTACTTCCATCGTGTTTTCTGTTTCCCTTCCATTTTTCTCTTCTATGAACCATTTCCTCACTTTCATATTCACTACTCTCCAATAGAATTTCTATTTTTCTGACTCTGTTCTTTTCTCGTTCTTTCCTTAGCTTCTAGTCTTTTTGTTTTCTCCTCTCTTTCCTCTTTATTCATTTCTCTTTTTATCCACACCTGTTTATATTGTTCACTGTCTGCTAGTTTCCCTATTTTTGCTAAGATATTCTCTGCTGTCGATTGTGACCTGAAATTAACCTTAATTGGTCTGGTCTTATCTTTATTGTATTCCCGAGCCTATACATTTCTTCTGTTTGTTTCCCTATTTCTAGTTCATCTTCTTGAACTACTTCTAATATACTATTTACTTTTTCCCTTTCCTCCTCTATTCTTGTAGTCCTATTTAGATTATACTTCTCTTCCATCCCTAATATGATTATACATTTCTTTTTATCCGCTAAGTCTCTTACTATATTCTCCTTCTCCCTCATCACTTTAATAACTGTGTCCTTAGTTTGTTCTTTCATCTGCTGTTCCATTATACCTCTAAATTCCATTTTGTTGTCTTGTACTTTTTTCCAACCACTTACCTCTTTTGCTATGGATTCTTTATTCTCTTTATTACACCTCTTCAATTCCTCATTCTCATTCTTTACTTCTCTTAACTGTCTTTTTAATTCTATTTATTTAGTTAGGTTTTGATTCTCTTTCTTTAGTGCTTCCAGCTTATCAACTCTTTGAGTAATTAACTTTATTTGTTTAAACTTAGCTTCCAAATTTTCATTCATTTCTTTTAGTTTCTCCTCTAGATTTACTAGTCGGGGGAGGTTGTCATGTCCTCCTTCTTTAAATCCATGCAAATAGTTATCTTCACCTTCCATTGCACTGCTCTTATCTATATTTCTAATTTTTACATTTTTAATAATCACATCGACTTCACCACTACCGTCAGGTGGTCTCTTGTTTATATACTGTCTGAGTTCCTGGGCTCTATCTTCCCCTTCCTCATTTCCTTCCATTTTCCTCAGCAATCCCTCCCCTTCTCCTTTTTCTTCACCTTCCCACTACACCACGAGCTTTCCCCTTCCCTATTAATATAACACAGGTACTTTCTTGTCATTGTGATCCTCGAAATTTGGAGTTATCACCGGAGTCCAGACTTCGCTGCCACTCCGACCGACGTGTGTGTGTGTATATGTTTATATATATATATATATATATATATATATATATATATATATATATATATATATATATATATATATATATATATATATATATGGACTTCAATTTTTTCAAATCACGCCCAGATAATCGGATATTTGGACTTCCGAATTGGATTTGGATCACTTGCACAAGAAGTGACAGCTACCCTCTGAGCTACCAGGGAGCTCGAATGTAGGCAAGTACAGCAAATATGTATCTTACTACAGAAAGACAGTTGGGTGCATATATCATTTTCAAGATCCCCATCCAGCCCTGTACACACCACTGAGAGTACTACCTTTGTGATGGAATGTGAGAAGGGTAGGACCACTTGCACTGAGATGTATAGTATCACTAGGAAGGTTGTAAGATACTGCTTTATGGTTGGCTGCCTTTCAACTCCTGAACAAAAGTAATTGTGTAAGATGATTTCAAAATGTATATTTGTATGACAACTTGCAAAACAAGAAGCAACATACAAGCATGGAATGTCAACTGTCAAAAACACACAGAAATCTCTTGGTATGGGATAGTAAAGCATCATAAGGTTATAGAAACAAATTGATAAAGGCCATCAGTCTAAAGGATGACATTTTTTTTTCTTTCCAGTGTGGTAGAATGAGATGATGCCTTTAGAAATAATAGTAATAATAGTAACCTTCCCATAAGAAGAGTAAGTTTATATTTCACACACATTCCCACCACACAGATGCATCAAATATAGTAACTAAGAATATATAACTTAAGCTAAGAACATAAGTGAATTCAAAATAAGCTATGATAGTTGGAGAAAAAAGATAGAACTACATGAGTGTAATTCCTTTCCTTTATATTACAAAAGAGAGAGAGAGATAAAAATGCATGTTGTTCAGTTGTCCAGAAAGATTATGCAACAATGATCAGGATGTAGTAGTCACAAAGAAATATGAGTAGCTATAAACACACCATTCAATTACCCTTTCTGTATCATGTGAATTTTTTCCTTATTTTGGGAGATAGCAGGAATATTTATCTCTATACAGTAAAGAGGTTATAGTTGTCCTCAATTAACCCTCTCCATGGTAGGTGGTACTTGTACCTTTAGTATGGCTGCCACAAGGCTATTTTAACCATCTCCACAATTCTCTTAGTAGCAGAAAGGTTATTGCCTATCCTGACAGACCCTGTCCATACTGGGTGCCTTTTCTTCTTCTTCTTCTTCTTCTTCTTCTTCTTCTTCTTCTTCTTCTTCTTCTTTTTCTTCTTCTTCTTCTTCTTCTTCTTCTTCTTCTTCTTCTTCTTCTTCTTCTTCTTCTTCTTCTTCTTCTTCTTCTTCTTCTTCTTCTTCTTCTTCTTCTTCTTCTTCTTCTTCTTCTTCTTCGTTTGCGCTTGGTTTGCGGGGCTAGTATCTGCTTGGACCTTAACTTTGCTTATGGCCTGGAACAGTTCATATACAGGGATTGTTGTCCACGCAATGCCACATTTATTAGTGGCGACACCCCGAGATCAGGGAGGGAGGACGCCCCTCAAATACAGGCAGCACCAGAGGGAGGGTGTGCCCCCAAGATGCTGAGGGTTGTCTCGAAAGGGGAGATGGTGAGGTGCTGCGTCATCCCTGCCTCAATGACTGGTGGACCGAGTCCTAGTAGGTAGTGGTGGAGGAGCTGTTGCATCTCAGCCCCACAGGTTTGGGATTGTCTCTTCCTGCGTGTACCACTTGCCACCCACAGCGATATCCTAAGAGGATCTTGTGGACGGTAGACTCTGCCCTTCTACCCAGAGGCAGGTGGACTGCCTCATGACAAAATAGTACCACAGCACTGATTCTGAAGTATGAAATTTGCTGCTGTGATTGGCCTAGGCCCTTTATCTGGCCTTCTTGATGGCAACACCCTTGATATGTGTGATCATGGGTGCTAGGGACAGTGTGATTTTGCTGAATCTCATTACTGCCCATCATCCGCAATAGTGTCCCCTGGAATCCCGATGTGACTGGGGATCCAGTGAAATGTTGTAGACCTATCATGCTGATCCAAAAGGTGCATCGAGTGCTGTATTGATGTCGTTAAGTAGAAATCATCCATTGTCTTCCTCGATCATACTCTTCCAGCAGAGAGAGCATGGTCCAGAGCCTTGGAGACGGCAGAAGTTCCATCTGAAGAGTAGAGCTTCCGTCACTCGCCATAGCGCGGTCACTCCATCGGCGGTTGAAAAAGCCGCGCCACACCCTCCTGTGAGAGGGTACACAGAGCCATCCATGTATAATGACAAGCTCACCGGGGATAAAGGGAGGGAGGGTGATGGACCTTATGGCTTTAAGGACCATGGGTCACAACTGTACTGGATTGCAGTTGACCTTCTTTCCTTTGAGAGGGACTAAGTTGGAAGCTGGCACAGAGAGGTTGCCATGGGGGAAGGGAGGCATAATCTGGATGAGGTCTGTCTAAAACACATCTCCGAACCAATTCCTGGCGTTCAAAGGCGCAGATCTCATTCACCCCATGGGCCCCCCAGGAATGACCAGTGGGGTATCCCTTCACATCTAGGGTACTCAGGAGGGAGGTTTTCCACTTCTCTCTCCCTTGGGCCAGTCATGAGTTGGACAAGAAGACAGGAAGAAAGCCTCTCTGCCCATAAATGAAGGGAGGTACGAGTAATTCCCGCCTCCCGTCTAAGATTCGCCACACTGATCCATGGAAGGACCACAGCGATGGTGCAGAGAGCCTGGTTTTAGAGGACCTCAAGCTTGTCCCATGAGTTGAGTCGTAGGGAGGTGAGATACACAGCGGCATAGTTCATCACCGAACGTACCGCTTGAATATAGTATGCCTGGATGACCTTGTGCCGGCACCTAGCCAAGGTCTCGTCATGGCTCTGAGAAGATTTAATCTCGTTTTCGTGGCTTCACCGAAGTATCTGACCTCCGGAGCGAAGGAGAGCCTGGGCCAAGTATTGATAGGTGAGCACCCAGGGGAGGATGTTGCCCTGAACAGTGAGATGGGTGCGTTGCTTACGCATCCTCAGACTCATTGTTCTGGTCTTGGCCATGGAGATCTTCAGTCCCAGCTGTTCAGGTTCCTGGAACAGGCAATTGAGTGCCCACTAAGCCCCGCGAAGGAGACAACAGCCCCCAGTAACCACTAATGCGAGATCATCCACATGACAGAGGAGACAAACATCTTCTCCTAGATCAAGGAGAGCCAGGTTCTCCATGAGCATGTTGAAGAAGTGCCAGTGTTGCCAACTCCCCATCTGACCCCAGTTACCTCAAGAAGGAGTAAGGTATCCCATCACTACCCGGAACAGTATCCTTGCTCATCCTGCAAGCCCGTCGAAGTTCCTTGAATGTAAAAGGACAGTCCTTCAGGGCAGCCGTGGTCATGGTAGTGTGAACCATTTTCTCTCTACCCTGTCGGAGGAGGTAGAGCTTCTGCCTGACTGGGAGAGGGAGTTGGACAGAGGAGGAGTGGTCCAGAAATTGTTGCACCAACAGCTCCGCCTATTGTTTGGGCTGCGGGTGAGATGGGGGGAGGGAGACTGCACCTGTTGCCAGTTGCCATTTCTTCCAGAGGTTGCTAGTGGTGGTTTGGGCAGAGAATGTGGTATACCATTCCGGCCACTTTTCTCCCCGGACCATGTAGGTAATCGCCCGTACACGCCTGATGGCAGAGCGTAAGGGAGCCTGTGCATCGATGGATGGCGTTGTAGAAATCTATGAAAAACGTTGACTTAGTGATTTTGTTCCTGTAGTCGTTATAATACCACCTGTCAGCATGCTCATCGAAGCCTGGCTTCATTCTGGGGACAGCTCGTTCGGCAGGGGCCTGGACGGCGACGACGAAGTCTCGATACAGGTCGTCTACAGTATGTCTGTAGGACTGGTACCAGCAGTCTTGTTCCTTCTGGGAAAAGGGCCCAGTTAGCCTTCCCTTTATTCCAGCATCGAGGTGAGGGTGGGAGAGGGGGAAGGAGGGTCATGGCTAAAGTTGTGACGAGAGCAGAATGGTCACTAGTGAGCTGTGGGTCTTCCATCCAGTGAGCATGACAAGCCATGTTCGTGGAGAAGACAGAGAGGTCCAGGGACCCTCTCCTCTGAGTTCAATAGGGTGACCTCAGGTATTCTCACTAGCAGCGTTGCTAGGGTGTGCTCAGTAGCATTGGGTCATTGGAGGGAGCAGAAGATGGGGTGATGCGTATCATGGTCTCTGCAAATGAATGTTGGTTTATTGCCGGCTAGGGAGAGCATCTTCCCAGGTGCCAGTTCTCCGTCTTTTGGGCGGTATGTGTTGTACAAGAGGATATTTCCTCCGGCAAGGGTGATTCTGGCAGCGTGTACGGGTTCACTTGGAACTGACGTCCGAACTAATATAGAGATTCCTAGTGACCCCCTGCTCTGAGTTTTATAGTATATCTGGTATACATTGACTCGGAGTGGCCAGTTTACCAGCTAATTGGTCGCTTGCAAGAGGGCTACATCTACATCCCATGTGGCCAAGGCAGTCTGTAGGACATGGATTTTGCCAATAAAGGCCATTGACATTCCATAGCAGGAGCTTTAGTTCTTGCCAGGACTGGGAAGGAGGAGGAGGAGGAGGACATAGAGTGGGAAGGAGAGGAAGAGCTGTGTGGGAGGGGGTTTGAGTAGAGTGGGAGGGAGAAGGGGGAAGAGTAGGAGTAAGATGCTAGGGGGAGGAGGAGGAGGCGTAGGGTGGGAGGGTGGAGTAGGAAGAAAAAAAGGGTGGGAGGGGGAAGAGGAGGCGTAGAGTGGGAGGGTGAGGAGAGGCCGTAGGATGGGAGGGGGAGGAGTAGAAGGGAGAGTAAAAGTAGGGTGGGAGGGGGGAGGAGTAGGGTGGGATTGGAGGCGGAGTAGGGTGGAAGGCGGAGGGGGTGGAGGAGAAGGAGTAAGGTGGGAAGGGGGAGGAAGAGGAGCAGGAGTAGGGTGGGTTTTGTGGGGAGTGGGGAGGAAGAGTAGGGTGGGAGGGGGAGGAGGGGCTGGGGGTGGGGCTGGTGAGGGGGTGCCATAGAGGGAGGGGGGAAGTGTATATATATATGTATTTTTTTTTTTTTTTTTTTTTTTAAGGAAAAGCCTATCTATTCCATTGTTGCCTCCTCCTCACTGCTGCACGGAGACAACGTTAGTTAGTAGTTGTCTGACATTTGGGAGTTGTCGTCTGAAGACACGGAGGCAGACTTGATGGGAAGAATGTCTGCTTGGGGGTGGGACTTAAGCAGTCTTCATGTTGTGGATAGGGTGGAGGGGAGGGGTTGCCACCTTCCACGACCGTGAGCTTGAACTTCGGGCTGGTGACTGCGTCCCCCCCCCCCCCGCTGTAGACCATGAGGGGGTGGGGGTTTGATGGCAGGGGGGGGGGAGGTCAGTGTCCTTGGGGCTGCCGGGAGTGTCAGATGGTCATATAAGTCTTGTACAACCTTCATCATGAACATTGTCATGGCAGAGTTGGTCACCCCTATAGACTTTATCATGACAACAACCATGGTGGTTCATGAATTCCCTCATACCCTCCTTTGTCATAGCAGGAGGAGCCTGGTGGAGAATGGGAGGGCTTGGCCTCTGGTCCTGCAGTAGCACTGATGCCACCGAAGGGGGGTTGTGTGTGTGACAATGGTAGGTATGGCACCACTGACGTCAGAGGCAGCGGGGAAGGGGGAGGGGGTGATGGAAACCCCATCATGCTGGAGCGGTCGGCGGTGGGTGCATGGGAGGAGGGGTCTTTGCTGTGCACTTTTTCTTTATCATGGTTGCTGTAAGTCCAATTTATTCATCTCTGTGGCACTCTCCCTATTGGTGAAGGGTATAATTTTCACTTGATTTAAAAAACACAATTGACACCTGATGACTAATACATTCTGATCATTGTTGGATCTTTGGAGGAAGGTAAATATACTATCAATTAAACTAATTATTATACTATACAAATAATGTGAATTTTGTAACTTTTCTAACCTCTTACCTAAGTCACTAATGTTTCTGTTACTTGGATGAAGTGGTTTATTATCCTCATCTTCTCGAGTGACACTTCTTTCCCTCCAAATGATAGTCTTGGCCTTTCTTATCAGGGGTCTCGGCCATGACATTGAACAAAAAATAGGTAGAGTAGCCAAACAAACCCAAGGGAACATCCCTGTCACAAGAAGAAAAAATTATACAAATGTGTAGAACGATCCAAGTTAATTATTTGATTCTTTTGCCATGTTTTATGACCGTTAAATTTCTCCCAGATGTCACGAGGTAATTACATGCAGTCAAGAAAAATTCCCCTCACAGCAAAAGGCTTAAACACATTTTGGACCTATCTCAGTTTATGCTCAAACATATACAACCACATACCTTCTGTACCACAAAATTCATAAAAAAAATCGCATCCACATCATGAAACAAACTATTCATGACAGGTAATCAAACTCAATACTTATACAGCAACCCACAGAAAAATTCCCTCTCAAGAGAAGTAAAAATCACACTGGCACATTTGTATTCAAGACACTATCCAACTCTAAGACAGTATCACAACAGAATAGGCCTGGCCACAGAACCAAACTGCCTTAGATCACACATCATACAAAAAAAAAATACACTGCTTACCTCATCCTATATTGCCCCATACTAACCTTCCGTGTCAACAACACAGTATTTCTTCCCAGAGTGACCTATGGACCCACCTAGAGGCTGTTGCTAGTTACCTGAGAGCTTTGGATCTCATGTAAGAAAGACCTTGGACAATGAATTGACTGACTGATCAATTAATTCTCTTGTTGGGTTTTACAACTTTAATATTCATTTTAGCTATTGTGAGGTAACTATTCAACTGAGAGAAACTCTCTCTGCAGTGAAAGGAATATTTAATTTGCAACCTCACAGTTACCTTCATAGCAACCCATCAACCTCTTGAAAATTAGCAACAACCACCAGCCACACCCACATAAAAATTCAGTCAAGAATTTGGGCCTAGTGGTGGTAGTGGGCAGAGATGATAAATTCTGCCCCAAAGGCCGATGGTCGGATTCCCAGGTCTCAGCCCCTGCCCTTGATACCATTAAAATGAGTCAACTTGGAACAGGGCCTACCTAGCAAACCAGCTCTGTAACTATTACTTGGGGCAATCATACTCATTACTCTCAGAACCAGGTTATCTAGGAGACTTCAATAATATAGGAGAGGTAATGAGGTCCTTTGTTTTTACAGCCAAATGCTGCAGACCTTGGGAGATATTACCACATATAAGTAGGACCATGCTTCAGTCTGTCCTAATCCCGAGGGGATCAAAGGAAGTACAGGAATGAGAAACTCTTGCTGTTACATGAAAATGGAAGTGTTCAGCGTCAATGCAGGCCTGCCAGTATATCCTTTGGGATACCTCTGTCCCTCACCATAGTGGCTTAATCCAGCTTGTTAAAGTTGGATAGTGCAAAGTACAAGTGAAGTGTTAAACATGTTGGAATTGATGTGTTTGTGAATAGAAACTAAAACCAGAATAATCAGCTCAATCATATTGATGCCAGCATTGAAAATGACACTGCTATATTGTTCCTTTAATGTCCAGTGTTACAGCTGGGTTGGGAAAACATAAAAACCCAACTTGAGCAACTGTCAAGCACTTTCTGGGAGTTAAATTCAGATCTTCCATGTTTGAGTTAGGAATACTACCCCCTGCTCCATGATGGCTTATTTTGTTGCATTCTTTCTTGATCAATTTTGACAATTTTCACACAAGTAGAGCTGACAGCCAGTGACTGGTTTTATCCTCCAACTAACCAGTAACAGAAATAAGATTCACTCCTATATTGTACAGACAACAATCCATTTTTCCCCCCAGAAAGGTCTATAGAAGGGTCTCAGGATCCCTGCTGGCTACTGTAGGCCTGTGGGTTTCCAGTAAGTGGAGTAATTTGGGTAATATTGAGGCAGCAATCATTATATTATCATAACATCACAAGTGATTAGTTTCCATATTCCTGATCAACACCTACTGACTCACCAATGGCAAAGATCTGGGAATTCATGAGGTGGAAGGCCGAAGACAATACAAGAGCCATCTTCCTGGTGGAATCAAAGAGGAGGAGGAACCCAATGCTGAGGTCAAAGAGGCATCCTCCGGTGTGAATGATCCAGAGATCAATGTTCTCCTCAGATAAGAAGTACCTGTGAATGGAAAAGTAAGTTTACACAAGATACATGTGCACATGCACATTTTGTTTTTGAGTGAAAGCATTCTATGTATGCATTTTGTATACTTGCGTGTTTGTATGCATGCATGTACATGCAGATGAATATAAATGAGCAAGTTGGTTTGTATCTATGCTTGGCATTTTTGTTTCTATATTATAATCATTAACATGAAATATGAATAAAATATCACATTTCACGTAATTCTGAACTCTAACATGAGTTTACCTGTTGCCTAAACCATCACCTTTGCCCTGGGTGATTGGATAACTAGGGCAAGTGGCAGTCACCAATGCATGTAAAAACTCAACATACTATGACAGCACACGTATTACACTAAGACTTTTTCTTATTGCATTAATTAATCATGTCTAAAGGTCATATGAACCCTTGATAAACTTTACTCAAATGGCGGGTTTTATTTTTTTATGACACCTGGCGAATCGTTGAGTCAGATATTAATCTACTGGAGAAAAAAATCATTAACGCTTATAGTGTTAGGATCGATTGAAAAGAAAAGAGCTATTATTTCCAAACTGAGAAAAGCTTAACTAAACATCACTCATAGCTCATTTTAATTGACCCCTTCTATACTGTCATTTTTCCTTGTTATTCCGATTCCCGCCGGACTATTTCATTCATTCTTGTGACATTTCTTGTATATATTTCATAATATGTATGTTATAAAGTAAACCATTGAGCAATACCCATCTATTGGGGCGCGCTTGGAATACATTCTGTCAGATGACGCTTAGCTCAGAAAACGTTACATAATTTGGCGTGAGAACACGTTCTTCTTTCCCATTGGCTAAGAGTAGCTAAACTACCTAATTTAAGCACGTTTCGACACCCAGGAAACGTAATCACCAATTCCCGGGCTATATAAGGCCGGGCAGAGAACGACTACAGAGAACCAGAGCGCGAGCCAAACAGAAAGAGACAACAAAGATACAAGAGAAAGCTGAGAAGACAAGAAAAGAAGCAGAGGCCCACGGTTCATCTGATTCTACACAGAATTTTTTCTACATCTGTCGAATACGACAGCTCAACTAAACAAGTCCTTTGGATGTCTACTATTGCACTATGCAATCTTCAAGTGCCGAACCCGTGAACTGGCAATCTCCACGCGAAGAGCAAACCTTAGTTTTTTTCGAATTGTTTCGGACTTCTTCCAGACTGTTGCTAGACTAAAGCTAAGTACGACTCTACACACTTTCTTACTCTGTTATTTCTCCACTACGAGACATCGACCTATCATCTACGTGTTTCCCAACTACCAGAAGATAACCCTACCAGAAGTTATCGTGCATCAGTCTCTCCTCAAACAAGTCATTTGTTCCCGGGACTTGAAGATCGGACCAGACGACTTTCTGTTGGTGCGACTTCTAGGAACTAGAATCAAGACTCGTCTACACTATGATTAAAACTTCATTTCGCCCACCTCTTCTTATGTGCTGCATACAAACGCACAACTAGCTACTCCACCTGGTAACTGTGTAAATACCCATTCATGATCCATATAACACATAAACATTTAGATTTTGATGCTTGACATGCACAGCTAAATTTTTCTTATTCTATGTCCATTTATGTTGTTTGTGTCTATTTGACTATAGTAAGTAATAATTAATTTTAACGAAGAGGTTAATTATCCTGCCTGAACTATCTGTCACTCGTGCGAGCTGCGCACGGCCTTAACTTTTTTTTTTTTTTTTATCTTATTTTATTTATTTTTTAGTGACAAGCCTGGCCCATAGGTGGGTCGTGAGAATGATGATGATGGTTTAATAACAACAACGATTCTGATGATGATAACAATAATGACTATAATGATAATATTAATAATTTGGCGTCAACTTACTTAAAGGGATGGAAGACCCAATGACGCGCAAGCGTCCTCATAGAGTACCCAGACAGCCAATCAACATCCAGTTTCTTTACTCCGGCGAAGAAGTAGAGTAGAAAGATTTGTGTCCTGACCAAAGTGTACTGCCACAAGGGGATTCGCCTTTCAGGGACAGGGGAGACTGCAGGACGAGTCGCCTCCGAGTCTCTTAGACCATCTAGGGAGCTTAAAAAAATTATATACATATATATATATATATATATATATATATATATATATATAAATATGTATATATATATATATATATATATATATATATTGTAAATGCATGTATATACATACATACACTACTTGATAAAAGTTTGGATCAGGGGACCCAGGATGGAACATATATATATATATATATATATATATATATATATATATATATATATATATATATATATATATATTATGAGGAAAGGTGGTAAGGGGAAACAGGGTGGAATATATATATATATATATATATATATATATATATATATATATATATATTATATATATATATATATATATATATATATATATATATATATATATATATATATATATATATATATATATATGTATATATATATATATATATAAATTGAGGGTGTTTGAATTTTGCTATAACTTTGGATGGGCTACATGACGTCACGGCATCCCTCTGCTTCTCGATGGCGGCAATTTACCCACCCACACTTGGTGCTTGTTTGCCTGAGTTAGTGATAGGTTCTGGCACCGTTTGTTCTACATTCCGCCATTATTTACTTTTTTATCCACTTATCGTATTTTCAGCCTTACCATATATGGACAAGGTGAAGCAGTAGCTTCTAATCGATAACTGCTTCACCTTGCCCATATATGGTATAACTACTGACAAGACAAGAAAAGAAAAGAAAAAAAAAACTATAGGGAAATAATGGCGGAGTCGGGAGCACCCACTCACACGACCTATCACTATCAAGCAAGCACTGAGACTGAGTGTCAGTTACCGGCGACGAGAAGCAGATGTCGAGATGTCATGCAGGGGACTCAGGGGCGGACTGGGATGTTAAAATGGCCGGGGCATTTTTCACTCAGACCCAACCAGATAAAACTTTTTCCCAAGCGGAGCTGGCCCTAGTACCGGCCGCCCACTTGGGCACAAAAGAACTGGCCCACTGGGCATTACCCAAATGCCCTAATGGCCAGTCCGCCCCCGAGGAGGCTAAAACTTATGGCAACATTCAAACACCTCTAACAATATCATTCATATTTGGATACGAGTTTGTTCCACCTTAGGTCCCACGGCCCAAATTTTTACCCATTACTGTACATACATACACGCATACATACATACATACATGCATACATACATACATATACCAAAGGCTTTTTCCCTTTTACAAGGGAGGTAGCCGTAAAAACAAAGGCATAGAAACCACTCCCACCCATTCCATCCCAACATACTCCACTCCCATCCACCCCCTTCCCTCCCTCTTATCCTGGATGACGGGTCATCCCAGCATCTCGCCCACTGCCCTGGGTCAGAAGCAGTGTCAGAAGCAGAAAAGGAGAAGACGGAGAGAAACCCCTTCGGGCTGCCTCAATTAATTTTTCTCGCATACTTCTTCACCCCCATTCCCCACCCACTCTCCCTTATGCATCACAGCATCCATATACAATCATTCCTCAGTCACCCCTATCTTCTGTCCTCTCTCGTCCTTCCTCAACAGACATTCCCTTTTTCCCCAATGCCCCTTTTACCCCATCTATCCATCTCATTCTAGGTTGCCCGCTCATGTTCACTCCTTCCACCTTTGCCTTCCACACCTCTTTTACTAGTCTTTACTCACTCATTCTTCCCATGTGTCCAAATCATCGCAATACTCTTTCATCAAATCCTATCTCCCAGCTCCCTTTCCACCCCCGTTATCCTCCTCACCCCCTCATTTCTCACTCTATCCAGCCTAGTAACCCCTATCATACTTCTCAGGCACCTCATCTCAAACACATTCAAACTCCTCCTCTCTTCCTCTCTTAGGTTCCATGTTTCTGCCCCATAAAGTGCTGTCGGCACAATCGCTCCTTCATACAATTTCCTCTTAGCATCCACGGCGTCAATGAACATTGATGTTGCGACGCCAGATAAATCCCAATTATTCATTCATTCCTCTTAGCATCTATTCCCAAATGTCTATTTCTCATTACATTTTTTAATCCACCAAGGCATTTACTTGCTTCTCTCAATCTACATTCTACCTCCACCTCCACTTCTCCCTTTCCCGTCACATTCGCACCCAAGTATCTAAAACATGCATATATACATACATATATGCATACATACATATATACATACATACAGACATACATACAATCATGCATACAATCATGCATACATAGATACATACATACATCCACACATGCATCAACATATACATACATACATACATACATACATACATACATACATGCACACATACATGCATACATACATACAATATATACATTCATACAAACATCCACATACACATATATCCACACATACATAATCCAAATATACATACATACATACATAAATACCACACACACACACACACAAAGTAGGAGTTGGTCAAAGCGTACACCCAATATATACACATTAATCCCCAATTAACGATTTCGTTACGCTTTGAGTTGGTCAATAACGAGTACCGGTAAAAGAAGTATGGATACACTCACTAGCAAGTGTGTGAATCGGCGACAAGGAGTAGGGAGGCGATGAGGCCATAGAGGTACGAGTGGTTGTTCCAGTAGGACTTGTCCAGAAGGAACAAGTACCAGTACACGACGACGAAGACGCCACAGGTCAGCCTCCAGCGATACCCCAGGCACATGCAGACAGCAGCTGTTTGTAACCACGAAACAGGTGTAGGAAACCATGAATTAGTATTTCACGTCCCATTCTTTTTTCTTTTTAAATAGAAAAGAAAATTACGTTTAACTCCAACGACAAGTAAGAATAATACTAGCACACCTGCGCTCAGGGCAAAATTAAACACAGTACATAGAACTCCTGTGCTCTGAAAAAAAAATAAAAAAGAATAATAAGATCCTTAGAAAGGAAATTTATGACTTGGCTGTATGTAGTCATATTAGCTAGATTGCGATTTCGGATTAAAGACCCTTTTTCAGTATTGGGATGTTCTTTCTTATCAGGATAAGAATTAATCCGATGAGTCTAGTTAAAGTTCTAAGTTTTATACTAAAGTTTCTTACTTGCTAATCACTTTGAGGGAGGTCACCTGGTATTTAGGGCAGTGACGAAATGTCACGTGCATTGGAGGGCCTCCGGGTTCATGTTGTGGCGGAATGTGGCATGCTTGTGGTTATAGCGTTTTGTCTCGTATTTGCACTAGTGGTTTTGTCTCGTATTTGCACTAGTGGCATTTTGTCTCGTATTTGCACTAGTGGCATTTTGTCTCGTATTTGCACTAGTGACATTTTGTCTCATTGTGGCGTTTGTGGTGTTATGTCTCATGTTTGTATTTGCAACGGTTTGTCTCATGCTTGGAAGGGCTCTAAGGTCGTCTGCTTGTATATTTAGATTTGGGCTTAACTCTTTAAGATACAATGCTTCTAAAATTGGGAGGCGTCTATCGTCAGTACATAAATCCAAGATTTCAGTGTTTTTCTCTAGGGTCTCTCTTCCTAGTGTTATGCCATGGGCTTCTCTGAAGTGATCTTTAGGGGCTCCAGATGTCAGGTGGTATGAGAGGCGACGGGATAACCTCATTGTCGTCATACCAATATAGGTGGATGGGAGGGTTTCACAGTTCCCTCGTGTACAAGTGAACCTATAGATGATATGTGATTTCTAAAGTTCCGTTCTTGTTGGGGGCTGTTTCTAATAAGGAAGTGGCTAGTTTTCCTAGTTTTATAATAAATCACCAGGTTGAGTAATTTCTCTGGATTGACTGGTTTAATATTTCTTTTTATAATTTGTCTCATAATACGTTCATCATCTTTATAAGCTGACGAAAAAATGGATTCATAATAGATGTTGATTTTCTCTTTATTCTGATTATTATTGTTGTTTTTATGCCAGCCGTCCATTATTTTCTTTGTTTGGTGATTTATCTCTTTTTCACTGAAAAAGAGATAAATCTAGCAGTAGAGCAGAGTGATAGTGGGAGATCATTTATGTAAGAAAGGAAGAGAAGAGGTCCCAAGACAGCCCTGGGGAACCTCAGAAGATACATGAAGAGTTAAGGATTGACTACCCTCAAGAACAACAGGCTGTTCACGATAAGTCCAGAACGTCTTAATCCAGTGAAGAAGTGATCCTCGTATGCCATAATAACCTATTTTTGCTAACAGTCGTTTGTGAGGGACTTTGTCGAAGGCTTTGGCAAAATCTAAAACTATGGCGTCTACTTGTTTAATTTTGGGATTGTCAAGTAATTGGGATATGTCGTGTGTTGTCTTTTGTAACTGCGTCTCGCACGAGCGTTTAGGCCGAAGGCCGTGCTGATTTTCAGTCAATACTTTTTACCTATCAAAGTGATCCATCATATGTCTATGGATAATATGTTCTAAAGTTTTGCAGGGGACTAAGGTAATCGACACAGGCCTATGATTGGATGGGAGGGTTCTGTCATTGGATCTGAAAATTAGTGTCACGCTTGCCAAAAGGCATTCACGGATAAGAGATCCGGTTTGAATTGTCAGTGAAAACATAAAATGAAGGACAGGAGCAAACACACCAATTCTGCCCTTAAGTATCCTGCAGGGTATATTGTCAAGTCCAGTCGTTTTAGTCGCGTCTACCTCAGATAGTAGTTTTTCGATTCCTTGGACGCTTATAACTAGGGGAGAAATTGTTGGGTGTGGTGACGGTGGTATGTCTGGAAGGTCTGTATGTTCTTGTGTAAAGACGGATAGCAGCTGAATGTTTAGTGCATGTGTTTTTTCACGTGAATGTGTAACCAAGGAGTTGTGTAGTAGTCTCGTCTGTGCGCTTTGAAAAAAACTGTAGAATTTCTTCGGGTTTTGTCTGTCGTTTATGAGAAAAGTAGCAATGTAAATAGTTTCGGCATGTCGCATTTCTTTCTGGAATGTTTTCTGTGTGGTTCTGTATTTGTCTTAGTGTCTTGTATCGTTGTACCGTTTTGCTGCGTTGTATGCTTTTACTTTGTTTCTTTGTAAGGTTTGTAATTGTTTATTAAACCATGATGGTGGCCTGTTTCGCGTTAGAGTTTTCTTTGGTATGTGCTTGTTCATAGCGTCTTGTATTACGTTCTTTAGTCTAGTCCAATTAGTTTCCACTGAATTGGCCATCGGGTTGCAACTCGATGGCCAAGTCATTGAATAGGGACTGTCAGTGGGGAAGACTTCATTGTCCTTAATGTCCGGTTTGAGCAATTTCTCTGTCCTTATGATAATGTCAGGGTCATAAGTCAAAATGACGTGATGAAGGGCGATTCGTTTGTAAGTAATGCTGCGGAAGTTTATTATTAGTGTTCTCATTATTGTTGGAGCTTTGCGTATCATTGAATTTTGTGATTGTATGGAGGTATTTGTGGGAATACTGATGGGGTTAGTGTTTTGGGGGCTTGGTAGTGAAACTCGGGTGATGTGGACCAGGATTTGGTTCTATTACCGGGTTGTTTTTGTGTAGAGTGTTGTGGTTGGATGAACGTTAGCGTAGAGTCATTTTCTCTGTCTTGCGCTGAGGAGGATTTGTCAATATCTCGCCTTTTTTCTAATATTTCCCAGGTTATGCAGCATCACGTCCAGCGAATTCCAACTCCATTAT
>NC_134814.1:15518419-15525919 GCF_046742065.1 Oratosquilla oratoria
ATGTAATGCCCACATTTTTCACTCTTTTTCAAGTTTGTCTGGAATGTCCGGGAATGATAACCACATATATGAACACATAAGGATCCCATCACGTATATATGCGTGCTTCGTTTCCATCCACCCTTTGATTCCCGTAATAAGCCCCCTTTCCTCCCTACCCACTTTCTTCAATCCCTGAAGCCTAGTGTCACGAGTTCAAATTACTATTTTTTCTGTTCAAAAATCCCGCCTTTTTCACTGTTCCGAAACCTTTTGCCGTGAGTTCTCCACCCCTTCTAGATGTTCAAACTAATCTAGAATTATCTTAAGTGGGCAAGGGTTGGAGCATATGGAGGGGTCGGAGTCACGAACTGTAATAGGAGACGGTCGGCGGTCGCGGGGACTGGGATGGATAGCGTAGTTGACCGGGAAGGCGTCATTACCACGTTGGACTCCTGTCTCAACAGGTTGGTACAATCTCTTTCTACAACCCCCCCCCCACCCGGCCCTGGAATATCATCGCCCTGGATATACTGAGATATATAAGTAGAAATATAGAACTGAATACTATGTAATTACCACGCTGGACTCCCGTCTCAACAGGTGGTGAGTCAATTAAAGTGCCCATGCGTTCAGAATTGAACACGAACAAGCAGAAAATACACATGGGGAATGTATGAACTATAAAACAATAAAGAGAAGTTAAGAGTTGGTCTAGACACAGTGTGGCCTTAAGCTGTCCTTTCTTATGTCTAGGTATTGCAACAGTATTGGTAGTTTAAGTTCTATGTGAATTCTCTCGAGGGCAAATAAGATTGAGGTTGTAGCCTGTTAAGGCTAAATTTTAGGGTAGTGCAGGTGAAGATAAAGCATCTTCGGACTTTATATCTATTGAAGCACAGCAGTTGCTGTATTTATAGATGAATGATGTAACTCCTATGGAGAGAGTCCCCTGGTGCTCCCTCTAAGGGAGTCCCCCTATGGCGACGCAGTTACCGAGATATATACACATAAATGGCCTCACCAGCATTTCTGTGTGAGGTTTACAGTTACAGGTTATATATGGGATTTATACAATAATATTTGTGTGTTAGTTGTAGTACTATGTATTTAGTAAGACTAAGTGAATGTGTCTTGACGTGATGTATGTCTTATAGTTTGGTAGGTATAAGGAAATGGTTAAAGAAATATCTGGTGAAAGTAATTTGCATGGGCCGTGGTGAGATCATGTCGTATGCTTGTGTCAGTGTTTATGAACTGGAGAATGTAGGAGTCAACACGATTGAAGGTATTGAAAGGCTCCAGTGCCTATCGACACCTTTTTCCATGTATGTGGATCACGTGTCAGGGAGAGAGGGAGGGAGAAAGAGAAACAAGTCAAGAATGGATAAAACACCGAAACAACTTACATAGTCCTTCTCTCTCTTTCTCTCTTCATCAGGCATCATTAATATTCATTAGATTATCATTGCCTTACTTTGGTACACCACTACTCTATCCTCCTATATTCAGTGTATTTGACTCATATCAGACACTCTAAGAAGGTAAGACGAGGACATTCATCTCCCTGCAAGGTACATTTGGCAACACTTCTGCGTGGTCCATCGCATCAGATGTAACACATATGGCAATGGTGATTGTGTGTTCAGGGGAGAGGGAGTGCTAGAACTACTAAAAATTAAAATCATCTGTCCATTTTTTTGTTCATATGGGAACACAAACTACTTCATGGATAGATGGACCATTCGTAAATCTATTCAGCTGGACATCAATTCATTAGAATCAGTACAGAGAAGAATGACCAAAATGATACATGGACTCAGAAATTTGCCTTACGAAGAGAGGCTTAGGCACCTTAACTTACACTCTCTGGAAAGACACAGAGTGCGGGGTGATCTAATAGAGGTGTTCAAGTGGATCAAAGGCTTTAACAAGGGTAATGCAAACAAGGTCATCATATTAAAGCAATAGGGCAGGACTCGCAGTGATGGTTATAAACTGGACAAATTTAGATTTAAAAAGGTTTACTAATAGGGTGGTCGACGAATGGAATAAACTTAGTTACCATGTAGTAAGGCCTTATGGTCTTTTGCAGTCTCCTTTATTATTATGTTCTTATGTTCTTATGAAACGATTAGACAACGTTATGGATGGGGATGACAGGTGGTGATGGATACGGAGCTGCCTAGTGTAGGCCTTATGGTCTCTTGCAGTCTCCTTCATTCTTATGCTCTTATGTTAAAGCTGCTGGGCACTCTGGCCTAGGCTATTCATAAAACCACAAACCATGCCTAGTCATCTAATGACTTCTAGTTTAGTCTCTCTAGCATATAAAAATCACTACACAAAATAAATCGATTTTGTGCCAGACATTTAAATTCTTTTCATAAACAACAGCCACGATTTTGCTAAGTTGGATTTTATAAAGTTCGCAGCAAAAGGTATATTTATTATTTTCCAATGGTTGTAGGGAGGCTCTTCTACTCAGTTTTGTGGCACCCCTTCGCTAGGGAGGAGGCTAAATGGAGTCCAGTGTTAATATCCCAATACAAGACCGCTCTATCCATTGGGGGGACCATACAGCCTTTATGAATCGCCGCGTAATGTTTACCCTTGGTGTTGAGTTTTTTTTTTTTTTTTTTTTTTTTACACCAGAATACTTTGTTCAGCTCCGTGGTACTCCCTCGGTGGCTAAAGGAATATAGAACTTGTATACTGTGTATTATATTATGTAATGTAATGTAGGAATATACTGTACGGAGAACTCACCTGTGATCTGGTTGGCACTGTGCTGCTCAGAGATAACTGCGGTCAACAGGTGGTGGCACTCCATCCACCACCACCTCCTCCTCCTCCTCCTCCTTCCCTCCTCCTCCTCCTCCTCCCCTCCTCTCTTCCTCTATTTCCTCTTCCTAATCATCATTATCATAATTGATTCCTCTTCGCTATCCTCCTCTTTTGTCTATTCCTTCCTTTTCTTTCTTGTCCAGTTCCCCTTCCTCCTCCTCCTCTTCATCATCAAACCATCGCCGTCTTCCTTTTCTCCTGTCCTTTTTCTTTGTCCTTTTCATTCTTTGTCCTTCTCCAGTCCTTTTTTTTTTTTGGCCTCTTTATTCTCCATTATCCACTTTCTTCTCCTCCTCCTCCAACTCCCTTTCCACCTCACTCCCTCTCCTCCACATTTCCTCTCCCCCTTCCCCTCTCCACCTTTTAACTCCACCTCCTCCCCACCCACCGCATCCTCCTAATCCTCTCTCCCCCTCCCCCTCCCCCTCCCCCTCCCCTTCCTCCTCCTCCCTTCCTCCATCCCAAACCTGTCTCCTACCAAAACTGTCAATCTGTTTTCTCAACATTTGTCTGTACTGGAAGTCAGAGCAGTGCAAAGGGCAAAGGTGAAGATGACTTTGGCCATGCCTAGACGTTTCCTGGTGTGAGCACCTTTGCCCTCAATGCTTCGAGAGCCAAGACAAATTACGATAACCGGTAGTCGTGGGGGTCGAACCCCGGGTACGTGTTGTTATGAAGTGAGTTCGAAGCTTGACGTGAACTAGCCTGCAGATAGAGCTCTCAACTGGGAATCTCTAAAATGAAAATTTCTCCAATATTCGAAACGCAAAGATCCCAAATGCTGAAGATTACAAATACCAGAAGCACTCTCTAATGTTAGGGTTTTTTTCGGAATGTCATATTTCCAAATTATAGACACTCCTAACAGACGACAAAACACACACACACACAAACACACACACACACACACACACACACACACACACACACACACACACACACACACACACACACACACACACACACACACACACACACACACACACACACACACACACACACATACACACACACACACACACACACACACACACACACACACACACACACACACACACACACACACACACACACACACACACACACACACACACACACACACACACACACACACACACACACACACACACACACACACACACACACACACACACACACACACACCCACACACACACACACACACACACACACACACACACACACACACACCCACACACACACACACACACACACACACACACACACACACACACACACACACACACACACACACACACACACACACACACACACACACACACACACACACACACACACACACACACACACACACACACACACACACACACACACACACACACACACACACACACACACACACACACACACACACACACACACACACACAGAAACAAATACTTGGAATAGCTAGCCTTAGAAGGTAATATAGCTCAAACTGGAACAATACATCGATCCAAATCTAAGTATGACAATTGGAAAATAAGGACATATCCCATGTTGTAACCATATCTGAGTTTGAAGCTAGGTATGACCAATTGAAGAACAGTAGACAGGACCTCACCTGAATACTACAATTAGGTGTAGCGTAGAATTTAATTAACCATGCCCCTGTTTCAACTTTGCCGGAGGCAGGACTCGAACTCCCATTCCCTCGACCTTCGCCGCAAGTAACGATGCCCAAACCCACTAGGCCAGCGAGCTTCCCAATTAGGTAAATGCAAACAAGTAAATATAAACAAAACTCGTGAATATTGAATAGAGGTAGGTCATGTTGGGTCATGAAGAAACTGTCTTCTCTCCGGTGAAGAACCCACAGCTGTAATAAAATATATATGAGGAAATAATAGCACACATACACACACAACTCGTGGCGCAGTCGGTAGAGTTCCCGGCTGCCACTACGGAGGTCCGGGTTCGAATCCCGCCCAGGGTTGAAATAATTTCAGTATCGCTGTGCTGCGGGTTGTTACTCCAATTCTCGTGGGCGGGGAGTTGGGTGTGTGTGTGTGCATGTAAGGTCACAGCATTACCCATAGATCGGTCATATACGATCTCTGAGCTCTCTTCCGGAAGGTAAATATCTGTCGATCACGTGTCCAACACGTGATTCAAAAACCATGGTGAATCATGCACACACACACACACACACACACACACACACACACACACACACACACACACACACACACACACACACATATATATATATATATATATAAGGAATGAGGAAATCATAGCAAAGAGAAGGTGAAAAACAGAAAAGGGTGAAGTGAGCTTGAGAAGAAGATTGATGAATGTCTGTGGAGTAGGAAGGAGAGAGTGCAAAATATAGGAATGGATGGAAGAAAACTTTGAATGAATAAAGGAGTGACATAACCTTAAGGGACATTTTCATCTGATTTATGAATTATTCTGAGTAGATGAGGAGGGAAACTGAAGGCTGCCATGCGGTGAAAAAGCTGTACCTTGCTGCATTGCTTTTGACCCAAACAATCTGGCGGGGGACCAGGATACCTTTCATCTCTAAGGTACTGAGAAGGGACAAGTGAAGAAATGGAGATTTATATATACATATATATACATATATATATATATATACATATATACATATATATATATATATATATATATATATATATATATATACGTATATGTATATGAGTATATATATGTATATAAGTATATATATACATATATATATATTTATATACATACATATATATATACATACATATATATTTATATACATACTGTATATATTTATATATATATATATATATATATATATATATATGTATATATATATATATATATATATATTTATATACATATACACGAGTACGTATATGAAAAACACATGCAAGAATATAAAGCAGATATACACGCACCTACATGTTCACACACGCCAGTTGCTGTGAGAACAATATTTGCGTTTTTCCAATATCATCCTTGGAAATTATGGTCTTTCGCATTTAGGTAAAAAAAATATATACGAATCCCGTCTTAAAAGCCGTTTTCGTTCCAGTTTGTATCTTTCTTCAGCTAAGCACGTATTCGTAACAACTGTACATACCATACGTAGCAAAAAACTTTCTTCCTTCCGTAAATGGAAAGAATGGATCCATCCAAGAACTCATTCGTTGTCACTCCTATCTTTGCCCCTCGTGACGAAAGAAGTACATACATATACCAACGGCTTTTTCATCCTTACAAGGAAGGTGGCCAAGGTTAAAAGCTTGAATCCACTTCCATTCACCACCACCTCCCGCCCTCTTTTCTTGGCTCCTCCTGGATGACAGGTCATCCCTGCATCTCGCCCACTGCCCTGGGTCAGAAGCAATGCAGCAAGACAGAACATATCCACAGCAAGGCCGCTTTACTTAATCGGCGACCCCTATTTTCCGTCCCCTCATGCAGAAAAGGAGAAGACGGGGAGAAATCCCTTCGAGGTGCGTCAAAATATCATACACACATACTTCCTCACCCCGTCACCCCCACCCACCCCCTCATGCATCATAGCATCATCCATACACAACCATTCTCCATTCATCCCTATCTTCTGTCTTCTTTCCTTCCTCAACAGACATTCTCCTGTTTTCCAATGCCCCTTTTATCCCATCCATCCATCTCATCCTTGGTCGCCCCCTCATGCTTACTCCCTCCACCTCTGCCTTCCGTACTTCTTTTATTAATCTTTCTTTACTTATTTTTTCCATGTACCCAAACCATCCCAATACCCCTCACCTCCCCATTTCTCACTCTATCCAGCCTAGTAACCCCTACAATACTTCTCAGGTATTTCATCTCAAAAACATATAAGATCTCTCTTATATTTCATGTTTCTGCCCCGTACAGTGCTGCCGGCACAATCACTCCTTCATACGATCTTCTCTTAGCAGCCATTCTCAAATGTCTATTTCTCGTTACGCTTTATGATCCCCCAAGGCCTTTACTGGCTTCTCTCAATCTACATTCTACCTCCACCTCCACCCCTCCCTTTCCCACCACATTCTCCCCCAAATATCTAAACCTATCCACTTCCTCCTATCTCTCTCTTAATACGCACTTCCAATTTGCTGTCATCCTCTCCCCTTGTACATCTCATCAACTTACTTTTACCCACATTTATCTTCAACTTCCTTCTTTCGCACACTTCCTCTCGCACCACCACCATCCATGTATAAATTGAACAGCCAAGACGACATAACACATCAATGACACAATCCCACCTTGGCTTCAAACCACTCATTCTTTCCATTTCTAGCTCTAACACAGGCTCTACTACTCTTGTAAAAACTCTTGACAACTTTCCTCCTATCCCATACATATGCAATACCTCCCACAGTGCCTTCCTGGCTACCTTATCATAAGCCTTTTCCAGATCCATTAAGGCTCAAAATACATCTTTACCTTTTCCTAGAGCTTTCTCACAAATCTGCCTCAACACAAAAACCTGATGCACGCAACCCCTACCTGTCCTAAATCCACACTGTTCCTCATCAATTATTCTCCTAATCCTCCCAATCAAGACCCTCCCATAAGTCTCCCCAACTACACTCAACAATCTGATCCCTCTGAAACTATTACACTTACACTTGTCCCCTTTTCCTTTATAAAGCGGGGCTACACAGGCACTCCTCCTGTCCTCCGGC
>NC_134814.1:15528419-15650919 GCF_046742065.1 Oratosquilla oratoria
ACTTAATAACAACGTAATTCTTATTGTATATTTAATTATTACCATCAAATACTACTGAGTTAAAAAGAACCTAATAACTGTTTACTATGTGATTATTAGTACAACAAATGAAAAATAATTACAACACAAAATTTATGTTTTTTGTGAGCTTAGTAGAAATGATTAGGTTGATATGAATGTCATATGAATATGAATTAAATACAATTAATTGATTAATGTGAATATACGACCCCATATGTCCCAAGCATGCTCCTCTTCTTTTCGCCATCGAAATGAAATCGTTCAAGTTTAGCTAGAATAAAATATGCAAATGGCGTCACTCTAGTGAATGGGTGGAAAATATCAATATCTCCCCACTCGCCCCACGCCCTCACCCTCCCTCCTTTTTTCTCTCTCTGAACCTCTCTTTTTCTCTCTATCTGTCTCTCACTCTCCACTCTATACGAAAGAGATACGAACAAAAACACATGCAGACATATAGAGAAACAGGCAGACAGCGAGAGAGAGAGAGAGAGAGAGAGAGAGAGAGAGAGAGAGAGAGAGAGAGAGAGAGAGAGAGAGAGAGAAGGGTCTTTGTATGCGTGCTGTCAACCTCAGTGGGGGTAGGGGGGATTTTTTTCTTATTTTCTGATGTCCCCTGTCTAGAACACACGCCTACACGCGCAGCAGCAGCAGCATTTCTTCTGTTGCGTTTGACAACAGAACACAAAACACGTTTGTTTTGGTCTCAAAGGCAAATGCCAAAAACAATGAAAAAAATTGTACCCTGGCTCCCTCTTTTCTGGTGGGTCGCGCTCTCTCTGTCTCCCTTCGCCGCTGGTCGCTATTCTCCTCTTCTAACCTGTCTCTTTTGTCCCTCTCCTCCTCCTCCTCCCTTTCTCTTTCCCTCCTCTATTTCTTCCTCTTCCACCTCTTCCTTTTTCTGCCTCCTTCTTTTTCATGATAGAAATCTTTATATAAAAATCGTATGACTTAGACACATCCTTCCCTATAAGAATGGGAGAATTTGTCTGATAATCAATATAATTAAGTAATGGCATAGGAAATTTCATATTCAAAAATTCAAATTTCAACGACCGGTACAATCCACTGTAACGGTTTTCTCATCTCAACCGTTACATGATTTGGCTTTTTAAATTTGTCGAGTATTTGTTTTCGAAATGCTTTGATCCTCTTGCCTGAGCTTTGTATAGCTTCATCCGAATTTGAAGTTTTGAAGAAAATCTTCTTGTGGTCGATACGTCGATCCGTATCGACATCTTGTCTGACAAATGAGTATTGTTGCCTTTTGTGCTGTAATATATTTTCTATCTTATATCTGCGTGATTTCCCTTTTTGTCATCACCATTATTATTAGTATTATTGTAAATATAATCTTTGAGAGTGTTATTAACTATCAAGGTACGGTTCATTTCGGAGAGAAAACTAACGATTTTATGACGTCATGTCGTTTGCTTTCTTCACAAAGTAACTGTCCTGTTTTCATTTCGACCCAGGTACTGGTATAAGGCAACTCTCATGTCACAAGAAAGAATGACAGACAGAGAGAGGGAGAGAGAGACAGAGAGGAGGGGGTAGGGAAGAGAGATAAGGGGGGAGGAGGGGAGAGAGGGAAGAAGTGAGGACGGAACGGTGGAAAACTTAGCAGGATGTGCTTAACTGCAGCCGAAATCGCCACTTTTGCCTTATCTAATTGTATTGCCATGCAGTCAGGTAGCCGTTGGATTCGAACCAGGGCCCACGTCGTTCGAAGCGAGGTAGAAACCAACTTGCCACTATGCCACATGATTACCTAAGCGAAAGAAACAAAACACAGAAGTAATACACTTCACCATGCTCATTTATGAATCTCACAACCGCCTATGCCATGGTATGGTTTTCAACCCGTTCACTGCAGAAGTGATGGCACCAATAAGAATAAAATCGCATGACTGCACTAACCTCGTTTCTGCAAAGTTCTAAATCTCGTTTTTTCCATCTTCTGTTTCCCGTTTCGCGGCGTCCAGTCAGTAACAAGTGTCATTTCTCATCATCTTTTCTAGCAAACCTCTCTATCCAGTTCTACCTCTGCTTCTTTATCATCTACGAGTAGGAGAGTATCCGCTTCTAAAGTCTGCCTGTTCTCTTGGCTGTTTTTTATTCAAAACTTTACTTGGTCTACTTGTAAGAATCTTAGAAAACACATACCAAACTAATCGATCAGTAATTACTACGGTCTTTTTGGTTTCCTTTCTTGTAAAGTAAAATCATTACAGTATTGCACCACGATTAAAGGAACGTTTTTCTTAAATATACACTAGGCGTGTAGTTGGGCTATTCTTCATTAAACTTCTTTTCCTGCGCCTTTCATAAGACCTAACGATATATCATCTTCTCCAAGAGCTTTTCCTCATATTATACTTTTGGACCGAACATTATTCCTTCATCTGTGACTGTTTTGTGGCTATATGAGTTTTTCTTCCTCCCTCGGGCTTCACTCAGTCCCACGATATCCCATCTGATGTTCTCCACTACTTCTACCAAGCTCCCTAGCTCGATTCTTCTGAGAGTCTCACGTTATAAGTATAGATCCTCGTTTTTCAGGTTGTTTAATACCCAATATTTAGATCCGTTTGGATAGTGTTTACTCGCATTTGGAGGCACACTGTCCCTAAGCACAATAGACAATACGGCTGGACTTTAAGGAGACGATGATCCAACAGGAACGCCTAGTTTTACATTGTTTGTGTCAGTCATGATTGTACTGGGAGGTTGTGGCCTCATCTCCTTTCTACTCAGTTTCTGGTGAGATACATCTTTGGTGCCACATTATTCATTGATCCGCGCCGTCATTATGACGCACCCCATATATCCACAAGAATTTCTCTGTTCGACATCAGAGACGCACCATTCTACAGTGGGTCTTGCAACTGTGTGTACGAGCTGACCTTAGTCTCACATTCCGTTAAAGACTTGTTCGATATGGGTGACCCTGCAGAGATTGTCATCTCTTAATCGACATAGCTCTTGTAGTCATTAAGATTTTCAAACTAACGTCAAGGTGCCAGCTCTCGGAGAGAATTGTACTTCTCCCTCGTTCTTTTTCTTCTTCGACTGCAGACAGATGCCTCCCACACCTAACGTGAATAAAATCGCCTGACATCAGCCAGGATAAAAGACAGACATCTCGATCAAAGGATTAATCGAGACGTGGTGCTCGAACGAGATGAGTTACCGTATATCGAAACTTCAACGAAACAAAATTATCCAAAGGATCACCAAACTGAGTCTCATGGGAATTGCTGGGATGAAACCAATCCTTTGCTTCGTCTCGGCCCTGAAGGAAGGAGGCGGAATGAGGAACATTGTTCAGGAGTTCGAGTCCCTCTAGTACAGTGGTTCTTAACCCTTTTTTCAGTGTCCGTATCCCTTGATATCTCAGAAAAATTCCTCGAACCCACATCAAATACAAATACAATGCAAACATATGAAAAGGATTAGTGATACAAACCTTCCTTTGCTTTCTCATAGTAAACATACAGTGCCATGCACTGCCTATCATGTCTCGTACCCCCAGGTTCAAGGTTTCGTATCCCAGGTTAAGAACCACCTTTCCTTATATTCTGACTACCTACAACCTATTCCATCTCTCACCGTGACACTCCTTCTCCCTCAGTAGCAAAGGGACTATGAACTGTCTCGAAGAACCCATTTTATACCCAGTGGCATATTCACTTTGAGTCTGGCTGCCACCAGACTATCTTTTTCATCCTTCTCATGGCTCCAAGACAGGGTCACAGTTGCTAGAAACATGGTGGAAAATTAAATAGACAGACTTTGGACATATGTAATTATAAGCGTGTCAATACATTAGCAAGGAATCTAATACTTGTCTTTTGCTGTTTTGCAACGTAACCGGTGTTCATATGGTAACGATCTCCGTGGCACCCCTTCCCGGTAGTGTAGTTGTATTCTATGTAAATCCTTAAGCCTCCTCCCAGAGGAACAAAGACCTTATGGGAACGGAGCAGACGAAAACAGCTGTGAGGGTTACTCTCACAAGAGGTGAGAGAGAGGACGTGAGGTTGGAGGAGGACCTAGTTTCCATGGACGAAGTCCTCCTTAAAGACGTGTGAACAAAAGGAGACTGAAGAACCTCGTTCTTGAAGCGCGGTGGACCTCCTGAGAGTTATGAGTGCAAGGTGAGACAAGAGGAACTCCTTTCGAAGTGCAGAGTTCTTCGAGGGGCTGTGAGTAAAATGATGGTCAGCTTGGAGAAGCTCTATTCAAAGTGCGTAGTTCTTCACCAAGAGCCAAGAACAATAGCGAACTTACGAACTGAGAAGCTCTTCCGAGCCACTCATGCTGATATAGCAGGACACCGATTGGAATAAAAAAAAGAGGTTTCGATTTTCTTGACGGCGAATCAGTATTATTGTTAATTTGTTACCCTGCTGTACGCGTACCAATGGAGACGCACTTGCCCTATGCAGACGCATTTGGCACAAAAAACTTCTACCTGCCGATGGTGAATAGATAGGAGCATAATTGTAGACTCAAAAAATCACGTAACTATCCCCTCATAATGGTACATAGTCTTACCCAAGATCTATTTAGATCTTGTATATTTAGATCTTGGTCTTACCCTCCTAATTCAAATAGGGACGTGACTGCAGGAGATGAAATAAAAAAAAAGTAGTTTATGAAAGAATCTCTACGAAAACCTAAGATTTTGTTTTTCTTTCATTACTGTTCCTTAACAGATTTTTATTCCATTTTTTACAGGTGGCTTGTGCGTGGCTTTATGTACACTTGTGCATCAGAAACTGCTTCCCATTGCATGCAGGGGATAGTTACGTGATTTTTTGAGTCTATAATTATGCTTCTATCTATTCACCATCGGCAGGTAGAATTTTTTTTTGTGTCAAATGCGTCTCCATTGGTACGCGTACCACATATTTCTAAATGGTTCTTTGCAATATTAGAATTTATTATTTCATTTATGTTTCAACAGAGAACTGAAAGTTGCACAGGAATTATCATAGCTACTGTAAAGAATGAATCTGAAATATGGATTTCTACGATTGTAAATAATGTAGGGGCGAGCAGGAAAGGAAGTAAATGTAAATGATGGAAGGCCGAATGGGGGACTACATGTGAATTCAATAATGGTTGAGAGGTAATGTGATGCTGAATAGAGGGGAAGTGTCTAGAAATATTTAAGAGATCCAGGAAGGGAGCAGCTCCTTACTTCGAGGAAGTTGGAGGTTGGAGGTTGAGGCTAGTGCCCAGCAAAGTTACTGAGTTTGATTTATCTATTTTTTTTTTTTTGTTGGGGGGGGGGGTCATACTCTCATCTCTTTTTGTTGACATGTGTCCTCTTTTTATGAAAATCCCACATGAAGAGCCGAGATCTTGTGTTCTTCAGCTTATTTCGATGGAGAAACATTCACTCCTCAAAGAACGACTGAAGGACAAGATTTCCGGTGATTTCCCAGCGACCAGAGTTCCCCCCACTCAAGTTGAATAAGATCACCTACCACCGGCCTGCACACAGTGTCTTTCGCTGCCGCTAGACTATTTAATTCAGCTGATGGTGTCCTGAGTGCTTTGTCGTGGTCAGTGAAGGTTATTTGAGACCTCAAGGCCCCTCGGGGAGAAGAATTAAGAGCACATAAAAAGATATATATATATATATATATATATATATATATATATACAGTATATATAATAATATACATACATACATATTTGAATGATGGAGAACGTAAGTACAGGGAAAGGCACGGAACCCTAAACACATTTAAATTTCGTTCTAGAGTGTTTAGGGTTCCGTTCTTTCCCCTGTGTTTATGTTCTCCATCATTCAAATCATTTGTCTAAAATACTTATATATATATATATATATATATACATAGAGAGAGAGAGAGAGCGGGGGGGAAGATAAAAGAGGAGAGAGGGAGGGATGATGAGAAGGAGGAAGGAAGGAAACAAGCGTGGAAGGGAGGCGAAGGAAGGAGTGGAACAAAGGGAGGAACAAAGGGAGGAGAGAAGATAAGGTGAGGCGCTGTCAGACATGACGGGAAATAATGATGGAAGGATAGAGTAATAAGGGAGGGAGAGGGAAGTTGAAGGATAGGGCGAAGAAGGAAGGGAGGGAGGGAGGGAGAAGGGGGAAGGAAGAGGCGAAAGGAGAGAGGCGTCATGAATGATAAAGAAACAAAATTGGAAAAGGTGAGGATTGGGAAATGAAAATGAAGGGACGGAAGGAAGGTCTTCTTATGGGGATAAAAGAAAGTAGCAAAACTGGAAAATGGGAAGAAGGAAAGGAGGAAAACCGAGAAGAAGGGGGAGAAGATACGGGAGTTGGAGAGGGTGACAAATAAAAAGAACCACAAACAGAAAGGGGGAGAAAGGACGAGGGAAGGAGGAGAGAGGGTGAGGGGTAGGCAGAGGAGGAGGAGGAGGGATAGGAGGAGGTCGCAGGAGGAGGAAGGTGGAGGGAAGAGGAGGAAGGAGGGGGGGAGGGGTAGCGTATCGGAAAACGTCAAACAAAAGGTCCCGGATATATGACAGGAGTCGTCGTCGACGTTGTCGTCGTCAGCGTAAAGACGATCCAAGAGGTGGAGGAGGGAGAGGTGGAGGAGGGAGAGGTGGAGGAGGGAGAGGTGGAGGGGGGAGAGGTGGAGGAGGGGGAGGTGGAGACAATACAATACCTTGGTTTTTGGCAGCTTCCTACGTCTTTAATATTCTTCAATGTCTACATTTTCTTATGGTTCTATGTTACTTAAGTTGTTGCAATAAATGCGTTTTTTCATCTTTTGTAGAACTTTGAAATATGTGGTTTCGAGCTTTATAATACATCAGTGTGTTTGTATTCATAAATTGTAGTTTTGCGGCCTAACAATGGAGTCGGAGAAGAATGAGAAAAATGAAAGATTGGGGAGGAAGAGAAAAAAGGAAGAGAGAAAGAGAGAGAGAGAGAGAGAGAGAGAGAGAGAGAGAGAGAGAGAGAGAGAGAGAGAGAGAGAGAGAGAGAGAGAGAGAAAGAGAGAGAGGAGAGAGGCCGAAGAGAAAGAGCAAGACGATGTGAAGGACGGATGAGGAGGATCAGGAACAGGGAGAGGAGTGGGAGGAGGAAGAGGAACACAAGAAGAGAGGAAGGAGTAAAGAGGAGGAAGGGAAAAAAAGAGGAGGAAGGAGGAGAAACAGGAGGAAGAATATATGGAGGAACAGGACTTGGAAGAGGAAGAGGGGAACAAGAACAAAAGGAGGAGAAGGACAAGGGGGGAGGGAACAAAAGGAGGAGGAACAGGAAGAGTACGAGGAGGACGAGGGGAAATGAAAACAGGAGGACAAGGGGGAACGAAGACAGGAGGAACAATAGGAGTTGGAAGAGGAGGCACATAAACAGGAAGAGTAAGGGGAGGAACTGAATTAGGAGAAAGAGGAACAGGATGAGTATGAGGAGGGGAGGAGGAAGAAGAGGAACAGGAGGGGGGAAAGGGGTTACATATTATATCGAATATCCTCTTCCATCCTGTGTCAAAACACTTTTCCTTTTGGTCTGGCTGTCGTCAAACTATTCTCATGATCTGTGTGACAACCCTGCCTCCATGGATCCTTTTCCGTGCCAGATGGTACTTTCCTTCGTATTTTGTGTCGGGAGATTTTATAGATTTCCATAAAAAAAAAGAGGACCACAGTAGTGGTCGAAATATACAGTTCGTCTTTTTCTTTTGCTTTGTTTCTCCGACAGTGGGTAATTAAAACATTTTACTAAATGTGGTACTACATTTTTGTCTTGTGAAATACATACATACATACATATATATATATATATATATATATATATATATATATATATATATATATATATTTACATACAAGCCCCTCAATGGGTGGAGAAGAGCCCCCCCTCCGGTTTCAGAACACCTGTGGAATGTAAAGATCAACCTCTCCTCCTCCACCTCCCTCTCCCCTTCTTCCTCCTCCTCCCTGTACCTACTCCCGCCATGAATCCATTGGTTTGGGTTGGACTGGCCTTTACTACATACCATTGTGAGAAGATGGGCGAAAAGGAGGAACATGAAGTGGAAGGGAGAAGAGGAGAAGAGAGAACAAAAGGAAGACGAATAGGAGGAGGAGGAAGAGGAAGAAGAGGAGGAGGAACACAAATATGAAGTGACAATGTTGAAGAGTGAAATAATGAGAGAGAGAGAGAGAGAGAGAGAGAGAGAGAGAGAGAGAGAGAGAGAGAGAGAGAGAGAGAGAGAGAGAGAGAGAGAGAGAGAGAGAGAGAGAGAGAGAGAGAGAGAGAGAGAGAGAGAGAGAGAGAGAGAGAGAGAGAGAGAGAGAGAGAGAGAGAGAGAGAGAGAGAGAGAGAGAGAGAGAGAGAGAGAGAGAGAGAGAGAGAGAGAGAGAGAGAGAGAGAGAGAGAGAGAGAGAGAGAGAGAGAGAGAGAGAGAGAGAGAGAGAGAGAGAGAGAGAGAGAGAGAGAGAGAAAATTACGGGTTTGTGAGGGGAATGCGTGCGACGATTGTCAACAAGTAAACATTGCACGAAATACGGTCAAAGTGAAGGCGGACGAGGAAGAACTAATATTACGTTGTGCAGAGAGAAGGAAAAACAGGGATGACAAATCAAAAATAGTAGGAAAGAAACCTGAAGAATTATAAATAATAGAGAGGAAGAAAGTGGTGGGGTGGAGGGAGGGAGAGGAAGAGAGGGTGAGGGGAGGTATTGAGTGGAGAAAAAGTGCAACAAGAGAGAGAGAGAGAAAGAGACGGGGGAAAATAGAGAAATTTATAGGGCCAAGGGTAGGTGGAGAAAGAATGTGACGGGAGGGAATGGGGTGGGGGAGAGGAGGAAGGAGAGGTGGAGAGAGAAGAGGGAGAGTGAGGAGAGGAGCAACGGGAGTGAGAGGAATGTCAGGGAAGAAGAGACAGTGGTCGGTTGGAGACAATCAATACACTCTCGTGGCATCACAACACCCACGTGCTCTTCCTTCTTTTCGCGAGCTTCCTCCACCTCCCACCCCCAATCACCCTCCACTTGTTGGTGCTACTCCATAACCTGCTGCCTTCCACTAACCATGTAGTTTTCCTCTTTTACCTGCTGCCTTACATCCCCACCTATTGCCTTTCCTCTTCACCTGCTACCTCCTTCCACTACCTGCTACCTTCCTTATTGTGTTGCCTTTCCCCTCCGCCTACAGCCATCCCCCCCCCAATCACCAACTCCCCCCTTTTACCTGCTGGTTATTCCCTCAACCTGCTGCACTTCACCTACTGCCTTTGCCCTCATACTATTATTTCATCCTTTCTGACTTCTCCCTGTACCTGCTGCCCTCCCCTTTCCCCTGATGCTTTCACCCTCCACCTGCTTCCTTCACCCACCACCTGCTGCCTCCATCCTCCACCTAGTGTCTACCCTCCAGCTGTTGCCTTCAACCTCCAACTGCTCCCTCCACTTGCTGCTTCCCTTCTATGCGTTGACCTCTAGCAGATGGTTATTTTACCTACTCACCCTCCCAACTCCTGTTTCTCTTTCCACCTGCTGGTCCCCTCTACACCTGCTGACTTGAACTTTATGACCCCCCTTCTCCTCCAACTACCGTTTTTTCACACCTCAGTTGCTTACTTTTACTTTTTGTTTCTATTCCACCTGCTGCTCTTCATTAACTTGCTTGACTCTTTTCTACCTGCTAGCCCCATCCCCTCTAAGTGCTAGAGCATCCTCTAACTGCTATCGCTCCTCTCTTCTTGGCTCCTTCTCATCCCCCATAGAAAAATCCCACCAACGTCGCTCTCTTCCTGATATGCCATGTCTAGACTCGAGGAAACGAAACCTTTGTATAGAAAACATTGCTTTGATTTTTACTTCAGTGGTGGTGTGACAAAAAATTATAATATAATTATATGTGGCAACATTATAAAATCATAAAAGAGAATTATAAAATAAAATAGAATTATGAACTAATTATATGTGGCACCACAGGGGGACTTTCAGTGCTCCGCCCTAAAGGCCATTTCTCAATGCAACGGGTTTAACAACTGTGTTTCTTCCTTGAGTGATTTATGGATCAATCCAGTTGTTTTTGATGGTTACTTGGGGCAATGAATTGATTACATGGTTTTCTGCCCTACAACAAGGATCAAAGTAATGTATCCTTCTCTGGTAGGTCTTACTCATTCATTACATACATATACCAAAGGCTTTCCCCCCTTACACATGGGGTAGCCAAAAAGAAAAAGGCATAGAGATCACTCACCGCACCCATTTCATTTCCCATATATTCCACTCCCCTCCACCCTCCTCATTACTATTTCATATAATCCCTGTCTCTTGGCATCAATGATCTAAGTGCCTACTAGACATGATCCTGCAAAATAGACATTGGAGAAAATGGTCTGTTAAGAAAAGCAGTATGTAAGGATGAAGTCTTTATTGGTACATTTCACATGTTAGAGCTTAATCAAGTGCTTGATGAGGCTCCAGTGATAAAGACTTCAATCAAGGCTGTCTTCACATGGTGCTCCTCCTTACATACTTGTTGGCAGTTGCCTCTCTCTTTCAGAAAACTGTCTCCCTGCTGCCAATCTTTAAAATTTATAACACCCTCACTCCCACCTGGAGGTGACTGTCACTTCGTCTCTGAACCAAGCCCAAGTTCTTTCTCTATCAACTTGGACTATTTCCCATACCAGCAAAACAAACAAACAAACGCACACACACACTTCTGCAAGCTGGTGACGCGGGAATAGTCAGTTAGTTGCCCCTGGTCTCTATTGCAGGAGACCCCCAATTAGGGTTGTTTTGGTACATTTTGTAATTACTCTTAGTGCTCTATTCTGTATTGTTTGTGTTTATCTTACTGATTGATGTTTCCTCAGAAGATCAATGGGAGGGCCTGACAATCTCTACTAACCCAACATAAGACAACGCTCCATTTCCTTTCAGAGATTAATGGAAGGGCATAAGAAAATCAATGAAATAACAGGACTGACACCTTATTAGGGATAATAATAAAAAGAAAAGAAAATCTTCAATATATTCTCTATCATCATCTGTTATGGCTCTTCTTTTGAAATAACATTAATTACACAGTAAACTGTCAGTCATCGTCTGACTCTTGCTTGTCCCAGCCTTCTAGAGTTGGTTCTTTATAAAAGTTGTCTGCAAGAACACTCCACTTTGGTTTCTTCGCTATGTTGTCTTCTTCCTCCTTCACTTCCTGGTAAAAAATAAACCAAAAGGACAAAGTCTCAGTTCATTTGTTCCAGTAATAAAAAGAGATGAAGACAAAAACTACCTTAACTTACACACCTCAACAGTAATAGTACTGACAGCAGTACAACATTTCTTATTTGAGCGACCTGTGGGGCAATCCAGGAGCTGTTGCCACATACTTTAGGGCTGTAAATCACAATCACGCCAAATGATCAACTAATAAAATAAATCAACCTATTTGATATTAGGAGTAAAGGTTAAATGATATTGATCTTAATGTTTAAATTCTTGTTCATTTTCACTGTTAGTTCTTTGATGTGTGGGTTGAAGTTCGTGAGTATCAAAAATAAGGCCCGGGATCTTTTTTCCCCATGGGATAAGTTTGCCCATTCAATTTCATTATTATTATTTTTTCTTCTCATGCTTGCCTGGAGTGAGCAATGTTACTAATGATTTCTGAGGGCCTCCATTCTTTTTATCCGAGCCATTGTGCTGTGTCTTGCGACACTGCTTCTGACCCAGGGCAGTGGACAAGGTGCAGGGATGACCCGTCATCCAGGAGGTGCTAAGATAAGAGGGAGGGTGGAGGGGTGTGGAGTGTATTCAGGGATGGAATGGGTGGGAATAATTTTATGCCTTTTCCTTTTTGGCTACCTCCCTTGTAAGGGGAAAAAAGCCTTGGTATATGTATGTATGTATGTATGTATTGTTCTTGTGTGTCAAAGTATGGGTGTTCTTATCAGTTATTTTGTAGTTGTGATGTTGGGTCATTATCATCAGGTCATCAGCACAGGTGAGTGCTTCAGTGTTTTATGTTCTGAGTCTGGAGTGGGGTTTCTTGAAGAAATTAGATAATGCTGGTGAAATTATGGCTCTTTGGAAGACTCCATCATATGACATCTTTTTGTCCCAGAAATTTGGTTCTGAATTACTCTGCACTGTATGCCAGCTAAGAAGTTTGTTAGCTATTTCTTGTTATTGTGCATGTTAGTCTCTATGATCTTTTGGGATCTTGGAACTTTATCAAATGTCTTGTTTATGTCTATTGTCACCAATATTGTTCTTTCTGTAGGTGCTTTCTTGTTAAATCCATCCAGCACTTGTGTGATAATTGTGAGAAGAGTGCTGGTGGACTGGACTTCCATGAAACCATGTTGTTTTGGGGAGGTTGGTAGATAAGTTATTTCTTTCTGCAATCAATCTTTCCATCAGCCTGGATTTGGATAATAATGAGATTGGTCTGTGAGATGTTGGGTTTTCTGGTTTTGTTTGGTTTTAACATGGGTGTTACATGTGATCTTTTCCAGATTGTTGGAATATTGCTGCACAACCAGGCCTTTATTGCATTTAGGATGAGTTATTTTAGATGGATATTTGAAATCATGGCAGGGTCTTCTGCATAAGAAGGATTTAATGACGGTAACATAACATGGGGATGGTATAAGATAAAGTGATTAGCATTTGTTTTTGAGTGGAGATTAGTTTCTGTTTATGATGAAAGCTTTGTGACTAAGGTCTATATTGACGTTGCCAAAGTCCCAAAATTATATATATATATATACATATATACATATATATATATATATATATATATATATATACACACACATACATACATACTTATACCAAGGCTTTTTCCCCCTTACAAGGGAGGTAGCCAAAAAGGAAAAGGCATAAAAATCATTCCCACCCATTTCATCTCTGAATACACTCCACACCCCTCCACCCTCCCTCTTATCTTAGCACCTCCTGGATGACGGGTCATCCCTGCACCCTGTCCACTGCCCTGGGTCAAAAGCAGTGTCGCAAGACACAGCACATCCACAGCAAGGCCGCTTCATTAAATCGGCGACCCCCCCATGCACAAAAGGAGAAGACAGGGAGAAATCCCTTCGAGCTGTGTCAAATATATATATATATAGGTAACTATGGGGTGACGGGGGCTTTGGGGAAGAGGGGAATGTCCGTTGGGAAAGGACGGGAGAGGACAGAAGACGGGTGAATGGAGAATGGTTGTATATGGATGATGTTGTGATGCATGAAGTGGAATGGGCGAGGGGATGGGGGGTGAGGTAGTATGTGTGAGCAAAATTTTGACGCAGCCCGAAGGGATTTCTCCCATTTCACCAAACCCTGTGGTGGGGGGAAGAGAATACTGCCAACAAGTATTTCCACTTTTGTAAAAGGTGACAAAAATGGATTGGGGACAGGACTAGGCATCCTTCTCCCTGTGGCCCAACAGGGGACATTCCTAAAAAATGCAAAGGCATAAGAGGGTCTGGGAGGAGTTTTCCAACCAGAACTCTAAGGTTTGGGTCTTTTAATGTGCGTGGATGTGGTACAGATGAGAGTAAAAGGGAAGAGATAGGCAGTATGTTTGTGAGAAGAAAGATGGATGTGTTGGCATTGAGTGAAACTAAGTTGAAAGGGAAGGGCGAGTTTGAGTTTGGGAGTGTAGTTGGGAGGGTGTCAGGAGTGAAGACAGGATGAGGGAAAGAAGGGGTGGCTATACTAGTAAGTGAAGAGATAGGTAAGTGTGGTGGAGTGGAAGGAGGCTTCTTCAAGGTTAATGTGGATGAAGGTGAAACTGGGAAGGGAGATGTAGGTTTTTGTAGGTGCATATGGGATCAGTTTCTTATGTGTAGTTGGGAAGGCTTATGGGAGTGTCTTGATTTAGAGGATGAGGAGAAGAACAGAGGGAACAATTGGTGAGGAACAGTCTGAGTTTAGGACAGATGGTGGTTGCATGGAATATACTTGGGTGCAAATGTGGTGGGATAGGGAGGAGTGGAGGTGGAGATAGAATGTAGATTGAGAGAAGCAAGTAAATGCCTTGGGGGGATTAAAAAGTGAAATGAGAAACAGGCATTTGGGAATGGATGCTAAGAGGAGGATGTATGAAATAGTGATTGTGCTGACAGCACTGTATGGGGCAGGAATATGGAACATAAGAGAGGAAGAGAGGAGTTTGAATATGTTTGAGATGAGGTGCCTGAGAAGTATGATAGGGGTTACTAGGCTGGATAGAGTGAGAAAACAAGGAGTTGGGAGATAGGGTTAATGAAAGAGTATTGGGACAGTTTGGGCACATGGAAAGAATGAGTGAAGATTAGTTAAAGAGGTGTGGAAGGCAGAGGTAGAAGGAGTGAACATGAGGGGGAAACCTAGGATGAGATGGATGGATGGGGTAAAAGAGGCATTAAGAAAGAGGGGAATGTCTGTTGAAGAAGGAAGGGAGAAGACAGAAGACAGGGGTGAATGGAGAATAATTGTGTATGGATGATGCTGTGAGGGGGAGTGGGTGAGGGAATATGTATGAGAAATATATTGATGCGGCCCTAAGGGATTGCTCTCTGTCTTCTCCTTTTCTGCATGAGGGGATAGAGAGTTTTTTTTTTCACTGATTTAATGAATCGGCCTTGATGTGGAAGTGCTGTGTCTTGTGACACTGCTTCTGACCCAGGGCAGTGGACAAGATGCAGGGATGACCCGTCATCCAGGAGGTGCCAAGATAAAGAGGGAGGGAGGGAGGGGGGTGGATGGGAGTGGAATTAGTGGGGATGGAATGAGTGGGACTGGATTTTATGCCTTTGTTTTTTGGCTACCTCCCTTGTAAAGGGGAAAAAGCCTGTGGTATATGTATGTATGTACTTTAACTTACTCCTATCACTTAGTATTCCAAATGCCATCACTCTATCCATCCTCATAACCCCAACCATACTTCTCAAACACCTTTATATTTCTCTTCTCTGGCTCCCTTATATTCCAAACTTCTTCTCCAAATTTTCTATGTGCATGTATTTACCCAATTGTAGTTTACAGGAAGGGAGCAACACTAATGGGATCCTGTTTCTTACTCTCTAATTATCACACTTGGATACAAATTCACATATAGTTCTAACCTGGGCTATATCATACATATACATATACCACAGACTTTTTCCCCCTACACAGGGGGTAGCCAAAAAGAAAAAGGCATAGAAACCACTCCCACCCATTCCATTTCCTATATATTCCACTCCCCTCCCTCCCTCTTATCGTGGCACCTCCTGGATGACGGGTCATCCCTGCATCCCATCCACTGCACTGGGTCAGAAGCAGCATCGCAAGACGCAGCACATCCACAGCAAAGCCGCTTCATAAATTCGGCGACCCCATCTCTGTCCCCCCATGCTATATTACAAACAAAAATTAAACTTACATCTTTGACCTCCATTTTAGGTGCATTTCTATTCACTTTGTCTCCTTCACCTTTCAAGATGTCAAGGAAGGCGTCTTTCCCGGTCCTTTCCAGAACCTTCTCTTTTTGAGTGACTCCTTGTGCCTCTGCCAACTTCCTCTTCAAGGTTTTGTTATGCTTCTCAATGGCACTCAAAAGTTGTACCACACCTCTGTTTGAAGAAAATAAATTCATCATACATACATATACCAAAGGCTTTTTCCCCCTTACACAGGGGTAGCCAAAAAGAAAAAGGCATAGAAATCACTCCCACCTTTTTCATTTCCCATATATTCCACTCCCCTCCACCCTCCCTTCTATCTTGACACCTCCTGGATTTAGAAAATAAATTCAATCAATAAAATATGTAAGAGCATGAAATTTCTTCAATTTTTTATATCTGCATTTCCCTATATTGGTTTATTTGTGACTTTATTGATACCCGTATGGTCCAGAATCATGCTATATTTTTTTCTTATATTTGGAAAAAAGAAGTGACCATATAAAAATATGTTGTAAAGTGGAACTAGGGAAGTAGACAGGAGGTATAAAAGAGTAGGTATAAAATGTCAAGTAAAGGAATCAAAGAAAAGAGTAAGTGATGTAGGTGTATGACTGAATATTTTTGAGAAAAAAAAAAAAAAGTTTTAAAAGGAAGTGAAAAGAGTAGTGGGGGGAATCAGAGAGATAGGAAAAGATAAAGAGTGCAGATGGACAGATGTTATTGAAAGTTAAGGTGGAAAAATAGGCATAGTATTTTAGGAATTTGTTAACTTCTTCGATACAATGACGCCAATGTATTTACCTAGCTGTATTATACGGGAAGAGAGCTATGCTCATGGTGACCCGTCTTTGTATCTCTCAAGAGGTGCAAGTAATACAAGGATGCCAGTGTTGGCATCTTGATCATATTTATTTTGTAGATGTAGCTTAGTGACTCCCAATTTTGTGAACTGGTTTGATAATGTTTATTATTATTCAGTGTTAAAGAAAATGAGTAATACAGCAGTGACTTCATATTTCATAACACGAGTAGTATGATGCATTGTACATTAGGCATCCAATGTTGTGCTTGAGAATTTGACTCATATTGAAGAGGTTAAAGGTGGAGGAGATTTGGGAGGGTTAGACTGTGGCAGTGGGAGAGGTCGAGAAAGTGATTGATGGGAGAGAGGAGAATCAATCAATTCTCTGCCTCTAATCTCCATTGTAGGAGACCCATGGTTCTTAGGTGACTTGCAACCACCTCCTCATCTACCCAAAAGTAATTTATGGAACAAATGAAAAGAACATCCCTTTGTCCATGTCAACCCTTCATCCATCTACAATATCACTTTATTCACTCGTCTTTTGCACATCCTCTACCCAGATCTACAGACATTTCTCATGTTTTCAAATTTATATGACAGATGTGAAATGGGGTTGTATCCTTTCCATTCCTGTTTTAACTTCAATTACACTGAAAAGCTTATCAATAAAAACTATAACATATATGAAGTATTAGTATTTAGGACTTACTTTGTTGCTAGAACCTTAAGACGCTTTTCTTTTTCTTTGTCGAGCTTGATATCTGGTTTCACATGTGACATTTCTTCCCATAGCTTTCTCTGAAATAAATACATTTATAATAAATAAAAGACAAATTAATAAAATAGATCTGAATATATAAAATAATCACAGATAAACAAATTAATATATAAACAACATAATTGCAACTAGAGATTGAATTGATGACAAGAAAGCTTTATAAAGTATGAAAATCCACAACTATATGACTATATTCTTTTATTCTACAATGACAGGGGATGGTAAAAGATTTAAGATATTGAAAATTATAAATCTTATCTAGTAAGCAGTACAGGATTATAACAAAGATGGCAGATCTATTTTAAACTATAATGTAGTAGGATATAAACTTATATTCTCCCAATATTCACAGTTATATGTTGGAAAGCATTAGGAAAAGGTAAGGATGTTTTTTGGGGCTTTTATGGATTTGTAAAAGTCTTATGATAGGATAGACAGGAAAGCACTCTGGGAGATATTGCAGATATATGGGATAGGAAGAAAGCTTTTAAGAGCAGTCAAGAGTTTAAAGCGAGTAATAGAGCTTGTGTTAGGATTAGAAATGGAAAGAGTGTGTGGTCTGAGGTAAAGGTGGGATTTCGTCAGGGATGTGCTATGCTGCCTTGGCTGTTCGATGTATACATGGATGGGGTGGTGCAAGAGGTAAATGCAGGAGTTGTGGGTCGGGGATTGGAGATGGTTAAAGAAAATGGAGAAAAGTGGGAAATAAGCCAGTTGTTTTTTGCTGACGACACTGCAGTTGTAGCAGGATCAGAGAAGTTATTGAGGAAGTTAGTGACAGTACTTGGGAAGGTGTGCGAAAGAAGGAAGTTGAAGATAAATGTGGGTAAAAGTATGGTGATGAGGTGTACAAGGGGAAAAAGTGGCCACAGACTGGAAGTGAGTATTAAGGGAGAGAGACTGGAGGAAGTGGATTGTTTTAAATACTTGGGTGTGAATTTGGCAAGGGAGTAGTGGAGGTAGAATGTAGATTGAGAGGCAAGTAAATGCCTTGGGGTGATTAAAAAGTGTAATGAGAAGTAGACATTTGGGAATGGATACTAAGAAGAGATTGTATGAAGGAGTGATTGTACCAACAGCACTGTATGGGGCAGAAACATGGAACATTAGGAAGAGAGGAGTTTGAATGTGTTTGAGATGTGCCTATGAAGTATGATAGGGATTACTAGGGTGGATAGAGTGAAAAACAAGAAGGTGTGGAGGAGAATGGGGGTGGAAAGAGAATTGGGAGATAGGGTTGATGAAAGAGTATGGGATAGTTTGGACACATGGAAAGAATGAGTGAAGAAAGATTAGTAAAAGAGGTGTGGAAGGCAGAGGTGGAAGGAGTGAACATGAGGGGGCGACCAAGGATGAGATGGATGGATGGGTTAAAAGGGGCATTGGGAAAGAGGGGAATGTCTGTTGAGGAAGGACAGGAAAGTGCAGAAGATAGGGGTGAATGGAGAATGGTTGTGTATGGATGATTTTGATGTTTGAGGGGAGTGGGTGGGGGATGGGGGATGAGGGAGTATGTATGAGAAATAAACTGATGCAGCCCAAAGGGATTTCTCCCTGTCTTCTCCTTTTCTGCATGAGGGGATGGAGTAGAGGGGGGTCACCAATTTAATGAAGTGGCCTTGCTGTGGATGTGCTGTGTCTTGCAACAGTGCTTCTGACCCAGGGCAGTGGGCGAGATGCAAGGATGACCCATCATCCAGGAGTTATATGTATGTATATACCAAAAGCTTTTCCCCCCTTATAAGGGAGGTAGCCAAGTCAAAAGGCACCCATTCCACTCCCACCCACCACCCTTTCCTCCCTCTCATCTTAGCTCCTCGTGGATGAAGGGTCATCCCTGTCTCTTGCCCACTGCCCTGGGTCAGAAGTAAGCAAGATATAGCACATCCACAGTAAGGCTGCTTCACTTAATTGGCATTCCCCCACTCTGACTTCTCATGTGGAAAATAGAGATGGGGAGATCTGCCTTCTATATACCAATATATATATATATATATATATATACACACCAGTGTATATCATATACCCTTAGGTTTCTTAATCCAACACTCATCAACTGCTACTTGTCCAGATGTTTGGGCCACAGACATAACCCCACTTCAGGAACTGGGGTTTTATGGGCCAATTCCTGAGGTAGGTTTATGTCGTAGACCCAACTATCCACACAAAAGGCAGTTGGCAAGTGTTGGATTAAGAGACCTAGATGTATGTGTGTATATATATATATATACTATATTATATATATATATATATAAATAAATATATGCACACAACACACATATACATATGAATATATATACATACACGACAGAAACGACTTGTTGTTATTGTACAGGATGTGTAGGCTATGTTTCTCGTGTGACTGATAATGTTAAATCCAGTTCTTGAAATATATATTTGGCACAATGGAGAAGGAAAAAGACAAAAAAAAAAATTGAATGAACCAACGAAGAGAGGCCTGGATATAAGTAAGGTTGAGTCACCAATAGGAATAATTCCCAAGAGGACATGCTTAATTGACACACCAAGAATAAATCAAAGTGGGATTTTTTTTTTTTTTTGCAGGTTTTCAAAGAAATCCAGGAGAAATAGGTAAAGGCTTAGATATAGATAGAGAAGATAGATATAGCAATGCATTAAAAAATCGTGAAGTAAACAAATTATTGGAAGAAATCATAAATTTAAAATTGGACTACTGAGCTGTTCTTAGGGAATTTATTACTTTGTGTAAGAGTAACGAGTAAACGATTAAAGAATTAAAGTGACCTAAAGAGCAAAATAAGAGAACCAAATAAAAGCATAGATGTTAAGAAATCGCATGGACTGGATGGAATTGCAAATTGGATACTGAAAGAGTGTATAGACAAACTGATGGACAAATTATACAAGATAATAGACTTCTCATTCAAAGAAGGAAAGGTACCGCAAGATTGGAAAGATGCAAACATAGTACCAATATATAAAGGAGGAAATAAGAAAGATCCTACAAACTTCAGACTAGTATCCCTTACAAGCACAGTAGCAAAAATATGCGAAAAGGTTATCAGAAACAAATGGATCGAACACTTGGAAGAGAATAAAATATTAAACCCTAAACAATTTGGCTTTAGAAGTGGAAGACTGTGTACCACAAATTGTGGTACATATGAAGAGAGACTAGCAAAACTTGAGCTACAGACATTAGAGCAAAGAGAGGAGACTTGATAACTCTTTATAGAATCATGAAAGGCATAGAAACTATTGATAGAGAGGATATAATGAAATGGGATAGTAGAGATACAATAGGACAGGGAAAAAAGATCAAGACAGTTATAGAAGAGACCTGAAAAAGAACAGCTTTCCCCACAGGGTAATAGATGTTTGGAACAAGTTAGATGAAAATGTGGTGTGTGCAAAAACGATACATGAATTTAAAAACAGTCTAGATAAAATGAGATATGAAGATGGGACACCACAAGCATAGCTCCCCTTCCTGTAAAATACAACTAGGTAAATACACACACATATATATAATATATATAATACAACAATAGCAAATCTTAAAATTCATAGCTACTTACTTCTTTTAGTCTTTCCCAAGCACTCTGTGTAGAGACAACTGGTTTTGCTTTATCTTTTTTAATTTTCTTTACAACTCCATTTTCCTCTACTTCAAAATCATCTTGATCATCACTTTCTCTTTTTTCTACAGGTTTGCCTTTTTTAGCTTTACACAAAATATCGGACTTCTTTGTGGCTAAAATCCTGGCCATAACATTAGCTAAACCTGCCTGACTTTCATCATTTTCATCATCACTGTCCATTACATCTTCATCTTCACTTTCGATATCTGCTTCACTTCCTGACTCATCCTCCACTTCGACCTTTTTTTGTTTCTTTTTTCTTTTGGCCTTTTTTGTTTTCCCATTTTCTTCATTGTCCTGTATTTCACCATTATCTTCTTTTCCACTGGATCTATTCAGAGCTAAAGTCGGAAGTTCTTCTAGGTCATCTCCAGGTTCAGACTCCAGATCTGACTGATCTGATTCACATTCTTCCACCACTCTTGCTTTGGTTGGTACTCCGACAGCCATTTTGTATTCTGTAACAATAACCCATGCATCAAAAGATCTAAATAAAAATATTCATCTAACATATGAATTTATATTATCAATAGGAAACAGGTTAACATAAAGCATGCATGCTAATTTAATTCTCAGTATGTATTACCTCTAGTTTTTCTTACTGAAAACCTACAACCTTCAATAAACACTTTAACACTGTCTCATACATTTTTACAAAATAAAAGTACATACACACATATACATATACCAAGGCTTCTTCCCCCTTTCAAGGGAGGTAGCCAAAAAGAAAAAAGAAAAGTGAAGGATAATATTTAATCTATCTATAAACAAGGGTCTTTCCCAATTATAAGGGAGGTAGCCAGCCAAGGCACACACCAAGTTCCATTTACCACCCATGTTTCTGGCTCATCTTAGCTCTTTGTGGATGAAGGGTCATCCTTGTCTCCTGCCCACTGCCAAGGTCAGAAGCAATATAGCAAGACATAACACATCCACAGCAGGGTCACTACATATAAATAGTGATCCTCTCTCCTAGTTCCCTCATGTGGAAAATAGAGAAAATGGGAAGAAATCTCTATAAGCTTCATCAAAATATCCATACACAACCATTCTCCAGTCTATCCCCTCCCTTCTCCCTTCCCTACTCAACAGTCCTGTTGCTCAAATCCCTTTTCACCCCATCTATGCATTTCAATTTTGGTCATCCCCTCAAGTTCACTCCATCCACCTCTGTTCTCCACATTCTTTGTACTTATCTTTCTTCACTTATACTTTCCACGTGCCCAAACCATCCCAATAATCTTTCATTAGCCCTATCTGCCGTTTCCTTTCCTATCCCCACTCACCTCATCTCAGAGACATATTGGAAACATTTCTAGGGGCCAAGTCTATGGGTACGTTGAATAACTCAAAATAAATAGTATCATTTTCAAGAAAACATCAGATAAGTTCTATTCAGTTTCTAAGTTGCTATGTTGTCTTCCCTCCGATGGAAGTCTAGGACCCAAATGTGAAAAGATGGCCACCACTATACTGGTAAGCCAATTGTTTGTGATCTTTATTTACAGAAAGAAGACTAAATTGGAGAAAGAATTGGGAAATATAAACCCGAGATGTTTATTTCACCTAAAGGAATGATTTGGTATGGTTTATACAGGATCTGCTCTGAATGCAGCCATTTTACATGTAAACAAACCAGAAACATTCCTTCACTTAAAGAATTGCTAGTAATGAATGCATTCACCAGGTGGCAGTGTGATAAATCTGTGAGGTGAACCACTAAATGTTCTAGTTTTTAGGAGTTTTTAAACTAATTTTTTAATCTCTGTTACTCTTTTTTGCTATTATTATAATTATCATTACTGTTACTAAAAGATTTAAATTTTTACTCTTTTCCTATTTCATGGTACTGAATTTTCTTTTATTATAGGCAAGTATGCATATATAGTAATATGCTTATTTGTTGAGATATCTTTGTTATCTAACTCCACCATGTCAAAAAGATGTTCCTGCATCCTTTTTAGAGATAGTAATCTTTTGACATTTTTCTTCAGAATCAGGGGTCTTGACATCAGATGAGTAATAATATTTCCTGGGTCATTTCCTCCTTGAATGTTTGTCTACCTTTCTTTGGCTGTTCTTTGCAAGCTGACTGAGACTTATTGTCCTCTCTGTGGGGGGTTGATTGTTATCCCAATTGTTTTTTTTTTATAGCCAGGATGTGGTAGCAAGTTCTGACTGCAGCACAGCTACATTTCTCCTTAAGAAATATTGAAACACAGTACTTCTCTCCTTTTAGATCTTCAACAACAAAAGCCTGCATACCCTGCACCTGCACAATCCTGTTGGTCCTAATGACTTCCTGGGCCATGATCACCTGAGATGTTGCTATTTGTCCAGGGTTTTCTGAAACTGGAACACCCTGGAGGAGCAACAACAGGAATTTTCAGAACTGGTGGTGCACTGGCATTTTCAGTTTCCCTTGACAGGGGCATGTCAGATCCCATGATGTTGTCTCATGAAGTACAGAAGTTGGTATCCATGATGTTTTGTGGAAGAATTAGATCTGTGGGGAATGTGAGGTCCTCAGGTTTCTGAATACAGATCTGAAATTCCTGACACAGCTTGTAGTTACCAGTGGCACAGAATACTTGTAAGGTCCATTGGGGTGCCCCATATAGACCCTAAGGTATCAGCTGCATGCCACTGAGCAGATTTTGAATATTAATAATAATAGAAAGAAAAATAAACAGATCACAGGTTCTATTCATTACCAATATATTCTCAAAAATAAAAGGTATAATTTTTCCCCCCGTGGATTTCCATAAAAATCAACACAGATACTTTTCTGTCAGCCTCTTACATCATTTTTTTTTTATCAATCTAACTTAATTATTTTGATATAACCATACCAATGTCATTACATAATTCTAAGAGTCCAAAGAAGCAGGTGATCTTTGGCTGTCATAATCTCAAAGATGTAGTTATCCAAATGATAAGCAATCAAGGTGAGGTTATCCAGATCCCTGGAAAGCTGCAATTTCTCTGATTCCTTCTGTTGTACATTCTGCAGCTGACATAGGCTGTGAGGATGTAGCACTTGGTTTAGCATAAGGTCACAAGGCATTGCTGAGAAAGACTGGTAGACTGTAATAGGAGTCTGTCTTGCAAGTTGTTATTTCTTTAAGTACTGAAGGACAGGAGTGGGCATGTTCCCCAGTGCTGTTATTACTGTTTCTGTGAGGAGTGGGTTGGTACTCGGTCCCATTGCTGATGTAATGCACTAGAACTAGGTATGGATCACTGATCAGCCACCATCCATGTTGTTGGAGTGTTCCAGTTTTACCTGCTTCAACTTGTGATAACAAATTTTGACAACAGAATTCTGACATCTGACTAGAAAGACACAAATTCCATTGCAGGTTTAATTTTATGTTTTTATGTGTCAATCTAATGTGCTATTATAAATATGCCTAGGCCTATATACATATAGAACATTTAACATGTTTAATGAATATTAGTATAATAGGCGTAATTAAGGGGCCAATTTGGTCGATTTATGGGCCGAGTTGGTCGGATCATGGGCCGAGTTGACCCTACATCGTGTATCATGTCTGTCTGTCTCTCATATGATATTCCTAGGCTCTGACCATGGAGCTAGGTGTAGTCTACGCTAAGAACTCTATCTGGCAAATTTGTTAAACATCAAATCTTGGACATTGCATTCTAACAGGTTTGGCATTTTTGCATAATCCCCCACCATCTCCCCCCAAAAAAAGGTCAACGGTGAGAGATGCATAGGTAAAATCTGTGGTGGGGGATTATAGTTGGCATGGCAACATGATAGGTGTTAGTAAGAATAGTACGAAAGGAAGCTCCTGCACTGCTTTTCACATGCTCAGGTGATTTGACCCATAAAACCTTCACATGCCAAGTTGCAGGTCAATTGGGCCAGGGTTTTGGATTTTATGGATGATTATCTCTAAACTAGCTAGGTCAACATGAAAATGGAATTCCTGATATTTGAGCTGAAGTAGTTCTCATGGGATGCAGAAAGTTGCTATGAGTACAATGCAATTTGAATTATCCATCTAGCTGTCCTAGTTCTCGAGATATTGCATTTTGAAGGGAATTAAATCGGGCCTATTTTGTCCCAGGAAATCGGGCCGAAACGTGCGGTCTAACTAATCGCCGATCAAACGTAAACAATGACGGTTTTTACTGAAATGCACAATTCTATATAAAAATTTAGCATATGGTGGCCTTATTTGACCTATTTTCTTTAAGACGTGTGATTTCCATGTAATTTGATCAAAGAATTATGTTATATCCTATGCAAAATTACCCACCACAGCTACGAATACCGTCAAATTACATGAAAATCACACATTTTAAAGAAAATAGTTGAAATAATTCAACTATATACAATCTATTACACTAATAACACAATAGTAATAAACTTAATAGAGTGTAGTTTGATCCATACCACCAGTGATCATAGATGGTGGGCTGGACGAATCGTAGCTGTGGTCCGTAATATTACGGAGGATAAAAACATAACTTCTCTTTGATCAAATTACATGAAAATTACACATATTAAAGAAAATAGTTCAAATAATGCAACCATAGGCTACTCTCTAATTACACATACAGTATATCACTACACTCTACACTTCTACAGTCTACAACTCTACACTCGGGATATATCACTACATTGCAGGATTTGTACGTACCCGCCTATCTGCAGTGACGTCTCGATATTACTGGGTATATGTTCAACGGGGTAATTGATAACTGCGAAATTTAATTTTTGGGTAATCATCATTTTCATTGGGAAACACTGCATTAGAAGGACAAATCAACTCTCACCCAAAGGATGACAGATTACATACTACTTCACTCTAATTTTTACTGGGGAGGAAATAAGTCAACTCACGCCCACATGGCAACGCAAACATAAGTTATACCAAAAATTGGGGAGGACAAATCAACTCCCACCCAAAAGATGATAGATAACATACTACTTCACTCTAATAACACTGGGGAAGAAATAAGTCAACTCACACCCAGATGATGCATCTAGAGAATGAAGCCCAGGTCTCCACGAATCAAATCGACGATTATCTCATCTGGAGTCTGGTACGCCACACTAGTGCCACCCTCATAACTGAGTTTGAACTCCATTCCACATTCTGAGTCTACTGCCGATTCAACTACACCACTGTACTACCTGTCCTTCCCGTCATTGTTCCACTTATGCGTGAACTGTTTTCCTAAGATCTGCTTTGGATCCCGAAGGAATTCCAAAATTTCATTGTCTGCACTGACATCTGATCCAACAATGCCCATAAGAATGTCCACCAGCTGAGAATCGGTCAGCTTTGTCAGCGCCGGATTCCCAATGTTGACGTGCAGAACTTTTTGGTAAATGTTGATCTGCACTCTTAGGGACTGGGAACGAGCTGTTTTCGATTTGATGTGTTCCACTGCATCCACCTCATCTGGGGTCGTGGCCAATCCTCCATCGCGGAATGCTATCTCGAGCCACTTCTCGTATTTTGTCCTGGACTGGTCCTCCTTCAGTTGAATGTCCTGCTGCTCTTCAGACATCTTCCTCCGGATCTGCTGCTGGTAATGGATGGCGTTATCTTTTTCCTCGTTTCGCAGCTGTCTGGCAGACTTCTTCGCTCGGTCGATGACATTGCCCATGGAACCTTCATCCTTCCTCTCCAGCCACTCTGCCGTGCAGTTATTCCGAAACATCACCTTTGCTTCAATATACGGAAGTTTTGTGCTGGGAGCCCTCACCATCTCACGGTCAGACATGGCGAACGCCTTTTCCCCACTGATATTGGTAGAGGAGCAGGATGCCGCCTCCTTGACTAGGGCATCACTTGGACACCAGAACTTACCACCGGAAAGGCGGTCACTCAGTGGTCGATGCATAACATTAACAATCGCACCACACATCTGGCAAAGAAGCTTTCCTGTGGATTCATCAGTTTGTTGCATATGAAAGACAACTTTATTAGAAACAAAATGCTTTTTAAATTTTTTAAATAGCTTGAAAAATAAGGGAGATACGATTTTTTGAATTATTTTTTTAGCCTGCATTTTTGGCTAGACTTTACCATAACAAAATGTTAGAATTAAGGGTAGTAATTTGTAAAGATTTCAGTAAAGAAATACACATGAACTCTAAACCACTGGTCCAATTTTATTAAAATTCAGAATACTTAGGTTTTATGGATCAACAAATCACATGAGCATGTCAAAAACAATGTGAGACATCTCCATCATACCATATTTGCCTTTTCATGGCAACCATGAAGTTGTCAATTTTCAGATTATCATCAATGAAATCCAAACCACTGGCCCAATTGACATGCAACTTGGCAAGTGAAAGTTTTATGGGTTAACAAATCACCTGAGTATGTCTTATACCATTCTTACTAACACCTATCATGTTGTTGTTGTCGTTCCCTAGACTGTCTGTCCGAGCAGTCCCGTCTCCCCAAGGAATGCCACAGCCGAAACTGGGTTTTCCCACAAATCCTTTATAGAGTGTATGTTGTTGTTGTTGTTGTCGTTCCCTAGACTGTCTGTCCGAGCAGTCCCGTCTCCCCAAGGAAGGCCACAGCCGAAACTGGGTTTTCCCACAAATCCTTTATAGAGTGTATGTTGTGTTGTTTGCGTGCATGATTGTGTATAATGCAGTCTTCCATTATGTGTTGTATGGTATGGGGTGAAGTGTTACATCCTGGGCAGCTGTTCACAACACGGTCGTCCAGCCTCTTCTGGTAGCTTAGAAGTGCTGGGTGGTGACCGCATCGCAGTCTGGCCAAGTGGACTCTGTCCTTACGTGGGAGAGAGGATTCAGAAGGGTGGATATCAGGGGGTCTGGCATGGAGCTGCAACGTCTACGTCGTGGGACCACCCCCCAACCCCAAGAGTTGGGGGCCAAACAGCAGCATCTACCCCTGGCCATCAGCTCTACGCAGATGGCACCGATCCCCAAGGAGGAGCTAGAGTGTATGTTGTGTTGTTTGCGTGCATGATTGTGTATAATGCAGTCTTCCATTATGTGTTGTATGGTATGGGGTGAAGTGTTACATCCTGGGCAGCTGTTCACAACACGGTCGTCCAGCCTCTTCTGGTAGCTTAGAAGTGCTGGGTGGTGACCGCATCGCAGTCTGGCCAAGTGGACTCTGTCCTTTCGTGGGAGAGAGGATTCAGAAGGGTGGATATCAGGGGGTCTGGCATGCAGCAGTGTGTTGTCTTTCAGTGTGTTAATGGAGCGGTGAGTGATATGATTATGAATATGTTTCCAGAGGCTGGTATTTGGTGGTTGTGGAGGAAGAGAAGAGAGTATCTGTGTGTAATAAAGGTCTTTGGGTGTAGTTTTAATGTTTCTTGGTGTGTGTGGGTGTTCTGCTATGTAGTGTAGTGGGTGTGATGTGTTTGTGGTGGCTGCGGCAAGTGTTTGTGTGCCTCTCATGTCGAGGTGGTCCTTGACTTTGAGGACTTTTGTTTCATGGTGTAAATGGTCTGTAGGTGATGTATTTGTGCAGCCTGTAATTGTTTTTAGGGCTTTGTTTTGTATGATTTGAAGGGTGTTGTGGTGTGTCTCACTGAGATTAGGAGCCCATGCAGGACTCGCATAATTCATCACTGAGCGTATGCATTGTTTGTATATTGTTATATTAGTTTCTTTGTTTTGTCCAAATGTTGTTCCAGTGATTGACTTAAGTGCGTTAAGTCTAGGTGTGCATTTGTTTTTTATGTTTGTGAGGTGTTGTTTGAAAGACATGGATGTATCGTATGTTACACCAAGAATTTTCGGTGTGTTTGTGTGTGGTATTAGAGTGTTGTTGATGTAGAGATGAGGTATGTATTTGTGTTCTTTTGTCCAGTTGGTGAGAAGTGTTGCTGTAGATTTGGTTGGAGCTATTTTGAGTCTGTTTGTGATGAACCATGTGTTGAGTGTGTCAAGGTAAGGCTGGATTATTTCTGCGGCTTTGTCTGTGTTACGATGTGTGCATGTGATTGTTATGTCGTCTACGTAGGAAGAGATTTGTATTTCTGAGGTGTCTGGCGTGGGTAAGTCATGCATGTATAGATTAAATAATGTGGGGGATAGAACTGAGCCCTGTGGTACTCCGTTCTTAATGTTTCTGATGTGCGATGATTGGCCATTATATGACACATGAGCATTCCTGCCTGCCAGATAATTGGCCAGCCATCTTTTGGTGTTATTGTGCATGTCTGTGTTATATATTTTATTTGTTAGGTTGTGGCGGGGGATAGCATCAAAAGCTTTACTAATGTCCAATGTTATAAGAAGTGTTCTGTGGTGGGGCCTATCTGAATTGATGCCATCTAAAATTCTTTGTGTGAGGTTTGTCAGAAGAGTGTTTGTGGAGTGTAGTGGCCTAAAACCGTGTTGTGAGTCAGCAAGGGGAATATATGGTGTGACAAGTTTAAGTATTAGGCGTTCAATGACTTTAGAGGGGGTGCAGAGAAGTGTGATTGGGCGGTGCGATGTTGGGATTGTTGGGTCTTTGTTCGGTTTTGGAATGGTGATTATTTTACCATGCTTCCAGATGTCGGGTATAGTGTTGTGCGAATAGCTGTAGTTTGCAATGTTTGTGAGTGCGTGTATACCTTGTGGTCCAATGTGTTTTAGTTGGATGTTGCTTTTGTGATGAGGGCCACATGGTGTTGTGTGCTTGAGACTATGCATTATGAGTTGTGTCTGTCTGTCTATGAAGGTTGTATAGTCTGAGTATGTGGGAAAGTCTTTCTTACGTCGAATGGTGTGTCGGTCGTCAGGGTGAGATGTAAGATGGCTCATCTGTGCAAAATGACGTATGAGTGCGTTTGCTTGTTGTCTGTTTGAGGGTAGATTATCTGTTGTTGTGATTATTGCTGCGTGAGAGCGTGTAGTGTTAGTGTTGGATAGTGTAATGCTGTTGAGTGTTTTGTACAATTTGCTGGTGTTTGTTTTGTGATCAAGTGTATTGATAAAGTTTTGCCAATTTTGTGTTTTTTGTTCATGTATTTTATTGGCAATCACAGTGTTTAGTGTTTGTATTTGGTCTGCTATGTTTTGAGGGATAGGTGTGGGGGTATCGTGTTTAAGTGTGTCACGCTGTCTGATGAGGCCTTGGATTTCTGGTGTGAAGTTGGGGTTGTGTGATTTTCTGTTGCCTCTAGGGATGTATCTCTTGTCTGCGTTTTGTATGATTGTATTAAAAGCGTGCACAGCATTGTTTATGTTTGTGATTGGTGTACTGTTAAGTGTTTCAAAATGTTGTTCTGTCTCTTCATTAAAGGCTTCCCAGTTAGCTCTCTTGTAATTGGTGTAAGTGTGTCTGTGGCCAGCTGGGGTGCATCTTGTTTTGGTGGTGATGATGATTGGAAGGTGGTCAGAACCAAGGGCTCCGACCACTCTCCATGATGTTGTTGGGGTTAGGCAGGGGGAGCAAAAGGTGATATCAGGAGAGGAGGCAACTGTTGTCAATTAAGAAATAATCAATAAAATCCAAACCGCTGGCCCAGTTAACATGCAACTTGGCATGTGAAGGTTTTATGGGTCAACAAATCACCTTGCAGGGCCTTCTTCTTATACCATTCTTACTAACACCTATCATGTTGCCATAGCAACTGTTGTCAATTTAGAAATAATCTATAAAATCCAAACCACTGGCCCAATTGACATGCAACTTGTCATGTGAAGGTTTTATGGGTTAACAAATCACCTGAGCATGTCATTAACATTGCAGGACCTTTTTCTTATACCATTCTTACTAACACCTATCATGTTGCCATGGCAACTGTTGTCAATATAGAAACAATCAATAAAATCCAAACCGCTGGCCCAATTGACATGCAACTTGTCATGTGAAGGTTTTATGGGTCAACAAATCACCTGAGCATGTCATTAACATTGCAGGACCTTCTTCTTATACCATTCTTACTAACACCTATCATGTTGCCATGGCAACTGTTGTCAAATTAGAAATAATCTATAAAATCCAAACCGCTGGCCCAATTGACATGCAACTTGGTATGTGAAGGTTTTATGGGTTAAAAAATCACCTGAGTATGTCAATAACATTGCAGGACCTTCTTATACCATTCTTACTAACACCTATCATGTTGCCATAGCAACTGCTGTCAATTTAGAAATAATAAAATCCAAACCTCTGGCCCAATTGACATGCAACTATGCATGTGAAGGTTTTATGGGTCAACGGATCACCTGAGCCTGTCATTAACATTGCAGGACCTTCTTCTTATACCATTCTTACTAACACCTATCATGTTGCCATGGCAACTGTTGTCAATTTAGAAATAATCAATAAAATCCAAACCGCTGGCACAACTGACATGCAACTTGACATGTGAGGGTTTTATGGGTCAACAAATCTCCTGAGCATGTCAAAAACAATGCAGGACCTTCCTTTTATACTGCTCTTACTAACACCTATCATGTTGCCATGGCAATTGTTGTCACTTTAGAAATAATAAAATCCAAACCTCTGGCACAACTGACATGCAACTTGACATGTGAAGGTTTTATGGGTCAACAAATCACTTGAGCATATCAAAAACAATGCAGGACCTTCCTTTTATACTGTTCTTACTAACATCTATCATGTTGCCATGGCAACTGTTGTCAAATTAGAAATAATCAATAAAATCCAAACCACTGGCCCAACTGGCATGCAACTTGGCATGTACAGGTTTTATGGATCAAAAAATATCCTGAGCATGACTAAAACAATGCAGGACTTTCCTCTTACACCGTTCTTACTGACACCTATCACGTTGCCATGGCAATGATATGTCGAATAGGCATCCAAGCTTCAAGAAACTTAGATTGCACAACTGCACTATTATATACCAACGATTTCAAAGTTGCTCATACCCGGTAGAATAGAGGCTAATAAACAACATTTTTACATTAAATATTATATGATTTAGTTTCTTGCCTTTACACTTTTACTCGGAAAACTAATTTGCCAAGGCTAATATAAAAAATTCCGCTGAAATCGGTAAGAATTAGTAAAGTTTTGAAGAACTGGGCATACACTTGTTTAACAACAAGATAATTTTAATACCCTGCGGATGTGCTGAACACTCCAAGCATTCAAACTAAGCCAAACAAAAATCAAAATCCAAAGGGGCACAAAAGATGGCGACAGCGGTGCCGCGCATGGTTTCGCACATGACTATATGCCTACATGTATTGCCATGAAGCTCAAAGGTCGATTAACCAACGATCTTAAGCTTCTTGTTTCCAGGAGAAAATAGGTTGAAAATATGTTTATTTATGTTAAAATATTGTTTATTGAAGTCTTACCTTAATATTTTTACTCAGAAAACTATTTTGCTGACGTTGATAACCAAACTTCCGTTTAAATCGGTGAATTTTTTTTGTATTTCAAGAATTGGGCATACACTTGCACAAAAACAAGGTAATTTGAATACTCTGTGCATGCGCTGAACGATGCAAGCATTCAAACTGAGGCATACTTGTTTAAGCGGGCTGCAAAAGATTGCGTTGTAAACAGTACACGTGCGATCGTGGCGCCACAAGCGGATGCGCCCATAATCCATATCTACAAGATGACAGGTGTTAGTAAGAATAGTATAAAAGGAGGGTCCTGCATTGTTTTTGACATGCTCAGATGATTTGTTGACCCATAAAACCTTCGCATACCAAGTTGCATGTCAATTGGGCCAGGGGTTTGGAATTTACTGATGATCATCTCTAAATTGACAACTTAACTAGGTAGGTCAAACAACACCAGAGGCGCCACCGTCGATGACGAGCACAATAGCGCGTCATTTTATGCGCACGCCGTTCAAACGGCCAAATTTATATACCGCGGGAAATTTAATTAATAAAAATGTTGCGTGAGTGTATTTACTACGATCGTAATAAATTTCAAACATTCACATCATCAGTTACATGTCGGTCAATAAAAACATTAGATAAACATGGCGGCCTGCATTCAGCAGTATATCAAAAATTGGTATATGTTTCAACGTACAAAATGAGCTAACAAATTTATTGTGCGGGCAACTGACCATAATTAACCAAAACTACTAGTATCGTGGATTATTCTAATACCAAAATAAAGTCAGTATGTTACGGTAGAGCTGAGAAATTGGTTGTTTAAATTAGTTTTTTTTTCTATCGGGTCGGATTATCGGATAACAACATCAACATCCATCCCGCCATCTTATCTATCACTGGTGATATGGACCAAACTTCACTCTATTAAGTTTCTTACTATTATGTTATTAGTGTAATAGACTTATAGTTGAATTATTTTAAACATTTCCTTTAAAATGTGTGATTTTCATGTAATTTGATCGAAGAGAAGTTACGTTTTCATCCTCCGTAATATTACGGACCACAGCTACGATTCGTCCTGCCCGCTATCTATGATCACTGGTGGTATGGATCAAACTACACTATTAAGTTTGTTACTATTGGGTTATTAGCGTAATACCTTGCATATAATTGAATTATTCAAATTATTTTCTTTAAAATGTGTGATTTTCATGTAATTTTACGGTATTCGTAGCTGTGGTGGGTAATTTTGCAGAGGATAAAAACGTAATTATATGATCAAATTACATGGAAATCACACATCTTATAGAAAATAGGTCAAATAATGCAACCATATGCTAATTTTTTATATAAAATTGTGCCTGTCAGTAAAAACCGTCATTGTTTACGTTTGATCGGCGATCAGTCAGACCGCACGTTTCGGCCCGATTTCCTCGGACAAAATAGGCCCGATTTAATTCCATTCAAAATGCAATATCTCGAGAACTAGGACAGCTAGATGGATAAATCAAATTGCATTATACTCATAGCGACTTTTTCCATCCCATGAGAACTACTTCAGCTCAAATATCAGGAATTCCATTTTCATATTGACCTAGCTAACTTCATGGTTGCCATGAAAAGGCAAATATGGTATGATGGAGATGTTCCACGTTCTTATTGACACGCTCAGATATTTTGTTGACCCATGAAGCCCAAGTAAACCAAATTTTAATCAAATTTGACCAGTGGTTTGGAGTTTATATGTATTTCTTTACCAAAATCTTTACAAATTTTTGGGCAGAGTTGGACCTACACCTAAAAAAAAAAACCCTCTTGCACTCGTCTTTCCATTTCAGTCTTGTACACTACACCCTTAACTACTTATATAGAATCTCCTCTCAAAACTAAGTCAATATATGACAAGAAAATGAAGTTTTCAGGTACTGTACAAGGATTATTAAGCTTTTACGTACCTTCTAGTCAATTGTTCTCATTGCCGATCCTCGTGTTCCATGTTTTGTTTGTGTCGATGTAAACAAACGAACATGTTTGAATACAACGGCAATGCACTTGACTCACCTGGTTTAGAGACGTTTATATCAAATAAAAACAGAAAAATAGATGATATGTAAATACACAATAGTTTAAAAAAAATTCTGGTATTCTCTATGATTGGAAGAAAAATTCATAGGACTCTACAATTTGTAATTAAGTAAAATTACTCTTTCAATTAGTAAAACGTATGGCCTCGACAGCTCATAAAAAATTACAGCATTTTTAGAGTTAATGGAAATACTGTACTTGTGTATTATAAATAAACAATCACTCCTGTATCAGTGAAATACATGCCTATCTATTATATGACCAGCAATTTTACACATTACCTTACAATTCCTAAAAGTTATTATAATAATATCAACACACCAGACAAAGTAATGACATAATGCAAATAAACTGATTATTCCCGTCAAATACAATGTTATGCCAATGTAAATGAAATAAAAATGATAGCATTGGGAAGGCTTACTGACTTGGAAATGTCTCACCATTATTCATCTTTCCCTCTCTTGTTAATAATTGGTAACATTATGTAATACATGATATGATATGTTGATGCATATATCGATTAAAACACACGTTACGTAATTTCGCTATATGAAAATACAGATCACTCGTACGGATTGTAAACAAACAGCTCCGTGTCATTAGTATAGACTATAGAGTTAAATTCGAGAATTAGGAAGGAGATTAACAAGTCCACGTCCTATACCTTCTCAACAAATTGTTGTTCACATTAACTTAAGCACGTGCGAAGTAAAGGTAAGGGTGATATCACTTATATATATTTCCAGAACATGAAAAGACTTCATGGAATTTGGTTAATGGTATACCGGTAGCATTTATGATCGAATGTAACTTTCGCTAACATGATTCACTATAATCATGTATATTTTCTTGATATTGTCAATGAGGATGGTGACATTAAAGCTTAAAGTTGATAGAGTAGATGAAGTTAATATTATATTAATATGTATTGCATATCATATCCCTAAGTTCTGTTATATCTCAACCAAGTATTAGAATTTTGTTTTGAACAGCAATCGGTCAGCCATTCAATATTCATAGTCTACTGCTGAACATATGCCTATCCCAAACAGTTCTGTGCATTGCATGGCTGTACCAATCGGTGCTATATCACTTTTGCTTTCTTGTTTCTCCATTTTCAATCCTATCCTCCTCTTGTTTGATTTGTATGTTTTCCATCTCATGGATGGTGTTAACTCACCTGGACTAGTTTTGAGTTGGTAATACTTCCCTCACTGGCTACCGATCAAGTTGTCTGGTTACCAACTTGTCCCACTATGAACTCCTCAATTACCTACTTGGCACGCTACCAACTCATTCCGCTTGCTGGTATGCGGGTTCCAGGTGGCTATGTAAGAGGGTAGATTAAATATCACCACGTAAATTAACAAAGATATCAGTATTATAAAGGAGTAGGTTTTGATAAGATACTTTTTTTTTTTTTTTTTTTTTTTTTTAAATTGACATATCCATTGTGCAGTGCCAGTGGCTTAGTGTGGACTTCATGGTAAAGAAAGGGCAATGGACACAAAATTGAATGAACAATTGCTGTTGTCAGATACCTGTGGAGGAATCCTCTTTTTACAAAACCATAGACTTGGCATCCACAGTTATTCTGTGAGAGGGATATAATATTTCTTTCCTATTGGAAATTAGACCCAGAGTTTGACTGCACAGGAAAATGGCTTCCTGCTTGGCAGCCACTTTCAGTGCCTCCATGGACTTGTCAGAGGCAGACTACAGTCTCTCTAGTGATAAGCTGTAATCAAAGTCAGTGGTGTTCCCGAGAGAATGACAGGAATAACATCAATAACCCAGGAACATTTCGCTTAGGGCCTTAAACTCCTGTGAATTGAATTGTTTGCAGCATTCATTTGCAACATTCATTTTCAATGTTCATTTGCTACATTCACACTTGACAAGTGCTAAATTAAAAGTCATACATCGGTATGGATGTGTCAACAAAATAACTGCTAACAGATGTATTGAGATACAATTGGTAATACACATAGGGCTGGGACATGCTTGTACTACAAGTGGGATGAGTCGGCATGGGGTGAGTTGGCGGCAAGATGACTTGGCCTGTTACCCCTTCAGTTTCCATCCTCGTTGATTAATTTCCCTGCCTAGTTCCACTTGTGTCATATAGATCATTCAAATATCTTTCACTTGAGTCTTCTCGCTCCCCTGACTTGACCTCTGTGTATCTTTCATAATTATTTCCAGCATTAATTTATCATTATTTGCAGGTTTTATCATGTATACATACTGTTAATTCTTGAACAGTGTCAATCATAGTATGCTTACCCTACCTGATCTCACCCTCCTCCAACACCCTGTCCTGTCTTACACAGTCACATAGAGCTGATGTGTAAGCGCCTCAACAAAAGAACTTGGAGTGTATAATGAGTTAAAGCTGCATTGCATGATTATTCATGTGATTATATATAACAGTAGAACATCAGTTTAACACAAAATATGGGTCCTTGAGACTTTGCCTTATCTTCTGTATAGTCAATAATTACCAAATGCAAGATGTTGAAACTGACAGATTGGTGACCAAGTTGACACTGAATTTGAAATATGGAAAGGTGCACATAGCTGAAATATGAGAACAGGAAACATGATTTATGCCACAGATAATGAATCACCCTAGCTAATCTTGAACAAACAAAATAAGAAAAGTATTAGTATTATGCTGATGCAACCATTCATTAAGTGACACAACTAAGATTATAGGATGTGAAACTGTGTTTACCATTGATCAGCTGACTGACTATATATCTGAGTGTCCATGCATCAGGTGATTAGCAGGAAGCTGAGACATTTTGTGCAGAACAATACTGTACATACAGTTCACACAGGAGATGATAAGCAGGAGACCAAGACACTTATTGCAGAACAATACATATAGTTCACACATGAAAAAATATGTACCAGTTTAAATTTGCTTTAAATTGATTTATGGTCCTAAGTGTAATTGCTATTTTGAATTTATAATTATTAATTTGATTCACAGTAAATCAACATTTACTGTAATATATTTTAATAAATGTTGTGTATTTATTACTGTACAGTACTGTACAGCACAGCATTTTTACTGTATACATAATGAACAGAGTATACTTATTTCATTTTCATGTACACTGAACCACTGTAAACTACTGTTCAGTATACACAAGTCATGTAATGTTTAATACAGTTCAGTGTCCCCTTCATCTCTGTAGCACAGTATATTTTCTTCGATGCTTGGTTACGCTAATAGAAAATGGTATATGCTACTACTGTATTTTAAAGGCATGACCAGTAGTACACAGCTGTGCATTAACTGTACCATTCATATTTTCTTTCAGTAACTAGTATTAGTATTCTTTACTTACTTTTTTCTCTTTTGGTCAATAAAACTGAATCTTAAAATGTTATGATGTTGTGGAAGGTCTGTGAGTATGGGATGTATGAAACGGTAGAAATAAGGGTTACCGTACATAGGTATATTTCGAATGACCCGTCATCCAGGAGGTGCCGAGATGAGAGGGAGGGGGAGGGTGGAGGGGAGTGGAATATATAGGAGATGGAATGGGTGGGAGTGGTTTCTGTGCCTTTTTCTTTTTGGCTACCCCCCGTGTAGGGGGAAAAAGCCCTTGGTATATGTATGTATGTATTTCCAATGTTCTTTTTTTCCGTGGTGGGGATGGGATTTTGATATCTGAACTCAGCAAATAATGGGTCAACTGTATTCTTTCATCTTTTCAATCAATTGATTCATTACAACCTGATCCAGGGTGGAGTACAGTATATAGATCTTTCCATATGCTATTTTCTCCAGTCTTTGTTATACATTTCATACTTTTTAGTGAAGATGATACTTTGTTGTCTGTAGTTTTTAGTACACTGCTGATTTCTATAGATGAATTTACTGACTAATTTTGGTATAAAAAGAGGCTCTTTATATAATTCTTTTACTCATTTTATTACTCTGTATCTTAATTTGATAATGTCATCATTTCTATCTTTTAAAAAATTCATCTGCCTCACTAAAGCTTGTCTGCTTTCGGTTTTCCTGATACTTTTAATTTTCTAGATAGTTTCTTCTATATGATCATGTTTCCCTTGATAGGGAATTGTCTGTGGGGTTGATGGCTGGGCTTTTTAGGTGAAGTATTGGGTTTGGTGGTTCACCTTGAAGAGCTTGTGTAGTGATTTGAGTGCAAATGTATTTTTATATAGAATGTATTGTGTGGTACTGGTGACAGGATATAGTACATGTTTGAATAGTGATATATATGTATATATATATGTATATGTATATATATATATATATATATATATATATATATATTTGTATATATATATATATATATATATATATGTATATATATATGTATATGTATATATATTATTTTATTTATTTATTTATTTTACTAGTAGTGCTTGTGATATGAGAAGGTGGGAGTGAGGGCTCTAGCATAAACCTGTGTACTAATCATTTTCATGTAATATATGGGGAGGATTTTAATGTTTTTTGCAGGTGTCCTATTGGGCTGGTTTTAATGTATCCTGTTATTACTCTTAATATTTTACAGTATTTTGTATGGTTTGTAAAGTTTTTTAATTTATTTTATTTTATTTTTTCATTATTTTTTTATTATTGTTGTTGTTGTTGTTGCTGGGGACCATGCTGTGGAAGTGATAGTCAAGTGTGGTTCTTGTGAATTGTTTGCAGACAGTAAATGATATCTTTCTGCTGTCCAAAGCCCATTTTTGCAATTGATTTTGGTAGGTTTATTATTTTGTTGGATTTTTTTTTCTATCAGATCTTTGATGTGTGTGCTAAAGATCATGTGTATTGAAAGTGGAGCCTGGAATTTTATGGTTCTTTTGCAGTGGAAGGGTTGGGACATTTAATTTCATTTTTGGGTGCTTTTTCAATTGAAGGTTGTTTAGGCTGAACAATGTTGCTGATGATTTCTAGGGTGAGGCCTCCATTCTATTATTTCTGAGTCATTGCTCTAATTTATCTAAGAAGGTTTGGGTGTTCTTAGCTGCTATTTTGTAGTTTCTATGCTGGGTTATAGTTGTCACATCATCTATGTGAGTGCATTGGTGTTAAGTTCTGGGTCTGGTGTTGAAAGATCACTTGTAAAGAGGCTAGATAGCATAGATGAAAGTATTGATCTTTGTGGGATTCCATTATGTAGTCTTTTGGTCCCAGAAATTTTGTTATTTTAGGTTATTCTGAATTATCTACCATATATCATTGTTGTGAATATCTGTCTTTGTGATCTGATTTCATAGGATGTATATAGTAAATTGTAGATTGAGAGAAGCAAGTAAATGTCTTGGGGGATTGAAGGATTGAGGTGTCATGAGAAATAGGCATCTGGGAATGGATTCAAAGAGAAAATTATATGAAGGGGTTATTACAGTACTACCTCTCATTAACGGACTAAAAGGGGGGTAACGGTGTCCATTGATGTGAATAATCCATTGATTTGGAGTGGTTTTTGAGTGGCATAGTGATTGCACGCACTAAACAACAGCACCAAAAACACCAAAAATACAGCGAAAACACCGCAAGCACAGCTAATTAACGTCTGTTAATGAGAGGTCTCACTGTATGCCCATGATACTGTAAAGGGCAGAGACATGGAATTTACGAGAGACAAAAGAGATCTAGAGACTATATTTTCCTGGAGCCAAGGATGGAAGATGAACTTCAATACACAAAAAAAAAAAAAAGGTATTGTAGATGGGTAATAGCTCTAAAAGACCATCTTTGAACTATTCTTTGGGAATGAAAATAAGTTGCAAATGGAAAAGAAGAAAAAAGATCTGGGAGTGTTGATAAAAGTCAACCTGTCACATGGCTGACATATCAGTAAAATTATGGGAGATATATAGTTGTAGAACATTAAGATAGCCTTTCACAATACGGATAAAGAAATTATAAAAAAAAAAAATCATAAAAAGCCTGATTTATCCAAGACTAGAATATGCATCAGTGTTATGATTCCTACACAGAGTGAAATATATAACCAAGATTGAGAGGAGAAAAAGGACAGAAACCAATATGGAAGGATTGAAGAGAAAGTAGCAATTTTATTACAGTGTTTGGGAAACTAAATGTAGTGGACCATATTAACAGAAGATATCTTGATTAGAAATGGGAGGGGTTCATGAGATCAAGAGAACAAACTGAAGAAGAAATACATATTTCTATACAGATGCATGGATACTTGGAAGAGCTTAGAAGGTGATATTGTACAGTCCAGAACCATACATGAATTTAAAATGTAATTGAAGACAGTGAAAGTTGGAACCAAACAGGAATTTTAAGCTGGGTATATTGGACAGTAAGACAGGACACAAGAACATAAAAATGAAGGAGACTGGAAGAGACCATATGGTCTACACTAGGCAATTCCATGTTCATTACCACCTATCATATCCATCTTCTCTTAAAACAACAAATTGTTTTAGTACTCATTACATGGTTACTAAGGTTACTAATTCATGAACCACTATTGATAAACCAATTCTTGCCCATTTCTTTCTTAAATCTAAATTAGTCCAATATAAATCCATGACCATGAAGTCCTGCCCTGCTGTCTTTATATTATGACCTTGTCTGCATCACCCATGTTAAAGCCCTTGAGCCATTTAAATACCTCTATTAGATCTCGCTGCCCTCTATGTCTTTCCAGAGAGTGCTAGTTAAGGTGCTTAAACCTGTCTTTGTAAGATAAATTTCTGAGTCCATGTGTCATTTTGGTAATTTTCCTCAATACTGATTCTAGTGAATTAATATCCATTCTATAGGATGGAGACCAAAACTGTGCTGCATAGTGAAGGTTGAGTCCAACCATTGCCAGATTGAGTTTAATAACTACATCTGGAATTTTGTTTGTAACCATCTTAGCAATAAATTCTAATAGTCTATTACCTCTGTTCTTGGCATTTCAGACCCATAACTATTGCTCCTTTTTTGTGCACTACAGTTAGGTAAATGCAACATAGACAGCAGTTGAAATATGGAAGACAAATGAGTGGAAGGGTGGTGAGCTAAAAAGAGAACAGTTGGAGTTTTATTCACTGACGTTTCGTACTTTCCAAAGTACATGACCTTTGAGAATGTCCTGGTAAGGACGAAACGTCAGTGAATAAAAATCCAACTGTTCTCTGTGTTTAGCTCACCGCCCTTCCACTCATAGACAGCAGTCCAAAATTTCTTCTCAGAGAGATTTAGGGGATGACCCAAGGACTGCTGCTAGTCACTGTGCTGCTGCAAGTTTCAATCAGTGAAACACAACAGCTGCTGCTGTTACTACTATCACTATTAATATCATAACTATTATTATTAATAATATTAATATTATTACTATGAGCCTCATCATTTTATGATTATTTATTTGTTCATTTATTTTGATTTATTAATATTTATTTTTATTTATTTTTTATGTATTATATTATTTCTTGTATTATCATAATTTTTTAATGTTCTAAAATTTCTAATATGTGATATTTTTATGAAGCCTTTCATTATCTGAGTTGCCTATTTTCATTGCAGATACCATGGGTAGCATGAACTATGAAGAGTTTGTTGAGGCATGCAAGGACTTTGAAAGCATGTCTTCCAAATTTTCAGATGGATGGGAGCTTGTAACTGTATCAGAACCCACAAGTTCAGTATACCTTAAGAAGAAAGTTTCCTGTGTGAAAAAAAGTGTTAAATACAATCCTCCTGGTGTAGCTGATGCAGCAGAACAGGACAAAGCATGTGAGGATGGAGATGAAGTTGTGGTTTTAGAAAATGGGGAATTATCTGAAATTCATGACCCAAGTGCGGTTTCTGAGGAAGGAGAGGGAGAGCTACTAACTTATGATTATCATATTGTTTACAGCATTGCTCACTCTGTACCTGTACTCTATTTTAATGCCTACAACAGTTCAGGGAAACTTTTAACACTAGATGAGATTTGGGACTCTATCCCTGAGACCCACAAAGAACAGGTTCTCGCTAACCGTTGGGAATCACTCACCCAACAGGAGCATCCACTCCTTGGACGACCTTTCTTTCAATTACATCCTTGTGGTACAGCAAAGCTGATGACACTTGCTTTAGAGAAAACTGGACCACAGACAATAAGCAAAAAGGAAGGGAAATACATTGCTAGTTGGTTAAGTATGTTTGGGCCTGTTGCTGGTTTGGTTGTGCCTGTAGAATATTTCAAGTAAATGCATAATGCTCCTTATCTGTGATGGAAATCGATGAAGAGTCAGGCTTCAATTTTTATGACCTGCAAGTCCAGATGTCATTGATTTTTTATATTTTATGGTAATAAAAAGATAATCATTAAAAAATTCCAGGACAACTGCAATGTGCAGCATGTCAGCATAGTTACCATCTTGTTTGCTTTCCATTACCAAGGCAAATGTGCACATGTCCACATAGTAATCTTTGCCATAGAGGAACCACTTGAAATCAGGTACACCTAACCACATCAGCACTCTTCACAAGGTATGTAGTGTAGAGTAAAACACTTACACATAATATTGAATGTTTACAGTGTGATATTTTAACATACATTATGGCATACACCAAAATGTTTCTGTCATCCATGGTAACATATGCCTCTAACTTGTCATTTTTAGATATTTTCTACATATGACCTCCACAATAAATTAAAACATTTGGCAAATTAGGACTGATCTTCCCTCAATATAGTCCAACCAATGAGGGTCTGACTTTATTGTACATTTTTTATACACATATTTACAAATGATGCTAGTCAGAGAAGCAACAAAATTTGTAACAGTGGTTCATAGGTCGACATGTGTTGTACCTCTTATTTATACACACAGTACCTCAGCCATATTCTTTATTACTTGGAACCACTATTGGAAAAAAATATTTGTACTGCCAGTCCAACATTTTCCGTTTTCAACCCACAATGATGATGATGATAGCTGTTGTCTTGAGTTTCACTAACTAAAAGCCCACATCTCCACAGTAGACTGTATTGGTCCTTGAGTCCTCCCAGAAATCTATCTGGGAAGAAACTTTTGGATAGTTGTCTGTCTTGTATGTGGTTCTGTGTCTATGTCATCAACTGTCAGGAGTAAAATGAAGGGAGCAATTGCTAGTCATCAGCTGTTCTTACATGGAAAAGTGTGAGGTGTGAGGGCTTGTCATAATCTTGGGCCAAGTCTAGGAACAATGTGCCACCACCTTGGTTCTACATCTCCAGGTGGAGGCAGAGGTGCTGAGTTTTGGAGAAGAGTGGGAAGGGAGAATAGTTCTCTTTAACATTCAACTTGTAGAGTTACAGCTGACATATACCCACCATTGGTCCTGTCTCCATTGGTTATCGATGTCATAAATGTCATGTAACCATTTGACTAGATGTTCCATTTAAGGAATTTCTCGCTTCAAGTTTGTGATAATTCTTGTGATGATATTTATACAACTTGTAACAGCTGCTGTAGGTATTGAATCCAAATGTACTTTTTTTTTTCTTTCCATGTGGTTGTTTCAAAACTTCAAATAAAAGGTGCTGTGTTAGTTTACCTAGAAATGTTGCAGAACCTAGGGATAGAAATTGTAGTAAAAAATTTGAATATTTATTGCAACAGACCGTTTAACAAAATTGAGATCTGCATGAAAGGCAATCTGTAGTTGTAGTTTAGATGTTACAGTATAAACAGTATTCAAATGTACTTATTGGTTACACTTGCAGATAATAAAAACAGCACTAACATACAAGGCTTATATATTGTTTGTAGGTGATCCTGGCATTATGGCAATTTAGAATGTATGTTAAAACTTATCTAATTTGTATTAAATTATTTTCATTGGGAACAATTTCACAAAGAACCTGGAATTTTTATTAAAACCATTTATATCTTATCAGATGTATTAGTTTCCTAAATATTTTTTAAAGGCAAAATTCATTTGAATAACCAACATTCTAATGTTGGAAACGGCAAAAATAAGCTGTAAATGAATGTAGGATCAAGTTACTGTTTACCCATCTCAAGAAAAAAAAAGAAAAAGAAAAACACTTATGTGGTTATGATCTCAGTTTTATGTATTTAATATAGAACTTAAGAATAGATGAGTGGAATTGAGTGATGAAGTTGAACCAAATTGGTATGTTGAATGCACCACCAGATGACACAGCATTTTGGATGTACAAGTCAACAAGTACACCAAAATCCTGCAGTGAATTACCACAGGAAGGGTTATTTACAGGTCATGAGAGATCATATCACAGTATACCAGCTGCTCCTTGTTCTGCAGTTGCCCTTTATCTTTGGTTAAGTGCATTGTTTAAAGAGCAGGTAAATTCCACTTAGGTTATATTTGTAGAACCTAGTTATTTATTGATATGAGCACATGATTCAGATGCATATTTATGAAAATGCAGTCCGTCACAGTCACACAAGCATCAAATTGATTTTTTTTTTTATTAAATTAATCTCTCTTGAAATGACAGAAGCCACTTCATGTTTAGTCCTAGTCTAACTCTGCAACAATTTGAGCAAAGGCAGTTGGAAGAAATAATTGTCACTATAATAGATACAGTATAGTAGTTCCTGTGGTGGTGCTGTATTCACTATGTAAGCAAGGAAAACATCCTTATGATATCCAGTGATCAGTTTTGTTGACTTCACAAAGAAGTTCACATTTTACTTTCAAGTTCTAATACCCAGAATCGACACAAACGATTCCAGAATATCTGTCTGAACTTAAAAATGTTCTCTAACAAAACTGCCTGAGTTGGGAATATGATAAAGACCATAATTTTGTAGTTTCTGGAGTTCTCATCAGTTTGTGAACTCTTAACTCTTAGCCACGTCCTTCCCGACGTCATGTCGTCTCGATCTCGTTCCTTGTTGACTCGGGTCTCACTCTCTGCTGGCTAAGGTCTCACACCACTTGCATGAATTACGTTGTCTAAATTCTAACTTGTGTAAAAAAAGGGGGTGGGGGAGGGGGAGATGATTGGTGTCTTTACGTTTCGCTCTAAAACGACCCCGTTACGAGTCTCCTGGGGGGTTGTTCCGTGGACCTCTTTCTTCCACAGGTGGTTGAGGAGGCGGCGGTCCAGTAACCGTCTGCGGGTCTGGATCGATGGGATCATTTACTGGTTGTTTGGTGGAATCAGCACACGCCGAAGTCGGGTTGCTGTGATGACTGCAAGGCACCTGGGGAGGGTCAACAGGTGTCGCCTCCTCCTCCTCGTCCCCCTCCTCCAATTCCACCACCACTACCACCATTTGCGGGGTCCTTCGACTGTTGTACTCGCCCGCAGCGTCTTCTTTACTCCCTCTCCACGATCTCTCCTCTGGTGACCTCGTCATGCCATCATTGTAACCCTGGCTGGCACTTACGTAGTCCTCGTACGAAGGGGGCAGTTCGGAGTTCGGCGCTAGGGGCTGCTCCTCGACTTGTCCGACCTCCTCCTGGTACGCTGGCGGGGGCGCGCACATCATGGGCGTGGTTATGGGGACACTGGGCACTGTGGGGGTGTAAGGCGGAGGCATGGGCGCTCTACTTCCCAATGCTGTACCGAAGACGTCGCTGTAGGCTGGCGGCTTGTCTTGCCCGCCGATTTCGTAAATTCTTCGTTGGGAATCCCCGACGTAGAACATGCTACTGAACGGAAGAATAACAACCGCCTGTGAACCTGAGCCGTTGTTGTTGTTGCGATTCGAGTCCTCTGCACCGTCGGCGTCCTCTGGGTTGTTCTGGGAAGCGCAGGAGAAGGTGCCCCAGCAGCAGTACACCATGATGAAGAGGAGGACGATGATCATCACGATCAGAGCGAAGAGGGCCTGGGTAGTGGACGGGTACGACATGCTGGCTGAAAGGAGAACATTTGGTCAATGTCTACGTTGGCAGTGAATAAACAAGTAGATAAATGAAAGAATAAGTAAATAAGGAAGTGGCCACGTAGCCGGGCTATTTTGCCGGTTACCGGTCAAGTAGCCTACATGGCAGTATATGGCTATTCAGCTGTTAAGAATCCTGGGTGGCGTACATACGAAGAACCTATATTTATGTTATATTCATATTAGAATGTTTTATAGAAAACTTGTATGCAATTTATGTTTGTTGGAATATTCTGAAGAAAACTGCAACATTGTAAGATGCAGTTTATTTAAAAAAGTATATATATTCTGCATTAATTTTAAAGATATCAAAGACTAGATAAGCATGATCCCTCTTTCATCACCATAAACCAGTAACCAATAAATGCGGCATTTGGAGCTAGCTGGACACTCATTCCAAGTGTGGGCTCACAGGGTAGTAGTCATATTTGTAACTCACCATGTCACTGTGAGTGGGGGGGATAAGTTTCCGAGTATTTCTTCTTGGGAAGGAGCTGTAAAAAATGTGACTTGTAAGCAAGAAACTGCGCATGTACACACTTCCTTCTTGAGCACGGCGAACGAGATACAACGTAAACCAAGGTAAACTCCTGAGCTGGATAATGATGTCTAGTTATGGAGACGTTATGCCCATAACATTCTCGCAGCAAACTAAATGTATAAATAAATGGAAAATAAAGTAAAAATGAATAAATAAATAAAAATAAAAATGGAAAACTAAGTAAAACTGAATAAATACATAAAAACATCTAAACAAGTAAACAAATAAGTAGGTGAATGAATAGATAACATAAAAGAAAACGGGTGATATACATCATCATCACTGGAGAAAGTGCTTCAGTTGTGTTGTGTGAAAGGTGGAAGTAAATAACTAAATCAACAAGCAGTCGTCCTAATACCTCTACGTTTTGGTCTAACTGTGGATTCCAAATGAAGCCAAAGACAACAAAAGATGGACAGCATCTTGAGATTCAGACCATGAAGTAAGAACTAGGCTACGTTTGATCTTCACCCGACTCAACGTCGACTTAAAGATGAAAAACAATAGGTTCTGGAGATGGTACAAGTAATGGCTAACAACAAGATTATTCGTGATGTGATGGCAGCAAAGACAGGTAAAGTTATCCTCAAAGATATACTTGATATCTCAACTTAAAAACATTCCAACATGAACATAATTTGAATACAAGTTCTTACTATGTACACCATCCAGAATGCTTACTAGGTGAATAGTAGTCTTATGCTATATTATAAATATATAGCCCCAGTAGTTATTTAGCCGGTTATTGGCAACGTAGCCATTACTATTAGATAAGTAAATAAAAAATGAATAATAAGTGAAAAATAAATGAACAAGAAAAATGTAGAAAAAATAAGATTAAATAAAATATAATATTGAGGGGCAGATACCGAACTAGACGGAATTTTCGTCCAGGTAAAATTGGAGGACACGAGAAAATTTGAAGAGGCGAAACAATAACATTATTATACTCAATCTTAACATGTGGGAAATGCTAGGAGTAATAGGACAAACCAGGGGATTTATATAAGCACATGGTGTACGTTCAGGTGCATGTAATTTGTTTGTATACACAACAAGTAAAGGTAGAGAGGAGTGAACATTTCTGGTTGGAACAAACTTTGGTTTAACGCAGCATGGTCCGTGAGAGTTGGTATTAAATCGCGTTCGTTTTAAAATCAAAATATCGTTTTAATGGAGCGGTGCTTGATGGAAACATCGGCGGATACTGCTTCATCCGTCAGTTCACTTGATAAATGTGTACAACCAACCCGTACTTGTCGTGAACTTACTGGCTTTTATGAAATTTTCTCTCTTGCTCAAATAGTCGAGAGTTGAAGTCCATGAGAGCTGAATCGGGGAAGAAATTGCCAAATCGAAGGTTGATTATTGTCTTCCATTCTTATTAAGTAATATCACTTATGCAAATTCCTGGGTATTGTGATTCATAATTTTCAACGAGAATCGATCACTTCATCGTATCACTGATTCAACAACGCGTTGGTGCCGCCATCTTGGAAATTGTCAACTTCGATTACAGGGTATTATGCGAGTATGTTTGGGATGTGTATCAACTAGATTTGGTTCGATTACTGTTAGAGCATTCAAACCTATAGCCGCAAACAAAAGATGAAGACTGTGATTATACTTTGTCCAAATAGTCCTATGTAGGAAAATCAGCGGCACTACCAAACTGGAGTAACGATTAAATTAATCACATGAAGAATTGTCACCTCAGAACGCCCGCATGAAGAATCGTCACCCCATGAGACCCCATCTTAAGAATTGTAACCCCAGTACGCCTAATACCAATAGTGGAATAAAGATTAGGTTAGGTTGAATAAGGGTTATGCTTATTGTCATCAACTTATACATCAAAAGCGTAAATCCAGGGTGGCCCACATGAAAATTTGTCACCCTTTCGAAATCTGGGGTGACGATTCTTCATGTGATCCGATAAAAGTGACTGATTTGGTATCAAACAAGAGTGAAAAATAACCTTCGATTAGAGCAGGGAAATTTTACAGCCCCTGGCACGCGTGCCAAACATGACACGTGACAACTTGGCACGACAGCTGGTTTTGAAATCTTGTTACAGCATCGAAAAATAACTCCACTAGTTGAAATAAACTGACGTCAAGAGAACAAATTAAAACTAAATCGTCCATGATTTAACATTAATGGACATCCCCATTGTAGTAAAACAGTGCATATGAACTGACAACATGCGTACTTTGGGTTCTACTTATCATAGAAAATGGCAGTCTCTTCCAAAGGTTGCTGAGCCCTGGATTATTATTATTATTATTTTTATTATTATTTATTCGGTTTTCTTACATATTCAGGTGAAACATGGCTAGTGAAAGGTTTCAGCATTACATATTTCCAGCCCATAACCTTAGTACATCTTCCATCTCCTCTAACAAACATGCTTTTAAATTGAATTTTCCCATGTAGATATCCAATGAAACATGGTAATTTAATTTTCTTGTTGAGCTTCATAGAGTGGACAGAGTTTTCTGATAACCAAACTGCTGCCTTATGCTCGACCCATCATTTCCGTTCTTCAAAGAATACAGTACTTTTATTTTATTTTCTGTTGTTACTATATATATATATATATATATATATATATATATATATATATATATATATATATAACGGTGATGGATATTAAATATGCAACTTGAGAAATGAATACATATTGCATAGATCCATCCTCTTGAGCATCAGTACACTATATGAGGAATAACAATAGACAGGATGCCGGATCGCGTGCACGTTTGTGTTGAATACTGGCCTGAAGCATTACAGTTGTAAGCACGCGGAAATGCTTGCTAAATTCATTTCGCTTAAAATAGGGAGGATTTGCTATAAAATGATACTGTGGTCTAAATTGCATAGGTAGCGTTGAATAAATAATTGTAAACCGATTCGCGTTAAATCGATGTTCGACTTTAGTTTATATCGGGAAGTGGAAACTGGGAGTTTTGGAGTGAAATGATGCTTTAGATTGGAGAGGATGATGCGAATGCTTGCAGACGTGTGTGCTGCAAGGGTTATAGTTGTTGATGGCACGTGTTTCAAGAGGAAACTAACACACAATGTACTTAGAAACATGATTGTAGAGACATACAAAGTGTGACTGATTATGTAGTCGTGGATCGGAAGTTGAGATGGACAAGAGGGGGGATATCAGATCATTATCTACTGACGAAAATAAAGTAGCGAAGAGAAAGATGGTTATGCGTGAACATGGAAAAGGAAAAAGAGTAGGAATTGTTGGGAATCAGAGTAAAAATATGGTGGAAAAAGTCGGATGATTGAGAAGGAGAATGCGGAAGGAGAATAAGCGAAGTTAGAAAAGGCGATAAAACAAAAATGGCTCAAGAATTGTCTTACATGAGAAAGCTTGGAGGGGAGTGCAATATGTAGGAAATGGAATGGGTGGGAGTGGTTTCTATGCCTTTTTCGTTTTGGCTACCCCCCCCTCGTATAAGGGGAAAAAGCCTTTGATATATGTATGTATGTAAATATATATATATATATATATATATATATATGGATGAAATGACGAGAAGGTTTAATGCAAATTATGAGTTGGGATTGAAGCTGGTGGAAGATGGACAAAAGTGTATAAAAAACAATTTAGTGCATACTCGTACACACGGCATTGTTCAGCTAACATGGGAGGGCTTGCTGAGGTTGATGAATGTGGGAGTGTTTGTAGGAGGCGAAATCTTAGAGTTACGTCATCAAAGAGTAAAATAATACAGGTTATCCCCGGAAGTCCGAAAGCAGAAAAAAACGAAAATTGAATGATTTTCGTGTATATGATGGACTACATTTATCCGTAAAAACGTTTGATGTTTTATTACTATACAAAGACCTATATGCATTGAAACCTTTTAGTTGGAGTATGACGTCACTGATGGTCACTGAGATCCGGTACTCTCCTTCTCACAGTGACGTCACTGATAACATTCGCTCATTCTCGAGTTTTTCATATGACCATATCTAATGTAGTTGTTGTAGTCTTTGATGCAGATTTTATATCTGTACTTTTGTACAGTATTTACAGTCTTTTTTTAGCACAATGTAAACCCTAAGCACTAAACATTACATAGAATCTGAATATAAGCTCCAAATAAAAATTCCTGTCAATGTAAAGGTGACTATGCATCCGTTTGTACACACTATTATTCAAAAATATATAGATAATCTTCGTTGTATATGTACAATAGTAAACAAATAAAATACCTTTAGGATATACGTATAATCTACATTACTAAACGTAAATGGATTCCTTCCCCAAGCTATTCCCTTTGTTGATAGAAATATTTCGAAAACTGGAAAAAATATCGGAAATGTGATTCACTTCCGGTCTCAAGTAATTCGGACTAAGGATTCTCAGCCTGCAGTGGTATTGAAGAGCGGAGGGTGTAAGGCAGATATACTGTTGCATGGGGAAGGAAACATAACTAAGGAAGTTATAGATATCTACGAACAATACTTATGGGATGCGCGGTAGCAGATGGTCGGAAGTTCAAGTCCTGGGTTCCCCTGTGGTCTTGCTGCGTTAGTTCTCGACAACCCTGGCCAATCGGGTAGCCGAACCAACATTGACGGGGCCATTTACACGGTCAAACAGTTTGACAAACCCGGTTTGTCAGACAAGTGTTTGAAGTGATGTTTGACCGTATGAATGGGGTATTTGGTCGTCAAACACGTTTGTCGAACGTGTTTGACGACCAAATACCCTGTTCACACGGTCAAACATCACTTCAAACACTTTGACAAACCGGGTTTGTCAAACCGTTTGACCGTCTAAATGCCCCTTTAAAGAACCCAGCGGCTTACCGCAACTGACGAGGCTTTGCTCTTCCATGCGTTTTTAGCTTCCCGTTGCGTGGGATGGTTAGATATGGAAGTGGAGGACTGGAGGAAGAGATTTCCCAAAGAATAAAGGAGGAGAAGAAGGTAGATGCCTTGGGAGTGGCATGGAAAAACAAAAGGATGTCAGTGGAAGAGATGGAAGGAATGCATGATACAGTAGTTGCGTCGACTGTTGGTTATATGAGTAAAACCTGAGTAATTCCTGAAAGTGAGGAAAGTCGTCCCCAAGCAACAGGAACGAGATGCTCGAGAGGTATTCATGGGGGTTACAAAAGACAATGAAATAATGGACAAAGGGGTTGGGATTGGGAGAATGAGTAGAACACACCAACCTGAAGTGGTGTGGACATATTACAAGAACGAATGGGAATAGGTATCCTTTGAGGATACACGAATCGGTGGTATAGGGATGAGAACACGGGGTAGATGGTGAGGAACCCACACTAGAAGGTGCGTAGGAGCGGCCGAACCCGTCACCTTTGCCCTGTTATGCGCTTTAGGGACTGCTGGGGCAGGTGACAGTCACTGCTGGGAGTCGGAGAGAAATGCTGAATTCGAAGCCACAACTGAATGCGAGAGCAGCACGCTTCCGATGACACCACCAGGGCACAAAAGATCAAAGAAAAGGCAGAGGGATAGGGTAAGTGAAGCCATAAATGCTCATGGTCAGGATGTCGAATAAGTAGAAATGTGCGTATGAGAAAATAATGTACAAAGGTGACGACCTGTTTCATGAGAAGTGCACTGGTATTGAACTGGACATATTGCTGAGAGAGAGAGAAAGAGCTCTTTAACTCAACGACTGATTTAATTCTATTTAGGCCAACTCATTACCATTCTATCTGGATGATGGGTGACCTATCTTCCGCACAAAATGTCGAAAATCTTGGTGATCTTGATATTATTCCCGTCCATGCAAATGATAATACAGTGATTGTTGATCCGTGAGTCATTGACTGGAAACCCCGCGGACCCACTGTAGTACAGGAATTCGAGTCACACCTGCATTTCATTTTTTCTGTAAATAAACGTCGGACTGTTTTCTATGTTGCATTACTGTGACCCGTCATCCAAGAGGTGCCAAGGTAAGAGGGAGGGTGGAGGGGAGTGGAATATATAGGAAATGGAATGGGTGGGAGTGGTTTCTCTGCCTTTTTCTTTTTGGCTACCCCCCGTGTAAGGGGGAAAAGCCTTCGGCATATGTATGTATGTATTACTGTGATGTCACCTGCTGGTAGGAGTAGGATTACTAGGTATCAGTTCTCCTTATGTCAAAATGTGAAATATCGAAATCGACAAAGATATCTTAGGACCCCGTCTGGAGACCGAGAGCCAGCCCCTCGAGGCTGTACTTCTGTAAAACCCTTGTCACACCTACGCGACTCCTAGTGAGTTCGTTTGAGCAGAAACGACTTACACTTTTATTTCTCGAATCTCCAAATGTCAAATCACATTTGTGATTTTTGTGAGAAACTGAATGACGAACTATAAGAAGTTAAACCTATACGAATAATAGACACATTGTTAGATTGTCCTTAGGGAAGTCTAGAATCCTAGAAGCGAAATCGTCTTCCACTTTTTCAAATTTATAACATTTGACGAGAATCTTGAATGCAAGACCAGGGCTTGCGGAGTCGACGGTGTTCTGGAATCCGAGTGGCTGGAATCCGATTCTGTCATAGGACCATCTCACGGGATCACCACAAACATGCACCCATCGTCGATTCTCTCTGTGAATGCCGTGAGGAAGGTCACAAGGTACTTGAATACGGTTACATCCAGGGGGAGGGATGGCCCCTATGGACGACAAAGAAAAGGTTAACGGGGATTGATATTTTTGTCCTTGCGCATGTAGGCAGGCGGGGACCGCACTGACGAAAAGGTCACGGGGTACTCGAATAGGACCGACGTTTGGTATTTGCGAAATACAATGCCCCCGAAAAGGGATCCTCATCCTGGGTAAGTGGAGACGGTAGTGGAAATGGACAATGCGGACGCTGGTGTTGGCTCGGAAGGGTTGGCAACCATGAATGGCTATTCTTATGACTACTCCCCGAAAAGTAATAAGTTGAAATAAACAACAACAACGACGATGTAGCGTTCTCATTTTTCTCCATCTTTCGCTCACTGTTTCCTTTTCTCTCTCTCTCTCTCTCTCTCTCTCTCTCTCTCTCTCTCTCTCCCCTTCTCTCTCCCTGTGGTGTGATGATGATGATGACGACGACAGCTATAACGACGATGATATTGATAATGACGGCGATGATAGTGTCCACGACGTTTGATAATGGACGATGACGATGATCATGCTAACATGTACCCGTTGTTTGTACCCAAGGTGTCACTTGTCTGACGCTAGGTCTACATTCAGATCTTTTGACTTGGCGATATTCCCTTCCTTTTTTTCCTCATTCCGATTTAGACCGTATGAACATCTTCATTAATACTTCAGTATGGTAATAGATATCAAACATATTTGCAATAACGTAAAAACACTGGAAAGAACATTGGAATGTATCTGTACAGTATAAAGAAAATGCTGTTCGAATGGAGAAAATCGTCTGTTATTCGACAAAATTAATCATGTAGAGGAACATATTTCTCAGACTATTATTAGAGATATCATCGTTCAACTCAGCGGTCGAATCTCGCTCGAACTCTGCCGAACCATTGAGATCTGCTGCTGTGGGTCAGTTAAATCAGCTCTCATTCGCTCCGCCCAAAATAGGCGTTCGACGCTGTTGCCAAACTAACATAGCTCTTTTGCCAAGGATCTGAGGAAATTGTCTATAACTTTGTTTTTTGTTTTTTTGTTTTTCATTCTGTATTACTTTTTTTTTTAATCTTATTCCCTCCCTTTGTCCTCGGTGTTGTGTATGCAATGCACTCCACGGGGTGATTTTATGGACGTGAAACACCATCAATTGTGTCGACATTTTGAACGCATCTGATAAGAAAAGGATTTTAGTTCCCGACGCGGGAGAATGAGTTATCATTTGTAAAAACTTACATCTAAAAAAAAAAAAAAATAGTTATCCTCTATAAATATTTATAAATAAATGAATAAATAAATAAATAAATAGAATAAAAATGTATATACTCCCGCTTCCCGATATGACTACACCTTGGCTAAGAGACAACTACCGTTTTTTGTTGTGCGAGGAGTTCGCCAAGGCCTGAGTAACGTTCAGGAATGAGACATAGAAACACACAATCACACACACACACGCGCGCGCGCACACACACACACACCTCTCATGGCGCTGTGGTTAGAGCTCTGGCCTGCCACTACGGAGGTCCGGGTTAGACTCTCGCCCGGGGCTGAAATAATATCAGTATCGCAGCGCTGAGGGGTGTTACTCCAACTCTCGTGGGCGGGGAGTTGGGTGTGTGTGTGTGTGCAAGGTCATAGCATTACCCATAGATCGGACCTACGAGCTCTGAGCTCTCTTCCAGGAGGGAAATAGCTGTCGATCACGAGTCCAACACGTGATCCAAAGACCAAGTGAATACACACAGGGAGAGAGAGGGAGAGCACAGGTGAGAGAGATGGAGAGAAACGAGAACGATATATACGTGTGTGTGTGTGTGTGTGTGTAAATATATATGTATATGCATATGTATACTTATATATATATATTATACATATATATATATGTGTGTATATGTATATAATTATGTATATGCATATGTTCATGTAAATGTGTCTATATAAGAGGAGGGGAAAAAGAAGACGTTTGAAAAGGAAAAGGGGGAGAAATGGAGGACGAAGACACAGACGAGGAAGAGAAAGAGGATAAAGAAGAGGCGTAGGAGAATGCACAAGACTTACATTTTCTGCTAACACGGGAAGAAAGGAATGAAGTTGGAATCAGTGTTTACACATGCACTAACTCGAATACTTGCCGAGATCACAGAAAAGATCAGAGACAATAATCTCTCTCTCTTTCTCTCTCTCTCGGGTGAGAGAGTACCACGAAGTTAAATAAAGTCGTCTGCTTCTAGCCAGCGCGAAACGTTTAAGTTACATTGAACTTCTAACTGGCCTCGTTATTGGGGACGGGGCGGGGGCAGAGTTCGATTCCCAACAGGTACCATTTAGTCCTAGCCGTCCGAGTACATTAGGTTAAGGTGATTGTTTCGACCGCAGGTACACACACTCTGGTGTAAACATCGTATCACCTTTCCATACCCGGTGATACTGTTTCCTTTATTTTTGCCTTCGCCAGGCTACTTTATCGATCTTCTTGGAACCCTCTCGGCAGTGAAGAGATTAGACGGTGGCACACTAAGCATTTCTCGCTAGCATGATTTTGCTACTCTGAGTAGAAACTACTTCAGGTTACGATCTTTTGTTTTTCAAATTTCCAATTGTCAAATTACTTTTGCGTCATAGAGTGAAAATCTGAATGACGAACAAGGAGAAGTTGAATCTATGTTAGACACATTGTTCAGATTTTCTTACAAATGTCTAGAATATTGTAATCGAAGTCGTTTCTATTCAAACGAAGTAGCAAATGTAAGTAGCATGGTAGCCTAGTGTGCCGCCATCTTTATCGATTAGACACAAATCAGTGCCAGAAATGTAGCACTTGCCAATAAACACAAACATAGAACGTTCAATTTTTGTTTTGTTTAATTATCATTCTTTTTGAAAGGATGTAGAGAGATGACACAAGAGATATGTAGTTGACATGGAAATGAAAGAAAGACTAGCGAGAGTCAAATTTGGATTGAAATAGCCTCGCAGTGTGCTAAGGGCGTTCTTAATCAACTTTAGTGACAATTCAGTCAGCGTTTGTCTTTTAGCTTAGGTCTCTCTTGCATGATCTATTGATTCAGGGTATCGACGGTTCCCGGGGTAGGTAAAAAAAAAAAAATAATAATAATAATAATAATAATTTTGTATTTATGTCTACTATGTGAGTGTAGGTCAGTATAGGATATTACATGTAATAATGAAAACACCTTTCACACCGTGTGGTACTTTATCTTGTACTCCTGCTGTCGCCAGGCTATTCAATTTCTCTTTTTCGATGAGGTACTGGCTGGGTGCATTAGCTATACACAGTCATTTGCACGTTTTACAAAAATATAAGAATTATAGCTACTAAAGTTTAGGTCTGTCTCTTGTTGTTTACAAAAACGACTAGTCTTTTATACATGCTGGTGAATTGGTGCACAAGTTGATAGACAACACGAATCAATTAATAGACAAAGAAGTTTAATAGATAAAAAAACATCTTGAGTCCTTGACATTTTGAAGAGAAAATATATTATTCGTCTTTTATAAAATGAATGGCAAAGTAGATAAATAGATTTATTATTACTGAAAGATTTAATCAGTTATCAAAAGAAGAATACGAGTATATACTCATAGAATAAAGTTTAGAATAAAATCTTGCCTTTTAACTTGGAGAAACAATTAGCTTTCAGCAGAACGAGCGAAAAAGGGATAGGTAAATGAATATAAATATATAAATAATTTATAAATAGGTAAGTATATGTTTAATGTACAGACAAATGAATAGATAACAAATAAAATGACAAATTAATCAAAACAAACAACGAGATAAATAGAAATAAATAGAATACTTTTTTGTGTAAGTATAATACATCAGAAATACCGAGACGTTGAAGAGAAAGAATTCAAAGTCTACTTCACCCAGAACAAGCAGGAAAGTCCCCAAGTACGCCACAAGTTGTCAGCATTCCAAGCCAGCGCTGACGTAAACAAACACAAGAGATCCAGAACGACGAAAACAAAGGCGATAAATCACTTTTAGATTAGGTGCCAATCAATTTATCAAGGCGCCCAATCAATCGGCCACAGACTCCAAGGTCCCTCGGCGGGGACTAATCAACGACCTTTGTAAACAAAGCTTCGACGTGGATCTTCGCCCAACTCATTTTATTTTTTTCTTTATTTCTGTTGTATTTTATTTTATTTTATCTTATTTTACTTTATTTTGTTTTACTTTATCTTATTTTATCTTTGTTTCATGGTATGTATTGATCTACTGTATTTATTTATTTTATTTTTTATTTTTTGTTTATTTACTTATTCAGTAATGGCAACGCCGACATGAATAGAATGGGCAAGGTATAGCCATGAATGGGCATCTATATGCACACACACACACACACACACACACACACACACACACATATTCTCTCTCTCTCACACACACGCACATATTCTCTCTCTCATACACACACACACACGCACGCACACACCAATACACACGCACACACCAACACACACACACACACATATGGGGAAGAAAAACAAGAATATTGGAGTGACAGATGTACTGTACACATTACAGTATATGTGCAAGTACACACACACACACACACACACACACACACACACACACACTTGGGAAAGAAAAATGAATAGTGAGAGACAATATTGAGAGAAAATCAAAGAGGAAGCAGGGCAGAAGATAGACAGAGATAAAGAAAAAAGGCGATGAAGATAATGTAAGAAAAATACAATAAACAGTGTGCCGAGTGTAGGTTTTTTATTCGTGATTTGCTTAATGCAAACACGCGTTTGAACACATGCATGTTTAACTGAATACGACAGAATTTTGACAATTGTTCAACTTCTTGATATTTTCTATTTTTCTCATCGAAATATGAAATGGAGAACTATGGAGATCTTGTATTAGCTCACCCCCCAGCAGGAAAAATCCCAATAAGAAAAATAGAAAATATCAAGTTGAACAATTGTCAAAATGATGTCGTATGCCATTCAACATGCATTAAAGAAAACCTGCTTTCTTCCTTCACAAAATATGTACACACACACACACACACACACACACACACACACACACACACATATATATATATATATATATATTGAGACATTCTGACAGGTTGATGTAAGCGGAATAGGAAACACAGGAGTCTTAGTCTTGAGTTTATTCCTGACTAGTTTCGCAGGTATGCTTGACATATTCCTTTGAAAAAGGATACCTGCGAAACATATTCCTTTGAAAAAGCATACCTGCGAAACTAGTCAGGAATAAATTCAAGACTAAGACTCCTGTGTTTCCTATTCCGCTTACATCATATATATATATATATATATATATATATATATATATATATATATATATGTATGTATATATATAGTTATATAACAAAAAGCAAAAGTGGGAAGCGCTATATAGACACACCTAGACTATAGATTGGGTAACAACTGTGACGCAAATATACTATAGAACATAGATTGCGCAAGACTCTTAGACAAAAACCAACGCCAGGAATACGTTCCTTCTACAATGGCTGTGTCGTCACAGCGTAAACGCCAACGTACGTCAATGGAGAACAGCAGGGAAAACACGTGACCGATGACGTAACGAGCCTGGGGTCAATCTGGGTCATTTCCAGAGGACTTTTAGTATGTGTCACCAAGCGATATTACTCAGTCGATGGGGTGGCGGGGGGGGATCCCGTATGCAACGAAAAGGTGAGGCATCATTTTATTATCTCAGTGTTTTTGATGATTGACACATTTGGTCTTGATAATGTCATAGAATTATATTCGGAATTTGTAATGGGCCGAAACTATCAAAGGCATTCGAACCGGAATCTTATACATGGAGAAGCTGCGCCTCGCTGCATCGCTTGTAGTGTGGCTGGAGACGGGTCACTGAACTAGTTTTGTTTTTGTATAACGAGAAAGAGCCTTGGTGTGTGTACAGTATGTATGTATGCATGCATGCTTGTATGTATGTATGTATTTCTATATGTATGTATGTGTGTAGGTATTCATATGTATGTATTTATGTATGCATGCATGTATATATGTATTTGTATGTATGTATATATGTATGTATGAATGTGTGTGTATGTAGTGGTATGTATGTTAAGTATATATATTTACTGTCTTCGTGTTTGGTAAATTTTTCAGAAGTAGAAGGCGTGGTATTAAGACAAAATAAATAGTTAGATAAACGATTAGAATGTATATACATAAACAAGCAAATAAACAAATGAATAAGTAACTTTATCAATAACTAAATGAACTCCCCAAACAGATAAATAGATAGAAATAAAATAAATGCATAGGACCATTGATAGGAAAGGATACTGTGTGAATGATAAAGATAACCAATAAGAAAAAATCCAATATAGAGCACAGAAAAGCAGATAAATAACATGACTAAAATTATCCTGAACTAGAGAGGGAAAAAGACATTGGATAAATAAAAGTTTTGTACTGTGAATGCATGAATGGCCATTAGACAGGCCACACAGTTAGACAACAGAGTGGCATCCCCACCAATTTTACTTGTTTCGAGTTAAGCTCGGATTGTGAAAGGAATAAGCATTTTTAATATATGTATATACATATATATATACATATATATATATGTGTATTTTATACATATATATATACATATATATATACATATACATATATATACATATGTGTGTGTGTATGTGTGTGTACGTGCGTGTGTGTGTGTACCAGTAAAACCCTCACATAGGAAGTAATCAGGCAGGACGTTGGGGGTGGGAGTGGAGAGGGAAGAGGAGGAAGTGGAAAGGGATATATTAACGAAAGGGTATGGGGAGGGGATAGGGTAAAGGATAGGAGATGGGGAAGGAAAGATGAGGGACCAAATGGAGTGGAAGGGAAAACACATGATAACAGGGACGGTGAACACAGAACGGAGATAGGAGTTGGAAAATTGAGGAGAAGGAAATGAGATGAAAATGAAAATAATGGGAGTGTTGATGATAGATAGGGAAGGAGAAGGTGATGGGAAGGAGGGGAGAAGGGAAGAGGGGATGGAAAGGGGGAGGGGAAGGGAGAGAGGAAGGAGAAGAGGTAGGGCGAATAAATGGGAGAAGAGGTAGCATACAGGAAGGGGGAAGGGAAGGAAGAGGAGAGGAGAGGAGGAGAAAGGATAGGGAAAGAGGTAGGAAACGGAGAGGAGGAGTGGAAGAACATAAAAATAAAGGAGACTGCAAGAGACCATGGCCTACACAAGGCAGCTCCGTATCCATCACCACCTGTCATCCCCATCCATAAAGTTGTCTAACCGTTTCTTAAAACAACTGATAGTTTCAGCGCTTACTACATGGTTACTAAGTCTATTCCATTCGTTGACCACCCTATTAGTAAACTAATTCTTACCTATTTCCTTCTTAAATCTAAATTTGTCCAGTTTAAATCCACTACTGCGAATCCTGCCCTGTTGTTTTAATACGGTGACCTTGTTTGCATCACCCTTGTTAAAGCCTTTGATCCACTTGAACACCTCTATTAGATCACCCCGCACTCTGCGTCTTTCCAGAGAGTGTTAGTTAAAGTGCCTAAGTCTCTCTTCGTAAGGCAAATTTCTGAGTCCATGTATCATTTTGGCCATTCTTCTCTGTACTGATTCTGGTGAATTGATGTCCATTCTATAGGACGGAGACCAAAACTGTACCGCATAGTCAAGGATGGGTCTAACTGTCGCTAGATAGAGTTTGATAATTACCTCTGCACTACTATTCATGAAGACAATGTTAAGGGAAGAGGGAGGGAAAGTGGGGAGGAGATTAGGGTAAGGGAGTGGAATGGGTGTATGGAGGGGAGAAGAGAGGAATATGGGAGGGAAGTGGGAGTGGGAATGGAGAATGGGAATGGGGGAGTAGAGAGGAGTGAGTTTAGGGAGGGGAGGGGGAGAGATGGGGAAGGAGAAGTGTTGGTGTTGGAGATAGAAGTAAGTGTGGTGAAGGAGAGGAGTGGGGAAGGGAAGGGGAATGATGGAGGTGTGGGAGGGGAGGGAAAGGGAATGAGGGAGATAAGGGGAATGGAGGGGATTAGATTGAGGAGGGGAATAGTGGAGGGGGAGAGGTGAAGAGAACAAAGGAGAGGAGGGGAGGGAATTGAGGAAGTGGAGTGTGATTGGAGAAAGGAGAGGGATGGAGATGGGAGTGGCATTGGGGAGAATGAGAGAAGGAAGTAGAATTGGGAAGTGGAATGTGAGAAGGAAGTGGAATGTTAGAGGGAAGTGGAGCTGGGAGTGGACTTTTAGGGGGGAGTGGAGCTGGGAGAGGGCAATGAGAGAGGAATTTGGAATTGGGGAGGGGAATTGAATTGGGGAAGGAAATGGGAGAACGGAGTTGAATTGGGGAGGGGAATGGGAAAGGTGTAGAATTGGGAATAGGAATGGAGGAGGGGAATTGAATTAGGGAGGGGGAATGGGAGAGGGGAGTTGAATTGGGGAGGGGAATGGGAAAAGGGAGTGGAATTGGAGAAGGGAGGGGAATGGGGGTGGGGAATGAATTTGCAGAGAAGAGAGGATTGGGAGAGGGGAGGGAAGGGGAATTGGAGAAGGGAATAGAAATGAGTGGAATTGGGGAGGGGGAGGAGAATGGAATTGAGGAGGGGAATGGGGGTGAGGAGTAGAATTGGGGAAGGGAATGAGATAGGGGAGTGGAATTTGGGAATGGAATGGGAGATGGGATTGCAAATGTGGAGGGGAATGGGAGACAGGAGTGGATTTTGGGAGGGGAAAGGGAGAGGGGAGTGGAGTTTGGGAGGGGAAGTAAGAAGGGAATGGAATTGTGGAGTGGAATGGGAGAAAGGAGTGGAATTGGGGAAGGGAATGTGAAAGGGGAGGGGAATAGGAGAAGGGAAGGGAGTGGAATTGGGGAGGAGAATGGTTGAGGGAAGTGGAATTGGGGAAGGGAATGGAAGAGGGGAATGAAAATCGGGTAAGGAAGTGTAATTTGGGGGGAGGGGAGTGGAATTGGGTAGGGGAATGGTAGAGGGGAGTGGAATTGGGGGGAATGCAAATGGGGGAGGGGAGTGGAATTGGGTAGGGGAATGGTAGAGGGGAGTGGAGAGGGGAGTGAAATTGGGGAGGGTTAAATAGGGGAGGAAGGGGAAAGGGAGTAGAGAGAGTTAAGAGGAGAAGGAGGGGAGGGAGTAGGAGGGGTGGGGGTTGGTTGGGGGGTTACTTGGGGGGGAAGGAGGTTTCGGACAAACAGGCACGCATGAGCAGCAGCAACAGCAGCAGCCTCCGTCGCCACCGTCGGACCCCGGGGGCTATTCTCGTCCAGTGTGGGGGGGAAGGAAGTGTGGGGGGGCACCCTTCTGCTGCGCCTGCTTCAGCATTCGCCATCGCCGTCGCCGCCTCTCCCTTCTTTTCCGCTCGTTCTTGCCCCTACCTACTCGATCTCGATCTCGCTCCTCCTCCTCCTCCTCCTCCTCGATCTCGCCCATCCTCCTCCTCCTCGCCTTTTTCAGTTTTGCCCCCATTTCCGTAGTCCTATGGTTCCTGGCCTTAGTACCATCACACTCCTCGCCCTTTGTAGTTAGCCTTTCTCTTCTCCTTCATGCTTCCTTAACTGACCTTGCCTTCTACGCCCTCCTGAGGACCTCCTTCATGGTTAGCTCTTTTCTTCACACGCCCCTTGCCTCCGACTACTTCCATGAAAACATTGGATTAGATACGTCCAATAACTAAAACAGTTTCGCCATCGGGTCTTGCTGTGGATGCACTGTGTTTTGCTGTTTTTCCATACCTTTGCAAGGCTCAGACTAGCTTACTTCTCTCAACTCTGAAATTGAATTTACCTGTGCAACTTACCATTCTGTTTATCTACATTTACTTTATTTATAACCGTAACACTGCTAAAAAAAATGAAATATATTTTCTCTCAACTCTGAAATTGAATTTACCTGTGCAACTTACCATTCTGTTTATCTACATTTACTTTATTTATAACCGTAACACTGCTAAAAAAAAAACAAAAAAAAACATGAAATATGTTTTGTCCTTTGTTTGGACTTCTTCTGAGTCCATCAACAACTTACATCTTTTTGTCTGAAGAAAATGTTTAATACTCTCATGTTGTAGTTTTCTGTATAATTAGTTAGTATTTCGCCTCTGTCGTTTCCCTCACTTATTCCAAACTTCCCAATGCCCTATTCACCTGCTATGTTCTTCCTTATTTTAGCATTGAAATCACCGAATATACATGCACTTGGTTATTCTTTTTACTGAGTAGATAAGTACCCAGGGCAGTGGACAAGGTGCAGGGATGACCCGTCATCCAGGAGGTGCTCAGATAAGAGGGAGGGTGGAGGGGTGTGGAGTGTATTTAGGGATGGAATGGGTGGAAGTGATTTAATGCCTTTCCCTTTTTGGCTACCTCCCTTGTAAGGGGAAAAAGCCTTGGTATATGTATGTAGGTAAGTACCTGAAAAACATACTTAGATAATCCAACATCATCTTCTAGACACTATGAAGTTAGTGCATAATTTTAGTGTAATATACTGGTTATTTCATTTGCTTTACCTGTTTGGGAGAACAGGAAGGAATTCCCTTGTAGTTCCATGGTTTCTTTTGCTTCCCTCAGACTTCTCATAATCTCACTATATCCTGGCAGATATGATCTAGTTCCTCCTTCAAACTAACTTGTACACTTATGAGAGGGATCTCACGTTGTATATGTGTACCTTCGCCTTGCTCGAGCTGTTGTACAAGTCTTAGATCGGCTTGGACAATGCTTACTCACATTTGGTGGCACAATGCCAGTACGCACAGGGATAATGATGCTTGACCCAAAAAAGAACATTCCGTAAAAGTATCTATTGGTTATTCTGTCCATGACCATCTAGGAGTTGTATCATTATTCCAACTCCCTTTCCGTTAGGTTTATGCTGAGATACGCGTTTGGTACCACCTTATTGTTACCATGTAGTGATCACAGAAACAGTTTTTTTGCTTTATGAATGGGGGTGATGGGTGGTAATGGGCATGTTATCATTCAATATACTCGGTGGAGATCTATATATCTACCGAGTAGGCAGCTCAGTGATCCACACCGCCATTATGGGAGTAACCCATATATCTATGGGAATTTTCCCTTTCCACCATCAAGGACGTGCTAGTTAGCAGTGGGTCCTGTGACTCCAGTGTGCATGAACTGATGTTCGTCTCATTTTCTGAACTATATCTCTTCGATATGGGTGATCCTTCGGATATTTTCATCTCTTAGTCATGAGGATACTCAAGTCTATCCACCAGATGTCAGCTTTCTGATAGGTTTCATATGTATTTTAGAAAAATGTCCATTCTTCCTCTGCCGCCAAGCGATTTTATTCAGTCGAAAGGAAACCTGACTTGTGCAGCAAAAGGATTACAAATAGGAGCTCTCTTCCGTCGGAAACTAGCGACCACTACGTCAGCATCCATCTCAGTCACCGCCGTCTCCTGTTTTTCCATATCTCCTCCTTATCTCGTCTTCCTACCTCCTTTCTCTTCCTCCAGCTCCTCCTCTCCCTCAGGTGAATAAAATCACATGCAAAACATTAACACGCAAAAGGGTTGGAAAGGATGAAAATATCATTTAATTCTTCATCTTCTTGTGGACCAATGACGGGAACATGCTAATGGAGGTCCTGTAAGAGGGACGGCAGAGAAAATCATCTGCCGCATGCACATTTTCAAAATCTGAAAAAAGTGTACCAAAGGCTTTTTCGCCCTCACATGGGAGATAGCAAAAAAAAAAAAAAAAAAAATCTCACAACCATTCCTTTCCCGCATACTCCATTCCCACTCAACCCCTCCCTCCCCCCCCCTCTTATCTTGGCTTCTCCCGGATGACTGGTCATCCCTGTATCTCGCCCACTCCCCAAGGTTAGAAGCAGTGTCGCAAGACACAGCACATCCACAGCAAGGCCGCTTTATTAAATCGGCGACCCCCCCTTTCCGTCCCCATATGCAGAATAAGAGAAGACGGGGAGAAATTCCTTCGGGCTGGATGACCTTGAGTGACCCCGAGTAACCTTAAGTGATCCTGAGTGACCTTGAGTAACCCTGAGTGGCCCTGTGTGACTTTGAGTGACCCTGTGTGACATTGAGTGATCCTGAATGACCTTGAGTGACCCCGAGTGGCCTTGAGTGACACCGAGTGGCCTTGGGTGACCCTGAGTGGCCTTGAGTGACCCTGAGTGATCCTGAATGACCTTGAGTGACCCCGAGTAACCTTGAGTGACCTTGAGTAACCCGGAGTGGCCCTGTGTGACTTTGAGTGACCCTGTGTGACATTGAGTGATCCTGAATGACCTTGAGTGGCCCTGTGTGACTTTGAGTGACCTTGAGTGATCCTGAATGACCTTGAATGACCCCGAGTGACCTTAAGTGACACCGAGTGGCCTTGGGTGACCCTGCGTGACTTTTAGTGACTGTGTGACATTGAGTGACCCTGAATGACCTTGAGTGGCCTTGAGCGACCCTGAGTGACTTTGAGTGACCCTATGTGGCATTGAGTGACCCTGATTGGCTTTGGGTCAACTTTGATATTGGAGGACAGAGACTGTCACCATTTTGAATTATAGCCGGTGTAAGGTTTTGTGGGTTGCCGTATGGGGTATGTTTTATTCATAAGATATAGATATGGGTGTTGGTTCCGTTGTATGGGAGTTGATTATATGGTTGGTGGATGTGGTTAGACATGTTGTATATATATTAAGTTACGGTAATGTAATTGGGGTAGGTATTAGAAAGGGTTCAATGAATCTGTCTGGTGACATTGATATGAATAAATTGGACCATGATGGCATAGGAAACTCGGGCAAATATTAATAACGAAATTTTAATTTCCTGGCGTTTTGTCATAAACGACTCGCTATCAATTCCTTTGTAGGGAAATGTTCGGAAATTAAAAATTCATAATGCCTCTGTCTGAATTCCCATTGCCTTTAGTCTACAAAGCCACTGTATTTGTTTCCATGTTCTTGTCATTTCGGACGGACAGACTGCCAACATTGTGGACAGGGTAGTGGAAAGAAGGGGGAATAGTTACGTGTTAGTATATTGTGTGTCATAATCATAGATATACCTATCATTTCGCTCCATCATTGCAAGACTGTCGTAATTCAAAAATTTCAAGTGTAGAGTTACAATGGTTTATAAGGACGCCGAATAATTCTGCGTCTTTTGGTAAAAGTCGTAAGTCTAAGTGGAGTCCTATTTACCTAATCAAGATGGTAAGTTTTATTGCTTAGGGTAAAATTATTAAAGTTATAGGATTTAGATACTTTAAAATGCTTCTCCTGAAAAATCACGAAATTTGAGTTACGACAGTTTTGCAATGATGGAGCGATTTGTTCAATCTTATTTATTAATCTAATCTAATTTAATATATTTCATTACATAAGCATTTGAAGCTCTATGTTTGACCCTGGAATCGAACAGGGGCTAATGGTAGCCATTAAAGACAGAACCTAAGACTTTATATTCATAAATCGAGGTCAAAGCCCAACGCGACAGTGGCAAGACAGCGTTGTGGCAACGCCGAGAAATTCGAATAGGCCGCGACTCTCCTGGTGACCGTTAAATAACCGTTGTCATAAAAGGTAAACGAGCCCAGGCACGAGAGCACTTCCCACAAGGGCACGAGGTGGCCACGTACATCTGCCTTTGCAGTTGCCTTGCTAGAACTCTCTCTTTATCCCAGTCCAGAAGATACATGGATTCAGACATTTGCCTTACGAAGAGAGGCTTAGGCACCTTAACTTACACTCTCTGGAAAGACGCAGAGTGCAGGGTGATCTAATAGAGGTGTTCAAGTGGATCAAAGGCTTTAACAAGGGTGATGCAAACAAGGTCATCATATTAAAACAGCAGGGCAGGACTCGCAGTAATGGTTATAAACTGGACAAATTTAGATTTAAAAAGGAAATAGGCAAGAATTGGTTTACTAATAGGGTGGTCGACGAATGGAATAAACTTAGTAACCATGTAGTAAGCGCTGAAACTATCAGTTGTTTTAAGAAACGATTAGACAACTTTATGGATGGGGATGACAGGTGGTGATGGATGCGGAACTGCCTAGTGTAGGCCTTATGGTCTCTTGCAGTCTCCTTCATTCTTATGTTCTTATAACTGTAACCAATCATAGGCCACTTAGCAACAGGTGTAAAAAAGGATGAAGATATATCTAAGTTATTCTACTTTCACAGGATTTGTGATCAAACCTAACCTAATTAACCTAACCTTACCTTACCTTAAATTAAACTAAGCTAAGGTAATCTAAATCAACCTGACCTGTCGTTACCTAAGTCCGATTCAACCAACCGCTATTCACAGAGTTTTCCTCTCCAGTGTGTCTAAATGCATATTTTTCTTTTTCTTTTTTCTGCTTTGAACATACAAGGAGATGCATATGGCGTAATGTGACCTCAACCTTGGTAAAACAAATCAGTAATAAAATGCACTACCGGGCGAAGGTTGTTGTGGTAGCCACTTTTATCATGATAACTTAGAGCTGGCAAGAAGCTCAAACATGCGTTCATTCAACTCCTCGTGAAATCTCACCCTTAGCTGGAATCTTCTCAATCTTCACCGAATCAATGATTCCTATGTCTTTACCTCAGAATTATACTGTTTTTAATCTTTCATCATATGCTCATTTGGTACACCGGGAAGTTTTGTCTAGATATATATCAATATAACCAAATCCAGCCTAACGTAAATTGACCAAGCTGGTGCATCGCCTTGTCCAAGGACCACCATCCTTACTTGCTAGAAATTGTACGACCAACGACCCGCCCGCAATGTTTATCTATTTACTTATTTGTCTGTTTATCACTTAATCATTATTTATTTGTTTATTTATTTATAAATTTATTTGTTTAATCTATCTATATATCTATTCATTTACCTATATGTCAATTTATTTCTATAATTTGCGTATGCGTAAATTGTACGACCAACGACCCGCCCGCAATGTTTATCTATTTACTTATTTGTCTATTTATCATTTAATCATTATTTACTTGTTTATTTACTTACCAATTTATTTGTTTAATCTGTCTATATATCTATTCATTTATCTATCTATCCATCTATTTCTAAAGAGTTTACGCATGCGCACTGTGCGACAAAATTTGCAGACTAACAAAGTGAGCTGTCATGGCGACCGCAAAACCGTTGTGGCATTTTTGCCCTGCTACAGCGCATGTGCACACGATGTACACGTGAATACTTGTATTTTGTTTTTGTGGCCATTGTCCGCGACCAGTATGAGAGCTATACTGTGCAAGTGTATTTTGTCACTGCTAATCAACGCATTTATACTTACAAACAATACCAAAGAAGAGAAAATAGGAGAAATAGTACAAGTGAAAATGATCAACATTCTTGTGTGATCGGGTTAAATTGTGTGAACGAATTGAGACAATAAGTTGGACAAAATACCCGGAAATGAACATCTTAACAGGTGATCAATTCGGATTTAGAAAAGGAAAGGTATGTAATTTCAGTGTTTTAATGTTTTTACTTATGGGAGACTGATGCACTATTCGTACATGGGAAAGTTGGATGGATTGTGTAAATATGGATCTAGATCAGGGTTCTTAACATAAGGTACCTATACTCCCAAGGTATACGAAACCTTAAACCTGGGAGTACGAGACATGATACCCAGTGCATGGCACTGTATATTTACAATGAAAAAGCAAAGCAAAGTTTACATCACTAATCCTTTTCATATGTTTGCATTGTATTTGTATTGGATAGGGGGTACGATATACATATATATTTTTAGATAATTAAGGCTTACGGGCACTGAAAAAGGTTAAGAACCACTGATGAAGAGAAATGGTTGCCAAAAATTTCCAGGCTGGCGTTCCCTTGGTTTCCAGATGGATTCCTAGCATGCCCCCCCCCCCCATAAACAAATGCGAACACACTCCATTCTTCCGACTTCGTAATACGTAACAAAGCTATGCATCCGTTTAAAATTCTTATGTCACTTTTATCCTCTATGAACTGCGTACGTGTTTATGACATATTTTGCCATTCATATATTATAAAAAAAAACAAAAAGTTATTTAGTTGTTCCTAATGCCATTCTGTCGGCTCCCTACCGCCTCCTTTTACCCCCCCACCCTTTCCCCCCACTTTGGGAACTAATGATCTAGAGCCGAGGTTCTCAACCTATTTCCACATGTACCCCGTACTCATGAATTGCTATTCGTTAACCTCCTGTAGATGACTTCAACACTAAATTTAATCTCTTTGCATCCACTAACTGCAAGTGGCTTTTGATCGGCGGTTCCACTTTTGAACCCCCATTGGGGTCCCACGGACTAATTATCTAGAGAAAGCTTTTGATAAGTTACTCGCAGACCGTTTATACGGAAATCGGATCACATATAATGATAATTGTTGCCTCGAGTGTGACTGGAAAGTCGCAGCCGCATCAGTAGTTGACAAGGGTCCTTGTGTCCGCTCATACATTTCTACGGTTATAAACTTTAGACTATTGTCCTTGTTGTATTAGTATGGGGCAGTCTCTATATCAACAGTTTATTGTAGTAGGAGAGGGAGTGGTAGTTTGTTGTCAGCTTTCCTTGTGTGAAAAGCGGGAAGAAATGCGATTGAATTTCACATAATGAAATTTATAAAAATGCAATAGAAATGGGAGCCATCCCAGATTGGAGTACGCAATTGTGGTGCCCTCCACTTCCCCCCCCCCAAAAAAAAAAAAAAAAAAACTACAGAAAGACGATCTTCTTGTCTTCAAAAATATGAAAATATGGACACAAGACATATCATAGTGTAGGGCAGACGAATAAACAAAGAACATGAAAATAAACTATAGAAAGACAAAAGTATCTAAGAAATACTGTTTTGTGAAGAAATGCAATGATTACAGGAATAACCCGGAAGTAGTAGTCTAGCCAAACTTGAACAATCTTGGTTCTTATCCTTAGTGCTACAGTTAGATAGATACAACCATGTAAATGCGCTCGCGCACACACACACACACACACACACACACAACTCGATGGCGCGATGGTAGAGCTCCCGGCAGCCACTACAGCGGTCGGGGTTCGAATCCCGCCCAGGACTGAAATAATTTTAGTATCGCTGGGCTCCGAGTCGTTACTCCAACTCTCGTGAGCTGAGAGTTGGGGGTGTGTGTGCGTGTAAGGTCACAGCATTACCCATAGATCGGTCTTATATGAGCTCTGAGCTATCTTTCGGGAGGGAAAATAGTTGATCACGAGTCCAACACGTGATCCAAATACCATGGTGAATCATACACACACACACACACCAAGACGGTGCTCCACGAGCGTAGTTGATGTTCTGTATGTTGCAATTAGATATGTACAAACATCCGACAATGGGGCGCTTATCACATAGTGGAACACAAAAATGTTGTCCCATTCTCACTCTATGACCATGTCTATCCTTTGGAACAATCCACTATTGTTTCCCGACAGTTGGCAAGCCTGTATTCACGAAAGTCACATAATTCTAAACCAAGAAATAATTGTCCACGTGATGATATATACTGTACTTTATTGAATTTAGGCTTGCCAATTACACAAGATCATCACGATATAATGATATACTATATGTAGGCTTACCAACTGGACAAAAAAAACTGTAGGCTTGCCAACTAAAAATAAATTCTACTGTACCTAAATAACCTTGCCAACTGGATAAAACGAAAACACTCATGTACCACTTTGTACTTATGTAGGCTTGCCAACTAGACAAAAAAAAATATGCCTACTGTACCTATGTGGTCATCATTCCCGTTCTTGGTGTCTATCCCAGAGTGTTGGCACATTCATCCTGTGCCCACTGCCAACTCCCACTGTCCTCCAACTGGGGGTGGGGGGTGGGGGTGGAGGGTTGGAGGTAGAGTGGAGGAGGTGGAGACTGCCCAGTACCTCCAACACACCCTCACCTCTCCTCCCTCAGTCTTTAGAGGTTCTTCTTCTGTTGCCAGGCGATCTTATTCAGCTTGGTTGTACCTTCGCACTGTTATATGTACAAGAACACGGGGTTGGGGGGGGGGAACCCAGGGGGTGGAAGAAAGGCCTCTGGGGGAAGAATCCCAGGGGAAGAACCCCAAGAGAAAGACCCCAGGGGAAGGACTCCGAAGGGAAAATCCCGGGGGGGTGGGGGCGAGACGAGCCACATAAAGGTAACCTGAATCTTTGTTTTACACGGCGTCCTTCCCTACTCTCTTGTGTTCTCTAAAGGGGCATTTAGACGGCCAAACGGTTTGACAAACCCGGTTTGTCAAACAAGTGTTTGAAGTGATGTTTGACCGTGTGAATAGGGTATTTGGTTGTCAAACACGTTCGACAAACGTGTTTGACGACCAAATACCCCATTCACACGGTCAAACATCACTTCAAACATTTGTCTGACAAACCGGGTTTGTCAAACTGTTTGACCGTGTAAATGGCCCTTAACTTCTCCCCGACCTTTGACGGTGGTGGTTGGTGTAGCATATCCATTAAACTCCGTCTGAAGATGTCCATCTTTAGTCTAACACACACACACACACACACACACGTCTCGTGGCGCAGTGGTTAGAGTTCCCAGCTACCACTACGGCGGTCCAGGTTCGAATCAGGCAGAGTGCTGAAATAATTTCAGTATCGCTGCTCTGCGAGTCTTTACTCCAACTTGTGGGCGGGGAGTTGGGTGTGTATGTACGTGTAAGGTCACAGCACTACCCATAATTCGGTCATATATGAGCTCTGAGCTCTCTTCCGGGAGGAAAATAGCTGTCGATCACGAGCCCAACGCGTGATCCAAGACCATACCGAATCACACACACAAGCGCGCACGCGCGCACACACACACACACACTATGAATGTAAGTATAATGGGTAGTGGTGGGTTTTGTATCTTCTTAAACTCTCGTTACCAAGTGGCGTTCAATTTTCACATTTTGCGACACTCAAGGACATCTATCTCTCCTCGTCTTTCTCCCCCCACCCTTTCTCACTCTTTTCACACACACACACACACACACACACGCATTCAATCTCTTGTTTATTCACTTTTATCACTCTTTTCCCATATCCACTCATTCTTTCTTTCTTCCCTGTCTCTCACATACACACACACACACACACACACAATTCGATAGAAGTGACAGCGAAGTTTGGAACTCCAGCAAAATTTCAAGTGTCATTGATCGAGTACCTTTGTTGTATTAGTAGGGGAGAGGAAAGCTCGTAGTGTAGTGGGAAGGTGAAGAAAAAGGAGAAAGAGAGGGATTACTGAGGAAAATGGAAGGAAATGTGGAAGGCCAAGAAGGCCACAGTCCCAATCCGGTTCCTGGCCTGACCTGGCCATCCCTATAGTGTCCTCATCCGCCCTGTAATGACTGACCTGACTCGGGATAAGGTCAACCACCTCTGGAATCGTGTTAAGCCTATCCGGTCCACAATGTACTTGTGGGGGGTGAGGAAGCGTGCGAATCACAACAAACGGCGATGCCCAACCTAGCCGCACGGTCGAGTCGGGACACACTCAGCCTAAGCCTAAAACCCTAAACACACGAGCATGCCAAGAAACAGCGTTGGGCGCCAAAAGAAAAGAAAAAAAATATAGAGAAAAGAGGGAGGGGGAGGAAGAGGAAAGCGAAGAGAGAGCGGGAGGGAAGGAAAGGGAGGAAGAGAGGAATAGATAATTGGAATGAAATTGATTAACACTGTAATATAGTGTAAAAGAGTATATAAGTATGTTAACGTGTGTTTACGACTTATATAGAAGACACTTTGCACAGTGTATTGTACATTACCAGCTACCTCTTGGTAACAAGAACAAGACAAAAATAGCAGTAATAGATAAAGAGCAACAACAACAGTAATGGTGACAAAAGAGTAACAACAGTAGTTGCCTCAATTTTTATCATTTGGAAACCCGTAGCCCCACAGTAACCGACAACGGTTCTTGATACCTTCCACAGGTCGCTCTGGTAAGACACGCTGGACTGTTGTCTATGTTCTAATAGTACGGGATTCATTTTGGATCGCCGTTTCAATAGAGGAGAGGAATAGAAAGAGTAGGAGGAGGGGGGGGGAGGCAGTTGAAAAAAAAAAATAGTTGATAGACAAGATTCTTTGGCTCCTAAGGCCGAATACCGGCCCCTTTCCTAACATTTTTTTTTTTGGCATCTGTCACGTTATTTTATTCACCTGCGCTGTTGATCACGTGCAACTTGAAGATCACATACTCGAGCGGCGCCAAATTATTTTTTCTTCTTATTTACGAGAGTGGATAGCAAGATGTTTGGAACTTTCTCTCAATGCGCCACTTGTTTTGTACGTCTTCAGAAAGATTTTTTGTTTATCTATTTACATTTCTGTTTGTTCGTTTACTTATTATTATCTATTCATATATATATATATATATATATATATATATATATATATATTTATACATATATACATGCCGGGTATATACTTTTTATTCCAACACGTGTCCCAATAGCTACTAGTGATTTCCACTTGCTCCAGCACTCCGAGCCTACAGGGCTCAGGCGACGGCTTCTGTAGCAGCGAAGCGCCTCCCAGCGTAAGCTCACTCGAGGTCTGAAGGTGAAGTGGGCCTGCTACTGTCGACCTCACACGGAGGACCAGTGTTGCCACTCAGGAGGCCATTTTATCAAACATGCGATACGGTTAGCCTACTTTTTAACATAAAAATTCTCTCTCTCTCTCCCCCCCCCCGGGTGACACTCTAACCTTTATCATGGCTGCCGTCAGGCGATTTTATTAATTTCATTGCCGACAGTTCACCAGAAATTAAGAAAAAAATTCTCACCTGATACTTTCGGACGTGACGTCATGTCGCATCCAAGAATTTAAGAAATGTAGACATTCTTTGTAGATTGATTTTAAATTAAACATATAAAAATAATGATTGTTCCTCAGTGCTTATTTAATTATTCTATATGACCGTCATACTTTATGAGTGAAAGTAAATACTACATAGAAAAATATGAAATAATAACAATATTATATGTACATAGTGGAAACCTGAACTGTTTTAATAGCTAGGTTGCTATAGAGGTGGGTAGAACTACCTAGAAATTAGTTATAGTGTAATTTCGCTGGAGAATGTTTCCTTCTCCCCTGATTAAAATTGTTTGGTGACATTTAGTGTAACAAACGACGAAAGGGTCAATATATTTACGGACGTTTGATATAGGCTGTGTACCAAGAACTGATGTGTCAGATCAACAGACAAAATCATTTGCGGTCCAGAGCTGCCAAATCAGCAGATATAATTGATCGCCGTGCGACGTTGCCAAATCAAAAAGTGATTTTTTTTCCTGCATATGTTTTGTGCATTTGTTAAGTCCACACATCCTTGGATCAAAAATACTTCACTCCAACACTGGGTATGGCTCTGTATACATCAGAACCTCATAGAATGGTAGGTCCCATGCACAACACAGCATTAACAGAATGTATCGGTCATAATGTGTTTACGGTGTTTTGCAAATTGCGTGAAGATTTATGAAGTGTTGACTGTTAGGTAAAAAAACATTATGGCATCGCTTGTCTAGCCAATCATGAACACACAACACACCTGTACACCTGATTACAACTGCACTTTAATTGCTCACACTTGTCGAAATGCTGATTTTTTCTTTGATACAATATTCGTTTTCCTTTTCTTTCTATATATTTATCTCCGTTTGTGTGTCTTGCCTGGGGAAAACTGTCATAGGAGACGCTTAAATAATTTCCATTTTGGCTAAAGTCAGACAATTCTGTTCACTTGAGGACAGGAACCCGTGCTAAAAGGAGCTAAAGATCATTTCAGTCTGTGGGTCCTCACTTGAATTTGTCGATAACACAGCCCGTGCATTGCAACTGTCCGAATCTACCTTCTCCGTGCTAGGCCACCTGTCAAACACTTCGTGTTCAAAAGCAACGTTGAAGATAAGATAACAGGAGATAATAATTCTGTTTAGTGGAACATGCCACTGAGGACACGTACTACTGAGGGGGGGGGCTCAGGAATGAATAAAATCGTCTTGCGGCAGATGACGTCAATGGGAAAAGGGTTAACCCGAATAGAATGGGGTTAATCGATATAGAGTTTAACCTCCTTCCTACTGGTGGGGTTCCAAAGATATTAATAAAATCGCTTCAGGGGTGGGGTGGTGGGTAACTTTTTTTTTTTTTTTTTTTTTTTTTTTTTTTTTTTTTTTTTTTTTTTAACAGTTCCTCATTATCGAGGGAGAGCTTACGCCTGGGAGGGGGCGGGGGAGAGGAGGAGGAGGAGACGTCGCTTCACTCACGCCGAGTCGGCAAGTCCTCCACCATGCAACTAATCCATCCTAAAATCTTGTAATTAGCACACACACACACACATATATATATATATATATATATATATATATATTGTTATGGGCTTGCTAGGTTTGGCCTGAGTTGATGGAAAGTATGAAACTAATTTCGAGTCTAGGGATAAGTCGAGTTAGATCGGGAGCAAGCCCGTAACAATAAAGTGAAACGTATAGAGAATATAGATAGATTAAGGTACGTTCCAATGAAAAGCTCTATATGAGACTGGATGTAAGCAATATTATACTAGAGGGTTGGTAAGATAGAGGAAAACACTGAAATTTTGGATTTATGTACAGACGATAGACGCCTCCCAATTTTAGAAGCATTTAAAGAGTTAAGCCCAAATCTAAATATACAAGCAGAGGACCTTAGAGCCCTCCCAAGCATGAGATAAACCGTAGCAAATCCAAACATGAGACATAACACCACAAACGCCAGTACGAGACAAAACGCCACTTGTGTAATTACGAGACAAAACGTCATAACCACAAGCATGCCACATTCTGCCACAACACGTACCCGGAGGCTCTCCTAGTGCACGTGACATTTCGTCACTGCCCGTCACACCACGTGACCTCCCCCAAAGTGATTAGCAAGTAAGAAACTAGTATAAAAAAAAAAAAACTTTAATAAGACTCATCGGATTAATTCTTATCCTAACAAGATAGAACATCCCTATAGCTACTGAAGAAGGGTCTTGAACCCGAAATCGCGATCTAGCTAATATGACTACATACAGCCAAGTCATAAATTTCCTTTCTAATGAAAACAAATCTATAATAAAGTATATGGAAAATACATTTAAGAAAATAATTAATGCACAACTAGGCTTCACTTTTAATGATATATGCATTAGAGAAAAACTCCTGCCCAAATATATTTATGATATTTACATATATGCGTGTGTGTGTGTGTGTGTGTGTGTGTGTGTGTGTGTGTGTGCCGTCTTCGGGTTGAGAACGTGAAAACAATTCACTGTCTGTAGTTATTTTACGTGATGGAATATTGATGACTTTCATATAATCAAAATTTAAAAATGCCACACTTAAAGCACACAACAAGCTATGTAAGTGGATAAGGATTACTACTTTGATGTTTTACCAAATGAGCTGCTAAATGGTGATGCTTTCACATTTTTTAAATATAAGGGTACTTTTTTTTCAAACCATCTAGTGAAGTGTCCATCTAGTTCTCTAAATATCTCTGATGGAGTAGATTACATTGCTAATGGACGCATTACTAATGGACACATTACTATTGATAGAAAATTTAATAAAATACAATTATTATTCATAATCAATCAATCCTTTGCCCCCAGGTCTACTTTGCAGAGGAGCCAAGACACCAAATTAATCGGTAACGGCCACCGTATTGGCCGATAAATCACCTAAGAATATTGTGCTGTTCTCTGAGTATGGCCAAGATAGGTTAGTGTAATTTGAGACGTTCAGTGTCTTATGTGTGGTGGTTGCATCTTGGGCAGTTTGATTCTATGGCCAACACCGGCTTACCGGTCAAAACGTCCCCGGGTCATAACGTCCCCGGGTGAGGCCAAAACGTCTTCGGGTCAAAATGCCCCATGGTCAATACATCCTAGGGTCAAAACTCCATTTAATTCTTCCTGTTATTTCTAGCATTTTTTAAGTAAACGTAATCTAAAACCAACAGTCCTTGTTATTTGTACCATAGATTACGACTGAATTCGCGCTGCACCAAAATAATCGGTAACAGCCACTATATTGGCCGATAAATCACCCAAGGATATTGTGCTGTTCTCTGAGTATGGTTAGGATATGTTAATATAATTTGAGGTGTTCAGTGTCTTATGTGTGGTGGTTGCATCTTGGGCAGTTTGATTCTGTGGCCAATACTGTTCTGTATTGGTTCTATGTTAGTGGTGACGTGAACGAAAGCATAACAGAATCTCATAAGACATGAACTCACACGACAGAATCTCACAAGACAAAATTTCACATTTTTCATATTATATATATTCTTTTAAATCATATACACGTCTCACATTGGACATATTATATTGTATAAAGGCAAAATGATAAAATATATTTCCTGTGTGTGTGTGTGCCGTCTTCGGGTTGAGAACGTGAAAACAATTCACTGTCTGTAGTTATTTTACGTGATGGAATATTGATGACTTTCATATAATCAAAATTTAAAAATACCACACTTAAAGCTTGGTATTAACCGGTCGAATGTGCTTTAGACATAAAAACTGTGCACTCCAGTTGCTTGTGTTTATGTTCTTCACGTAGAACAATATGTTAACACTTAACGATGAAGGAAAAATCACGACACTGATGCTTACATCGTAGAATGTATACAACAGGTGCAACTGATTATATTGTAGAATTTGTCAAAATGTACTTTGACACAATGTCGAGTAATGTTATGAAAATATAATATAAATTGTTTTCCATGCATAACCAACACAATAGATATGAAAATATATATCTTACTTTTAATTTCATTTTGATAACCGTGAAGCAAATGGGCTGTTAGATTGTAGGAGAATCTCATCTTTGCTTTTATCAGATGCGTCGAGTTGAACATAATCCTTTACCCGCCAATTTATCACACATTCAAGACGACATTACGTAATGTCGTCGATGAATTCAGGCACAAACTCTTATAACACTTATGTACGTTTAGTCAGAGATACACTGCACTAGACGGTTCCAGGGGGAGATTTGGCTCTGAACTTCCCAGCCAACCGACTGAACACCAGCCACTAGCCTCAGGCCGTACTTTTGTCGTTCCGACCTCGAGTGAGGTCTAGGGCGAGAGGTACTGTACCTGACTAAAGTTTCACTCCTCCCAAAGGACTCGCATTCGACCTGACCATAGTTGTAAAAATCCTGACGAAATTGCATCATAAAATGACTGTCGATTGGCTCGATATGTAGACATTCAAAGGAAACATGCAAAAATATGCAAACCAATCTTTCGTTATTATTCAATACATTTCTGTGTAAGTTTTTTTTTCTAACGAATTTGCATAAAAAATGACAGTCGATTGGCTCGATATGTAGACATTCAAAGGAAATATGCAAAAATATGCAAACCAATGTTAACATTATTATCTTTTGATTATGATTATAAATACTATTGTTTTTGTATAGACATTAGACTTTACCAAGTCAGATATAATGAGCTTATAAAATGGAAAAACGTGGAAGACTATACTGTTTGTCGCCTTAAAGAAACTGTACATAATTGATGTGAGCTTTAAGAATAAATAACATTCTTGGTACATAGATTTGCAAGATGAATTAGACAATAAGGAATGAATTATTAAAGTAACATAAACACTGCAAGAAATGTGGACGAATCAATTAAGCTGGTAATTAATTCTGAAATCCTTCGCAATCGTATGTCCCTCTTCTAACTTTTTTGGAAAATGACGCGCGCGCACACACACACACACACACACACACACACACACACACACACACACACACACACGTAGGCTACGCGCTAAACAGAATACATAAAATCATGTAAAACCACACATATACACATATACGAATTCAGTTCAGAGTTTGACCGATGTAAGCAAAGAGACTGGGCTCCCCGAATCTAGTTCTTATATTCTATGCTATGATAAGATAAATGTAATTAGAAAGCACGTACAAATATGATTGTATAGACTAGAGCACAGGTACACACACACACACACACACGACAAGAAATACAAGAGGACACGGAAAGAAAATCAAGAAAGACAGCTATAGAAGAGCTTTCCTCACAGAGTAATAGACAGTTGGAACAAGTTAGATGAGAAAGTAGTGTGTGCAAAAACAATACATGAATTTAAAAATAGTTTAGATAAAATGAGATATGAAGACGGGACATCACGAGCATAGCTCCCCTTCCCGTAAAATACAACTAGGTAAATACACACACACACACACACACATGTGGGCGGGGAGTTGGGGGTGTGTTTGCGTGTGAGGTCACAGCATTACCCATAGATCGGTCATATATGAGCTCTGAGCTCTCTTCCGGGAGGGAAATAGCTGTCGATTACGAGTCCAATCACACACACACACACACACACACACACACACACACACACACACACATACACATGACTTGATGGCGCAGTGGTAGCGATTTCGGCCGCCACTGCGACGGTCCAGGTTCAAATCCCGCCCAGGGCTGAAATAATTTCAGTATCGCTGCGCTGCGAGTCGTTGCTCCAACTCTCGTGGGAGGGGAGTTGGGTGTGTGTGCACGTGTAAGGTCATAGCATTACCCATAGATCGGTCATATATGAGCTCTGAGCTCTCTTCCAGGAGGGAAATAACTGTCAATCAGGAGTCCAACACGTGATCCAAGACAATGGTGGATCACACGCACACACACACACACACACACACACACACACACACACACACACACACACACACACACACACACACACACACGCACGCACACACGGATCAAAGAGCAGAGTTGATATAGGAGTTACTTGTAGAATGAAAAAAGGAAGCAAAATAGATACTCCATTTAGTATGGGACAAAAGAACACGAAAAGGACAGGAAAATACATATGTGAGAATATAAACAGAAATAGTAAAAATAAACAAAGAATTCGGAGGCGTTTAAGCCACAAACTAAGCACATTAAGATAACCACATAGGAACTGTCTTCATTAACCCGATTAGACTTAGTTGTATTGTTTTTAATAGACCTCAGGAAAAAGTTTTGTGGGTTGGTAACTGCGAGGACGGGGCGGAGGGAAGGGAAGGGAGGTGGGGGTGTAAAATGGGCGCCAAATTTATTCCCAAGCTAATTGGCAGTATGCAATGACACTACCCCCACCCCCCCATTTCTGTGGTAACTTGTGACAGTGAAGAATTTAACTTTGTCACCAGATAGTTTTATTAATTTTCGTTGCGTCTTTTTGGTAAGGAAGAAGAGACATTGTATCTCGACAAATCTTTTCTGTACCGGGTAATACTTTGCCTTCAGCTTTTGCTGCCTCACGTCCATTCTCCTCATATCAAGGGCATCTCAGTACAACGAAATGTTTGACGAAAAATAACATTAATAAAAGAAAAAATGAAAGAAGTCTTTGTGTGTGGTTCATTAATGACTTCTCTCATGATTATTTTAATGTTTGCCTGTTTGCAGCTCTCATTTCAATGTGCAACAAGTCACCCCTCCCCCCCTCCGCGTTGCCTGTTTTGTGCAAAAGAACGATTTCCTTGCAATTTTCGTTGTGTGCTCAGTGGCGGGTTAGTTTCGTGCTATCTGGCCGGGGACTCCATGTACGAATCCGACAACAACTGGTTGTTTTCACTTATCCTTGAAACCCGAGCACACTGGGCAAAGGTTACGAACTCAGAGGCGTAAGATTAGGTACTTAATGGATTACGACTATGTGAACCCCTTTGACATGATGTCGCATTCTAAGGAATTTATTCTGGCTAACTCTTGACGATTTTATTCGGGTAAGAGGCAGATCCAAATCTGCTCTTCCATTCTACACCTTCTATTTCTATTCCTGCTCCCTCCAGTCAACTTTATTCAACAGAGGGGGGTAAGTTTCAGCATGAGAGGGGTTGAATCTGTGAATGCAATGGACAGTTTAAGTTTCATTCTTGCTGTCGACGACCAAGTGATTTTATTTAGCAGAGGGAATTCACCGACATCGAACCGATGCTCTCCGCACCGGGTAACACTTTTGAATTGGTTCATTCTGTCGCGATGGTATTTTTATTCATCTGCGTGTTAGCTAGATATAAATAGGCGAAGTACATCACGGCGCTAACTTTTCTAACCGGAAACACGACGAATATATGACCTATGGACGCCTCTTGTTGAGTATTTTACATATTTCTTTATTTGGAAATTGGTATGTTATAACACATATGTAAAAGTTCACTATAAACCCACTATCGGAGAAAAAATGACAGAAGTACAGGGAAACTGTATATTTCGACTACTATCTGTAGTCCTCCTCAGCAGAATGCTGATAGTGGGTTTATAGTGAATATTTCTTTATAATGTAGTCAGTCTTCTTATAGGTCGGGTGATTTTGAATCCGCAAAGTTGAGGAAATTCAACAATGCCTGAATTGTCCCCAAGAGTACATAAGGGCACAGGAGGAATCTGAAGAGTGTGGCATTGCAAGACATAAAGCAACAGCAGCAGCAGTAGCTGCCAGCTGAAATCACGCGTGTCTTGCAGCAGTGGAGTCTGTGAACAGTTGGTTCAGATATGTCCCCCCCCCCTCTCTCTCTCTCTCTCTCTCTCTCTCTCTCTCTCTCTCTCTCTCTCTCTCTCTCTCTCTCTCTCTCTCTCTCTCTCTCTCTCTCTCTCTCTCTCTCTCTCTCGTATATAAAGTCATTCTTAGTGAGAAGAGATGGCAGAGGGAAGTCTTGTCCTATCTAGTGGTTTCTCCTGTCTAAAGGATCCTCCTGTCTAGAGGTTCCTCCTGTCTAGAGGGTCTTCCTGTCTAAAGGATCCTCCTGTCTAAAGGGTCCTCCTGTCTAAAGGATTCTCCTGTCTAAAGGATCCTCCTGTCTAAAGGATTCTCCTGTCTAGATGCTCCTCCTGTCTAGAGAGTTCTTCTGTCTAGAAAGTCCTCCTGTCAAGAGGGCCCTCCTGTCTAGGGGATCCTCCTGTCTAGAGTTTCCTCCTGTCTAGATTGTCCTTCTTTCTAGAGGGTCCTCTGTATCACATTCTGTCCTTTTAGACAGTGACATTAATAGTGACAGAGACAAGCATATCGCGACAAACCTTCAACTCAGCGATATTAAGAGTTGTTTGTGACCAGACATGTGATTCACCATGGTCTTGGATCATGTGTTGGACTCGTGATCGACAGCTATTACCTCCTCCTAGAGGAGAGCTCAGAGTTTACACTGTACATGGCTTGAGCTATGGGTAATTGTGTGACCTTACACGCGAACACACACACACACACACACACACACACACACACACACACACACACACACACACACACACACACACATAAACACGCGCGCGCGCGCGCAACTTACCCACTAGAGCTGGGCATACTTTTCTTTTTATTGTGAATACAGTCAAGCTCTTCTATTCAGTCGAAAGGGAATCCCCCTTCTTTAACTAAAAGATTAAATTATCTTAAGCCGCGTCCACACTTGTTGCATTTCCACGTATCGTATCATCTTTGCATACCACCTAGTGATACAATACGTTGCAACAGGGTATTGTACTCACTTGTTGCGTATCCGTATACAGCAGGCGGATATGTAACAAGTGGGTACAATATCCTGTTGCAGCGTATCCTGTTGTATACGTGGAAATGCAACTAGTGTGGACCAGGCTTTAGCTGCCCACCCACCCCACCCCCCGGCCCCAAGGCGGCTTCTTTAGGTTAAGAAAACAAATGACAAATGAAATAACAAGAACGATGACAAATACGATTATGATGACAATGTTAACGACGACATTGACGATGACACTGAAAGCAGTGACAATGACAGTGAAAATGTTAATGGTAGTAACGATGACATTGACAATAACAATGGTACGGGCAGTGGAAGCGACAATGAGAGTGAAAATTAGAGTGACAATAACAATGACGGTCATAGTGACAGTAACAGTGATTGTGAGAGTGACAATGACACTAATAATAGCAATGGCAATTACAGTAATCAAAATGATATAATAATGTAATTAAACAATAATTGATGAATTAGTATTCGGGAAATCGAGATCTCGGAGATGCATCGACAGGTCTCAACTTGTCCCATCAATTTCATCAACCGTGAAGACATCTTTTACGCCTTCAATCAACTCCAACAACCGTTGTCTTGTTGACCTCCCCTCCCTCCCTACCACTTTCACCCCGTTCCTTTCTCAACAAGCACACAAACACACACATGACTCGACGGCGGAGTGGTAACGTTCGCAACTGCTACTACAGCGGTCCGAGTTCGAATCCCGCCCAGGGCTGAAATCATTTCAGTATCGCTGCGCTGCGAGTCGTTGCTCCAACTCTTCGGCGGGGAGTTGAGTGTGTGTCTGCATGTAAGGTCACAACATTATCCTTACATCGGTCATGTATGAGCTCTGAGCTCTCTTCCGGGAGGGAAATAGCTGTCGATCACGAGTCCAACACGTGATCCAAGACCATGGTGAATCACAGAGAAAGATAGAGGCACACACACACACACACACACACACACACACACACACACACACACACACACACACACACACACACACACATTCCCCGCCCATGAGAATTGGAATAAGGCTATGAGATCGGTCATATATGAGCTCTGAACTCTCTTCCGGGAGGATAAAAACTGTCGATCATGATTCCAACACGTGATCCAAGACCATGGTGAATCACAGACGCACACACACACACACACACACACACATTTGGAACAAGTTAGATTAGAAAGTGGTGTGTGCAAAAACAATACACGAATTTAAAAACAGTCTAGATAAAATGAGATGTGAAGACGGGACACCACGAGCATAGCTCCCCTTCACGTAAAATACAACTAGGCAAATACACACACACACACACACACACACACACACACACACACACACACACACACACACACACACACACACACACACATCTTGTTCTCATGCTCATCTTCAGGTGGTGTGGGAGAGGACTGGTGAGAGGGTGGAGTGGAATATTCGGTTCTTACCGGTTTCACATTCCCCTACCATCCCTTCGCCCCTCCCGTATCCCTTTCCTGTCTTGTCGTCCCTACTCCCTCTCCCCCTTCTCAGTATCTCTCGCCTCACTCGTGACACTCGAAGGCAAAGATGCCATCTCTTTCTTCTCCAACTTGATCCTCCACCAACATCCCCAACCTTTCTCCAACACCTTAACTTGGCTTTTAAACAAATCTCCTTCTACCACACACTCGTACCTATGAATGCAATTGCTTTGCGGGCATAGGGACAGTAAATAGATAAGAAGTTAATTGAATAAGTAAGTGGGTAAATGAATAGATTAATGAATAATAAATAAGTAAATAGATATATGAATGAATAAAGAATAAGCGCATAAGATAAATGTATGAATACGTACGTATTTTCATACAGCAATGTATAAATAGATAAGGAAAATTGATACATACACAAATAGAAGACTATATTTACATTTATAACTAAAGAAATTAAACTATATAGATCTGGAGACATGGACGAGTGCACAACCCACTCAAGTTTGCACGCGCACATATAAACAAACGTGTACATATCCAACCACGTGTATGTACAGACGATGTACACATGCACTCACATACACTCACACAAACAAGGAAACGTTCTCTTCCATAGCTTTATCTGTTCAGGTGCATAGCAACAAACGCGTACTGAGCAGCCAAATAAATCCAAACCTCAGAGCAAAGATAGGAGCCATATGTCATCTCAGACTTCACCAGTAAATTTCATCCCTTTTATTATCCCAAATACTTTCAAGAACGAAAGTCATCATCCTCTAGCTCAGGATAGCCATGATGACATCCATAGTTGTATAGAAATATTGAAACGAATAGAATGTAGAAAAAATAATGGATAGAATGGCAGGTAGTTAGTCGCTACACACACAGCTAGGTGATTTCATTCAGCTGTGTAAAGTAGTGCAAAGACAAAAATCTCATATTCAATTCAAATAATTCTTTGTAGTCTAATTTGGCTCTTATGTTTATTATGAGGACATTGATATAGTGTCTATGAACATTAGACTATATATTGAATTTTATTATTATTATTTACCGTGTATGTTTGCGATTGATATTTTGCAAGAAAATTTTTCAGTTTTTGACGAACATTTCGTAACGTTTTGTTTTTGGGATGAACATTTTATAATTTTTTGTATGGAAAATGTATCACGTTGTAATACGTTTGACAATTTTTTTTATGTTTATAAATAGTGCTAATGATATGTATTTTGATGGGCAAGGGACACAGCGATGCATGAAATTTACACGGGCAATGATCATTGTTATATATGTAATAATAATTTTCTTCAATATATTTTTTACAACTGGTGTACACGAGCAATACACGATTTCACGACTTAGTAGTAAATACTAAAATTACTAATTCTTTATGGCCTCATAGATGATTGAATCTGTGACCTCAAAGTTGTTGTGTACGAGAAAGAAAGAAAAAAAAAATCCCGCCAAAGTTCCCTCGGCACCCCAGATCTCAATTCCCGTCCCTGTTCCCAGTAGAACGTGCAACCACTACACGGAACAGCTTCAACAATTCTTTCCCGAAATCAGAGGTTCTTGGGGGCTCTCGACCGCTTGTGTGTGTGTGTGGGAGGGATGAAAGCCTTTGCTTTGACAGCCAAGTCTCTATACCCTAGGCGACATGTATACGTGCATGTCTTAGTTCTAAAGGGATCAAAGGACCAATGGTATGGAAATATCAAAACACTTCCCGTGGGTAACAGTGGTTCATCCATCTTGATGCAAATTGAATCCCGGTTGCATTCACCACGACAATGGTTATGTCCCTGTGCGGTGAAGAAGTCAAATCCACGAGGAAGTGACTTGATTCTACAACAAGTATTACTTTTGTCCTACAGGACGGGTAATATGTATATACTTAGAAAATTCTGATAATCTTGTTTGTTATCTTGTTTGCTTGAAACCGTCACCCAGCCAATCAGAAGAAGAGATATGACGTCACGACTGAGGACCAGTCAACCAGAAGAGATATGACGTCACGACTGAGGACCAGTCAATCAGAAGAGATATGACGTCACGACTGAGGACCAACCAAGCAGAAGAAGAGATCAGAAGAAGATATATGACGTCACGACTGAGCACCAGCTAATCAGAAGAAGAGACATGGCGTTACGACATCATATGATGCGTAGTGTTCCAAGCAACGACGAGATGACGTCACAATCTTCTGCATTTCACTTCTTATAACAACGTATCATTTAGAATTTCATTTGACCCAACATACATACATATATATATATACTTATACCATTTTCATATTCAGTATTTAAAAGTATAGCCAACTCCTGAGTTAGCATCTATGAGGCATAGTGAGTTTATTAGAATATTACGAACCGTATAAATCATACGATGCGTAGTGTTCCAAGCAACGACGACATGACGTCACAATCTTCTGCATTTCACTTCTTATAACTAATCAAGTCACTGCCTTCGTCTACTGAATAGGGCATTGTCTTAATAAAGATTTTATTGACCATTTTATTAACAACTTCTCATTTAAATTTTTATTTGACCCAACGGGTCACGGGTGGTCTAGTTGATAAACAAAGTCAGTTCCAACTTAGTGATTGATATATTTACCATCATCGTCATTATTAGATGGAATAACACAAACACTATAAGTTCACACACCTGAAACGTAGAAAGGGATATAAAGGAATTGAAGAAATATGAATAAAAGTATATAAGTGAATGTAAGGAAATAGATGATTGTGACTATGGAGCTATAACGGAACTATCACGAATAAACAGTAATATATGGATTCATATTCTATAAAACATAACGTTCATTACATTAACAGGTAATTATAAAATTCCCTCAGTAACCTGTAAACCACTGAAGATGCTATTCGCTGCGCAATATTCACTGTCAAGCAATTCCACAGACCAACAGAAGTGGACTGGAATCATCACTGATACCTCACCAGTTGGAAACTGGAAGAATGCACAATTGTCTTATTGGAAACTCCATACTTCTGGAGCATACGTGCAAGGCAGGGACACAATCATGCAACGAATGGACAGGGTTTGACATCCTGTACAGCATACAACCCATGCGGATATCGCGACGATGACTAAAATCGCACAACATCTCACCTCCGCAAAGAAAACGGAAGTCACGATCACTCAGCCCCAAATGAGTTGAGGCAGCGGACGACTAGACAAGAACTCAAAAACGACAACAGAGAGATATCGGCAGATATTATGACCTTTCATTATTTACCGTGGTATTACAAATTACATAACTGATCTTATAACCTATTTGCATTTATTATTACTTTTAAATATTTATCTACAACCTTACAAAACCTGTGACCGATTTTGTGACCTGGTAGTAGATATTATGACTTATTCATGGCCTTACAAATGTTATGATTTATTCTATGACTATAGACACCATAACGATAAAGATTCTAAGGTCCACTACTTACTTGCCAATGTGTGTCCGAAGTCCCTTCGGCTGAAGGACTCTCCCTGTAAGTCCATATTCCGTCGGGCGAGGTCCTCCCCCCGGAGTCTTCCTCTTCCTAAAACAAACTCGTCCTTCCTTCTTGAGCTCCTCTCCTTCTTGTCCTCAACAGTTCCTTGATGTCCAGAAGCTCTTGGGCAGGTCAAGGAGTTCTTAGAGCCTCCGCTGTCGGTCGCCCGAGTTCGAGAAGGCGTAAGAGGTTCTCCTGGATGGAGACCATAGCCCAAGAACACTCGAAGTGCAGCTGTCGGAAATCTTCGAGTTCGGGGTCGAATTCACCTTCGTCAGGATTTTGCTGAGAAGTTCTTTTCTTGTGCTTGTGTTCATCTTTATCTCAATTATGTTTTTATCTTTTTAGTTTATTGTTTTATTACTCCAATTCGCATGGAACGAGCCCCTTCCTGTTGACCAGAGCGGTAAATTTGCTCACTACACGTCAAAAGAATTTGATAAAAACAAAACCACTGTATTATTGTTATACATAAAAATACACTACAATCATCAATGAATATCCTGTCCTCTTTCCTGAACCTGATAATGAACCCTACATCCAGGCATTGTTATTTATTTATTTATTTTTGTTTTGTGGCAGCATGGTTAAAAAAAAAAGGAAACTGGTCCATTTGAAAGTGATGTTAAAAAACCCTAACCCCTTTGCTGTGATGTTTATATATGTATATATATAATATATATATATAATATATATATAATATATATATAATATATATATATATATTATATATATATAATATATATGTATATATATATATATATATTTCTAGCTAACGCCTGACGATTCTATTCAGTTTAGGACTGGAGATTGTGCTTAAAAGGATAATTTGAATGGAAGCCTCATGCGTGGTCCACTTTTTGGTGGCACCCACCAGCCACTGAAAAGTGTCCCGTGCGTAGGAACTCTGATACAGGTGCATTTCTATTGATATCTCAATCTAATATATGATAACTTGTGAAGGACAAATATCAAATGGTCTGGAAAAATAAAATCAAACTCTACACTACTGAGGTGATATGGACATGAATAAAATAGCCTGGCGGCAGCAACAATAAAGGGGAAAGTGCCACACGGTATGGAAGGGGACTCAATTCAGGAAGTATTACAGGATTTTTAGTGGTGGTGACATAATACAATAGACTGTATTCAACCACTTCAGGTAGGTAACATATCCAATATTTTCTATTCTGGCTAACGCCAAGCAATTCTATTCACATGATATTAAAAAAAATCTGGCTCGTCAACTGTCCCATACATAGGTTCCGAGGTCATTACCCACTTCCCCCGTCCCCTTTTGGACCAGGATTTTTTTTAACGAATAAAATCGTCTGGTATTAGTCAGAACAAAATACACTAACTACGCCACTGTGTTTAGGGTTTTAGGGAATGTACACATCACGTCCTGTTGTACATTTGATCATCGTCGATCCGATTATTTTTCTACAATTGCAGCCGAGTTCACTGGGTAGACAGTTCTCATCACCATTTGTGTTCTGGTGATGAAAGCACCCTCTCCATGTGTTCCTTTGCCACATTAAGTTCATATCACTCACTCACCATCCCACTCCCATGCTGCGGGAAGTGGAAAACCCTTGGTAGGGCAGAACACTGTCATTTGCGGCAAGCCGCTGCGTTTGTTATATTCGATGACTATTGGCACTAATATAATATATATATATATATATATATATATATATATATATTATATATATATATATATATTACAAAGGATTACAAAAAACCATGCCGACAGGAGACATTTTGGTCCATAACTAGGTCGGATGCCAAAAAAAAAATTATAATAATGATAAATAAATAAATAAACAGATAAAATATAATAATATAAATAATAATATATAAAATAAGTAAATGAATAAATAGGTTAAGTTAAATAATAAACAAACAGGTAAATAGTAAATAATAATAAATTGACAGAAATAATAGTAAATGATAATCAAGGAAATAATGATAAACAAACTGACAATAACAAACAAACCAATAATTATTATAAAATGAATGACAGTCATTACATCTTGCTTAGGTGCTTGTCTAAACAAATCTTAAAGCTTCGAGATGAATTACATTGCACTGCCTCTGCAGGAAGTTTATTCCAATCATTAACTACACCGTTGGCGAACACACGCACACACACACACAAACGTATATATGTATATATATAAATAACATTTTTGAAGAATGAGGAAATCCAAATACCTCAGTGAAAGGTTTTATGAGAGATGGAGATAGAGAGATATATAGAGCGATAGAGAGAGAGAGAGAACGGTTAAGTGAATTTTGACTCGTGCCGGGCTGGACTATCATAGTTTAGAGATCAAACTGTGCACATCTGTGTTATATATCATCCATTAGTTCATTCATTAATAATACAAAGAAAATCTAGAATAAAACAATGGCTGCTAAAAAGAAAATAATAGAAGATGAAATTAGAAAATTTAAAAGTGGCTGGAGAGACTCATGTGCGTTCATACAGAACTCTAGATGATTTCCAGTATGATTTGTAGTGAAGTACTATCTAATAATAAAAAATGCAGTCTTGAAAGGCATTTTGAAAAAAAGAGCATAGTGCATTTGCTGAGAAATATAAAAGTTGAGATGTCAGAAAAAAGGCGATGGGGAACGGAAGTGTAGTGTAACAGTGAGACAGAGCGTATTTACAAAGTGGTCGAGATTGTGCAATAGCACAACTGTTGCAAGTTTTGTGATTACCCATAAAACAATGAAGATACGAAAGCCTTTCACGGACCGAAAATATATTACAAAGGAGGGGCATGACGACAGGAGACCTTTTGGTCCATGGCTAGGTCGGATGCGAAAAAAATGATGATAATGATAAATAGATAAATAAATAAATGAAAATAATACTATTAATAATAATAAAATAAATAAGTAAATGAATAGGTAAAATTAAATAAGCAGATAAATAGTAAATAATAAATTGACATATAAATAATAATAAATGATAATGATTCATCAAGGTATCAGAATATATCTTCAGTAACTTCAGAAACAAGGATGAAATACCGAAGAAACTGTGAGAGACAGAACAATGAAACTGGAAAAAGACATAACTAAGAAGCAAACGAAAGACAAATTCTCCTTCAGTTTTATTTCTATTGCTTATGACGAGTCATGTGACGTTACTGAAATAACTCAGTTAGGACGTCGTAACTTGCGGCGAAGGTCGAGGGGATGGCGGTTCGAATCCTGCCACCGGCGAAGTTGAACCAAGGGCATGGTTCATTAAATTCCACGCTACAAAGCCCTCTGTAAGGGGCACCGTCCTAGCCTTCCGATGGGAGGAGTTTGTGACGTTAAACCATATCATCATCATCATGAAAAATCTGCTTCTGACCCAGGGCAGTGGACAGGATGCAGGGATGACCCGTCATCCAGGAGGTGCCAAGATAAGAGGGAGGGTGGAGGGGAGTGGAATATATAGAAAATGGAATGGGTGGGAGTGGTTTCTATGCCTTTTTCTTTTTGGCTACCCCCCCATGTAGGGGGAAAAAGCCTTTGGTATATGTATGTATGAAAAATCTAAATGTCCTCAAGAAGAAATAATGGATTTCATAGCTCTCACTGGTCAAACTAAAGATGGAGACTGTCTTGAAGATGGAGATGTCTCTCAGAGTAGGTTTCTAAGATTTCAGAAGGGAAAAAGTAAATTTGTCATTCGTTTGAAGCAGGCATCTGTTCTAAATTCTGCAGCCTTTTCTAAAATATACTAAACGGAAGTGGAACTTTGAATAGCTGATTTGTAAGAGAAAGTGATTTCGGTTTCAAAATTTAATGTTCTACTCTCTGATCTTGAGTCGTTGAAAAGACAAGACACACAAAGAAGTCAACAAAAATGACAAAATCTTAAACAAAATCCAGATGATTTTTAAGATAGATTCGCCGCATTTCTCATACAATAATCCCAAGAATTATACATTTGGATCTTTGTCCATTTTCGGATCCACTTATTTGTGTGAGCAAGTTTTTTCTTTCAAGCAGAAATCTTAAAAAAAGGCAAATTAGGAATCACACTAAATGGTGCGAGCTTACAATCTTGCTTTTAACTGAAGACAATTTATTAAACCTTATTTACATGGGGCAAGCTGAGAGTCAAGTCAAGCGTGCAAGCACATGTTCACACACACCACTTGCCAAGTCAGAGACAAGTGGCCTGTTTGAACATGTGCTTGCTCGTTTCCTGTCCAATATCGGATGACTTGCATGCTTGACTTGCCTCTCAGCTTGCTTCGTGTAAACGAGGATTTACTCTCCAAACATTGATCACTTTCCAAGGAAATCCATGAACAGATATCACATTAATAAACTACCTTAGTTAAGTTATTAATGAAATTATGTTTTACTATATCGAATTTTCCCTTTTAGTTAACGTACAATGATTTATATCAATGCAAGTAGCTTACATTTTGTTATATATTTTCCTGTTTTATTCCGTTTTATCATATATATATATTATCATCGTTATTATTTCAATGTTTTATGAGTGTTCTCATATGAAAGCATACCTAGTAATGTCTATTTAATTCTTTTTGGGAATATAAGTCAAATGAACTATATAACTGTGATTAAGTTGTTTAAGTAAGGTATATTTTCATTCTCATAAAACTGAGACCATTGTTTTGTTTTGCGGATCCGACAGCACGACATTTAAACCAAACTTAAAACAAAGAAAAATAGGCTCTTGCTTTAAAGTTTGCCAACGACCGGTCTAACCTGTGAAACTCGTGGCGACAATTGTTATTATAATTTCGCGTTGATCGCCAAGTGCCTTGATTTAGAGACAGTAGACAGTCACGTGACGTAGTGCTGTGACGTCATTGTCGTCTTTATTTATTTTGTTCGCTCGGTTATGCTCGCAATCTGCCGGAAATACGTATATGTTCTCGTACTGCCTAAACATTACTATACACAAGGACTTATTTTACTTGCTATAATAAAACAAATAGGTACCTGTAAATTTATATTATTTTGAAGAGAAAACGTTTTGGTTAACTAGGAAGCATTTGCTTGCAAGTCGTACCACGAGGTTTTGGAGATTTAGTAAAAATAATTTGTTTCGAAAGTAACACTAATTTCATAAAAAAAATTCTTATCCCAACATTAATTTCCAAATGTTTTGGCCGAAAAAAATAAATTCTCGACACATTTCATTAACTACATTTCCAATTTACGATAAGCTCAATTTTCTTTATTGTCGTCTTGGCACTATTTTTTGTAAATTGTCCCTTATGTGGTGTGGGTCTTTGAATTGTCGATTCAAAATGTTTAGTTTCGTCTCTTAGATACATGAAAACGATGCACATACATATATAAATAAAGTACTAATTCTAATGCTTATTGCCATATCTTTTAATAATCATTTTATCAGTATAGTAAATATTTGAATGCTGATGACCGGTGAACTGCCAACGGTGGCGTGGTTGGTAGAGTCCCTGACTGTCACTAAGGCGGTCCGGGTTCGAATCCTGCGAAGGGCCCATAACCTGTGGAGTTCATCTTTTAAGTGTTAGTGTGTCATATTGTGCGGACATTTTCCTTTAAAAAGCGTTCATTTTCGAGGAGAGTTGAGTGAGATGTTGTTAACGTGTGTTAACATGTAGTGACATAATATATGAAAACCCTTCGCACAAGCACCAGCAGCTTCTCCGAAGAAATAGAGGTAAAGCTAACGATATTGAACGTTTGTGCACTTGCTAAGGCATAACTACCATGCGGTGTGCCCGATACATTGTATTTCAACATCGAACATATGTGCGTGCACGCGCGCGCGCACACACACACACACACACACACACACACACACACACACACACACACACACACTACGGGGGTCCGGGTTCGACTCCCGCCCAGGGCTGAAATAATTTCAGTATCGCTCTGCTGCAGAGTGTTACTCCAACTTTCGTGGGTGGGGAGTTGGGTGTGTGTGTGCGCGTGTAAGGTCACAGTATTGCCCATCGATCGGTCATACGAGCTCTGAGCTCTCATCCGGGAGATTAATAACTGTCGCTCACGAATCCAACACGTGAGCCAAGACCATGGTGTATCACACACACACACACACACACACACACATACACACATACACAAACACACACACACAAACACATGGCGCAGTGGTAACATTCGCGGTCGCCACTACGACGATCAGGGTTCGAATCCCTCCCAAGGTCTGAAAAAGTTTCAGTATCGCTGCGTTGTGAGTCGTTACTCCAACTCCCGTGGGCGGGGAGTTGGGCATGTGTGTGCGTGTAATGTCACAGCATTACCCATAGATCGGTCATATACAGTATATGAGCTCTGAGCTTTCTTCCGGGAGGGAAATAGCTGTCGATCACGAGTCCAAACACGTGATCCAAGACCATGGTGAATCACACCCACGCACTCGCGCACACACACACACACACACACACACACACACACACACACACACACGCACACACACATTAGCTTTCGTCACAAAAAGAATACATTGCATGAAACAGGAATTAAACCTCAATTGTCGTTACCTTCCGACCGATTGCAGGCCATTGTTTCTAAAAAAAAATTCAACCAAACTGAATATATATATATATATATATATATATATATATATGCATATATATATATATATATATATACCACGCACACACACACACACACACACACACATACACACACACACACACATATATATATATATATTATCCCGTCATTTATTTCTTAAGAAAAATCACTGGGTCTTGTTTTCTCGACACCACTTTTACTTGATCGCGTCCTTATTATTTTGTTTCAGAACTTAGGCTAACGTGACCTAACCAAACCTAATTTAATCTAACCTAACCTAACCTAACCTCCTCGACCACTTTAGATATGCCCGCCCACAGCCAATGCTTTGGTGTCGATAAAATAAATAAATCCGAATTAATTGATACAATATATTGTAATTATTATCGATACTAGGGGATGTTTGTATAATTCCATGCAATTTTTTAAATGTAAATATGTGATTGGCTGGAAAAAGCCACAAACGATGACAAACCTATGACGTAATGTCGGCGTCTCGAATTCTTGATCGCACAATTATAAACTGTAAATATTATTTACTATCAATAATAATTAATTAATAAAAGGAAAACAGCATGAAGCATAATTCTATAAATCTTTATTCCATATTGTTTAAAATCATAATCAAGACATATCCAAGTCGAGATGTCATTTTGAAATACCTTTAATGTCATTAGTATACACGAGTATAATCTTGTATTACTGTGTCTGCCTAATTGTGTGTGTGTTAGTATATATATATATATATATGTATATATATGTATATATATATATATATGTGTGTGTGTGTGTGTGTGTGTACGCTCGCACGCACCTACACGCCTACACACTCGCACACTCGTGTATTCGCACAGTGATGCACACAGTCGGTGATGGAAACAATCAATCATGCAGATATGTATTCAGTCACACGCACACACGAACACACGTACACAAATACGCACACACAAACACACACGTCAATCACGATTCCAACACGTGATTTAATACCATGGTGAATCACACACACACACACACACACACACACACACACACACACACACACAGACACACACACACACACGGACACAAACACTCATATACACACATGCACACGCACACAAACACATACAAAGACACATACACAAATACACACACGCGCGTTAAGAATCATTTAGATAAACACCTAAACAAGATGCTGTAATGATTATCATTTACTTTATATTATTTGTTTTTGTTTTGTTATCATTTGTCTGATTCTCATTTATTATTAGTTATATGTCACTTTATTATTATTTATCATTTACCTGTTTGTTTATTATTTAACTATACCTATGCATTTATTTATGTATTTTATTTGTTATTTACATTATTATAGTTTTTATCTATTCATTTATTATTATTTTTTTTCGCATCCAACCTAGATATGGACCAAAAGGTCTCCTGTCGGCATGCTCCGCCTTTGTAATCCTTTGTATATGCACACACCCGCTCCTGTTGTCGTTCTGTCTCACTCCTCACGCTCGCTCCCCCCCCCTGTCCCCACCCCCGCCCCCACTTACTCTCTAAATCACTCTCTTGCTACCGAGGTAGTGCTAGAGGGGTGAATAAAACGGCCTGGCGGTTGCCGGAATTAAAAAAAAAGAAGTAATCTTCAGCATAGAATAAAGTTAGTTACATCCCCTGTGTGTGAATATGGCTCTGTATATTTGCGTGTGTGTGCATGTTCATGTGCGTGCGTGTTTATGCACTTCTATGTACGTAAGCGCTTGTGTATGCACGTGCGGTATGTGTGTGTGTGTGTGTGTGTGTGTGTGTGTGTGTGTGTCCGTGCGTGTGTGTGTAGGTTGTGCATGTGTGACATTGACTCTCGATAACCGTGTGGGGTCGTTGGACGTGATCATGTGCATGGCTTTAGTCAAGTCCATCAAGAAGAGTCTGTTTACAACCAACTGTCCCTGTTGGGAATCTTAACATTTCGGATTTCCAAAATTTGGAAGTTAATTCCGAATTCCAGAAGATTTTTTTTTCTATCCGTACCTGGTGGCACTCCCTCCGAAACGATGAGGTCAGTGCTCTCTCTCTCTCTCTCTCTCTCTCTCTCTCTTCTCTCTCTCTCTCTCTCCCTCTCTCTTTCTCCCTCTCTCTCTAACTCTCTCTGTCTGTGTCTCTCATCTCTCTCCCTCCCTCCCTCCTTCCCTCCCTCCCTCCCTCTCTCTCCCTCCCTCCCCCCCTCTCTCTCTCTCTCTCTAACTCTCTCTCTCTCTCTCTCATCTTTCTCTCTCATCTTTCTCTCTCTCATCTTTCTCTCTCTCATCTTCATCTCTCTCATCTTCCTCTCTCTCCCCCCTCTCTCCCCCCCCTCTCTCTTTCTCTCTCTCTCTCATCTCTCTCTCTCCCCCCCCTCTCTCTCTCTCTCTCTCTATCTCTCCCTCCCTATCTCTCCCTCCCTTTCTCTCTCTCTCTCTCTCTCTCTCTCTCTCTCTCTCTCTCTCTCTCTCTCTCTCTCTCTCTTTCTCTCTCCTCCTTTCTATCTCTTCCTATCTGTCTATCTCTGCCTGTCTCTCTCTCCCTCTCTTCCTTTCTATATCTTCTTATCTGTCTATGTCTTCCTGTCTCTCTTTCTCTCTCCTCCTTTCTATCTCTTCCTATCTGTCTATCTCTGCCTGTATCTTCTGTCTCTCTGTCCATTAGTCTACCTGTCCGTCTATCTCTTCCATAGCTCAGCGCAGAACGCTTTTAGTTTCTTGTGAATCTTGTAAACGGTCTCGGGGGGTCGGCTACCGTGGCCAACCACTGCCGCGGCGTGGCAGCGGAGTCCGCTCAGGCTGGGTGGACTTCAAGAATTCGATTTTTTTTTCCCTCACGGAGATGCTGGCACCTGTCGCTGGGGACGGAGGGTGGAAGAGGCTGTTGCTTTCAGGAGGGAATCTGAAGCATGAGAGGCTGCATTGTTGGAAGAGGTGGAGGAAGAGGGAGAGGGAAGTGGAGGAGTAAGAGGAAGATGAGAAGGAACAGGAAGAGGAGAAGGAGGAGGGAGAGGAAGAAGGGGAGGAGGAGAAGAGGGAGAAGGAGCAGGAAGAAGAGAAGGGGGATAAAGAGGAGGAAGAGAAAGGACAGCAATAACAGGAGTAGGACGAAGAGAAAGAAGAGGAAAAGGAAGAGAAGGAAGAGGAAAAGGAGGAAGGAAGAGGAGAAGAGGAGGAGTGAGAGGAAGATGGGGAAGAGGCGGAGAAGAGGGAGGATGAATAGAAGGATCAGGAAGAGAAGAAAGAAGAAAAAGAGGAGAAGAAGGAAGAGGAAAAAGAAGAGACGAAAGAAGGGAAGGAGAAAATGAAGGATATGAACAAGGACGGCATTGATATGAGGATGAACTATCGGTCTCTTGAAGTGCCAAATTTGGCTCATATTTCTATTCTGTCTGACGCCAGGTGATTCTAGCCAGTTGATGGGAAAACTCCAAGAAAAGAAAAGGATTTAGATCAATTTCAGTCAACCCTTTTCACTCTAACTCGATTAGTTTGCCTGTCGGCGTGGTCTTTCATTCAGTTAAGGAAGGAGGGAAAGTCACTGGAGCTGTAGTCATCTTGTACCACGCAATAAGGTGACGCACTCTACATAATTTATTCTGGCTAGGATCATACGGTGTTGTTCAGCTGGAGAGCAACCCTCTTAGTTTTTCTGTGGGTGGGCACCAAACTTTATTATTATCATTATTATTATTATTGTCATTGTCATTATTATTATTATTTATTATTATTATTATTATTATTATCATCATCATCATCACCATCATCATTATTATTCAGCTCCGGGGATGGACTCTGAGACGAAATAGAGCCTCGTTTATTCGGGATTCACGCATCTGTCCTAGGTTGAATAAAATTCTCTGGCGTTGAAAAGAATAAAGTCACCGTACCTCGGCTGCTAAGATATATATATATATATATATATATGTATATGTATGTATATCCATACATACATATATATTCATACATGTATATTGTCAAACGCCTATTTCATTCAGATAACGAGAGGCCAGATTGAAATATGTAACCCTTTGGCTACGTTTCATGACCTATGTCGCTCGTCCTAACTGTCGCCACCCATCCACTCATATATATATATATATATATATATAATATTTTTTTTTTTTTTTTTTTTTTTTTTTTTTTTTTTTTTCAAATGAAAGTAAACTTCTTCAAAAGGGGAAGGATCAGACACGTCCCACTATCTCGATTGACTTTTCCGTTACGTTAACAACTCTAGTCGTCTATCATAGCTGCCTCCAGGAGATTTGATCAAATTGACGAGGGTGCGAGAATCCTCCAGATCGAAAGCTTTAATCAACTGAAGAGCACTCAATCGAGTTCGTGATTGTGATCCGGTTTTCTGTCACGAACTTCCTTGTTCAGGGTCCTGAAGACGGCGCCTCACGACAAATCTTGTCTTCCGTGCCCATTGGCCAGGATTCGAACCAGTGCGCTTGACCTTCCTAGTGTCTGCCAGCCACAGGCGCTACCACAGTACCATACCGGATCTAGGTTATGGAATAAAACTGTCACGTTTGAAGAAGGTGTAATGTCCTGTAGAATGTGGAATCTGTAGAATCATTTGGAGAAAGGTGAATTCAATAGCCTAACAGTTTGAGGATGTAAATTTGTGGTGCATGGTCTCCCTACATCTCTCCCCCCTCCCCCCCTCGGTCATCGAAATCCTAGGCTCCCCACCCTACCCCCCACTTCCCACCAATGGAAACTTTCCTCACTTCCCACTTATGGAAACTTTCCCCACTTCCCTACCGACTCCACGCTGAGACTCGTGCTGTAGACCAGTGGTCACCATTTTTTTTTTTTTTTTCTCTCCCACGACGGGCCAGATAAATGAGGAGATGCGAACGCGAGCCTTATAACCATATTTTTCAATACAGTAAATACACAAAAAAGTAAAGACAGCCAACAAATTTATCTGCCAGTACATAAAACACACAATAAAGACAAACACAAACGTAAGGATAACAAACACATCTATTTACCAAAAATATAAAAAAAGACGTGTGGCGGTGGTTCTCGTAGTTTGGTGGAGTATAGCAGTTGTAAAAGTTACAAGAGCCACCTTTGCCCTGTGTGTTCCGACAGCCAGGACAAGAGGGGGGAATCAACGAGATTAGGGCATCTAAAGGATTTATTCATGTTGGCGCCAAACTATTTTATTCAGTTGGATGGACATTATTGCAACGACGATGAAGAAAATAACTAACGAGGAATTTTTTTGCCTACAGAAACATGTCATCTTTATCAACAAGAACAAGAACAACAGCGACAACAAAAACAAAACAAAACAGCAACAGAACAACAGCAACAAAAATACAACAACAACAAAACAGCAACATCAACAACAACAATAACAATAACAAAAAATAATGTATTTGTGTAATTCCAGAGTTTCTATTCTGGCTGACGCCTGACAATTTTATTTAATATGGCTGGCAACGTAAAGCAGTATCGATCAGTGATGGTATCCAATGTGATCGATTTGAATTTCTAGAATCATTGTATTGAAATGAATTATGATTGTAATTATAATTATAACTATAACTATATAAATATAATCATAATTAATCACAATTATAATCACTATTATAATTATAACTAATTATAATAGTGATTACAATTATAATAACTTGTTACAATGGATTACAATGGATTGCAAAAAATAAGCAAAATTAAAAGGAATATAATTGAATGTATTAATACAGAATGGAAATAATATGAAAATTAAATTATGGAATACAATAGAACTAAAATGATGATACAATATGAAATAATATAGAGGTGAAACGCAAAAAAAAGAAAAGAAAAATTAAAATTAAATACAGTTAGATCTAATACTAAGATATAGTAATAGTTTGAATGAAAAGAAAATTAAGTAAAACAAAGATATGATATATGGTTTCTGCAATATATATATATATATATATATATATATATATATATGTATATATATATATATATATACATATACACACACACACTTTTTTTTTTTAGTTAATTTATGTAATTCTGTATTAACAATCAGTTGTTAAGCTCCTCAACACTGATATACAGAGAACCTCTATTTGTCCAGTCTACTCTTCGGTGACATACAACTTTTAAGGGTGCCAACAGGTAATATTGGTCAGCTAAGGGAAGCCCAACCCCGGGCGTTTAAAGATGGGGAACTCGCCTTTAATTTTGTTTTTATTTTATTATTATTATAATTTTATGGTGCTTCACATCAGGAATATTGTCACAAACTTGCGAAAACTATTTAGTGACTCCGAAGTTAATTATTTCACAACATGACGTCACACATCACGCACCAATCGGTGATCCGATCCGAAGCAGACGTGTATCCGACGTGTCCGTTGCGTGGAAATGACATGATCGTCGCTTGTAACTGACGTATAACGCACGTGTTAAAGGCATGTCCCACACACAGTTCATATCCTCATCGAGCTTGCACATGGTGTCACTTGTTTCGTGTTCGAAACATGTCACTGACATGTAACGGACTTGTCACTGACATGTAACGGACTTGTCACAAACATGTAACGGACTTGTCACAAACACGCCCGAAACCCAGTCGTGACAGATTCTTCCTCCCGGGTGTGTAGTGTCACTTTGAAATAACCCATCGTCACGCACATGTTCAGAGCCTGTCACAACACTGTAACATGCAGGAAACACTTCTGCGCAGACACTATTACAGTGATCACTCGTGACTTGTCGGGTAAACTAGAGACATAACCCGCTCACTCTAGAATTAAGAATCACCTGACCTCTTTGTCAGCCGCAAACAAAGCACTATAAGGAGTTCTTGGCCCTTCATCGCTGAAACACAACACCAACGCCATGCGCATGCTCCCCCGAGACGACCACTTGAGTCGAGCAAATCAGTCTCCCCCTCCTGCGAAACTCGACAACACATTGACCAAAGCCATCGGCATTTGCAGCCACACAAACGTGTCATATCACTAAAATCTACGGAAAGCGTGCGACACAAGACGCTGAGGGCCTTCCTCGTGCCGGAAGGAAGTGAGAAAAGGAAGGAAGAAGGAAGTAAGGAAGGAAGGAGGGAAGGAGGGAAGGAAAGAAGGCACCCACAGTGACTAGCGAGCAGACCACAGACTACGTCTCTCTTGGCCTCAACCCCAACTAAACTTGGTACGACAAACACTCGTGCACTTCTAGAGAACGGCAACATCACCTTAGCCCCACCACTGCCGACACCTCTCCCTCATCATTCTCCCTCCTCCTCCCTTCCTCCTCCCTTCCTCCTCCCTTCCTCCTCCCTTCCTCCTCTCACGTCTCTCCCCCATCTCCTCTTCCCGTTCTCCCTGTCGCCTCCTCTGACCATTCATATTTTGTTTAATCATCTTCACCTCCTTTTACCTCCATCACAACACCCTGTCTCCCTCCCTCCCTCTCTCCCTCTCTCCATCATCCTTTGCCACTCGCCCGTAAAGACCGAAATAGCCACCCACACATTGTATATATAAACGTACACACGTATACAGCACACGCTCGCGTGCTCGTGCTCACACAATCGTGCGAATGTACGCGCGTGACACATCCCAACACGCGACACACACACACACACACACACACACACACACACACACACACACACACACACACACACACACACACACACACACACAAAGGATAGTTATAGAAGAGATCTGAAAAAAGAATAGTTTCCCACACAGAGTGGTGGATATCTGGAACAAATTGGATAAGGCGGGTCACTACGAGCATAGCTCTCTTCCCGTGTAATACAACTAGGTAAATACAACTAGGTAGATAAACACACACACGCACACACACACACACACACACACACACACACACACACACACACACACACACACACACACACACACTCGCGCATGCGGTAAAGCACGTACACATATATGGATAAAGACACTTGTTTTGCATATGTGAATGTATACATGAACCTATGTCCGTAGAAGAAATAACGATGCCTCAAGGTTGAAAAAGGCAAACGTGGTTCCAATTTATAAAGGAGGTTAAAAGAAATAAGCCATAAATGATATACCAATGTCCTTGATGGAGGTGATAGCCAAATTGTGTAGGAGAATTGTTGAGAAGAAATAGACAAAGTATTTGGTGAGGATGATCTTGGCAGATAACCAGTTCCGTTTTAGAAAAAGAAAGCCTTGTGGACTGTGTGCACTTAGATCTGGGGAAGGCTTTCGACCAGGTACCTCGCAGGAGATTAATGTAAAATTGGAATGCATAGGATTCAAGGGGAGCTTCCTGGAAGGGTTGAAGGATTTTTTTTTTTAAGTATTTCATGTGAATAGTTGTGAAGGAAGAGAAGTAGAATTAGAAAGAAGAGATTGGTGGGGTCCCACGGGGATCAGTTTTGGTGCCTGTAGTGTTCGTAATATGGTTAACATGATGGATTATAACAAATATCTATATCAATCTATCCGCAGACAAAGCCAAGCTCACGGGAAAATGCAAATTACCATAGCTGGGCGCGGTCCTTAGGGCGTTCCTCGGTGCGTTCCGCTTTAGTTTGGCCGCGGTTAGCGCTCCCAAAGTATTAAAGCTTAAAAGTCAGTTTTTTACCGAAATAAAAGTCCGGTAGGCCACATATATACTATACCAAAGAAAAATTTCGTAGGCCACGTTCAAAAGGTAGGCCACATACTATACCGGCACCTATATTGCTTTAATAGTCTGGGTGCGCTAATCGCGGCCAAACTGAAGCGGGACGCACCGAGGAACGCGCCCAGCTTTGCAAATTACTATAAAAAAATCGAACATGGAGTAGAAAATAGATTTAGATAAAAAATGGTTTAGAGTAAAAGTAAGAAGAAATCATTACGGGATTATACAATGGGAAATGAAACAACTATTAAAGCAAAATAGGAAATAGACTAGAAAAAGTAATAACAATTAATGGAAGAGAAATATGCCTCTGAAAATTGGAGTGGCATTTCACTCTAATGTCGAAGATGTGATGAAAAAACTGGAGACTGTCATCTGCACCAGATTGGAGTATGCAGTAATAATGTGATATTCACAAAGAGAAAACACAAGAAAAAATAAAGATAAAACAAACAACCGCTACTACAGATCGTACAAGGAAAGACTAGACTAGTTGGTTACCCACATTTAAAAAAGGAGAAATAGATGAAATGGCCGCTGTTTTCAGAACTATGAGAGATGTGGACAGGATAAAATTAATCTATTAGTATGGGATGGAAGAATACCAAGAGACTATTGCAGAATGCGTAAGAAGACAGAATGATTGAAAGGTATATAGAAACAATTTCCTGCATAGATACGTTGGTTTGTGGAGTGAACTGAGAAAACCTCCAGGCGGACACGTTAATGAATTCAAAGTAAAATGTAGTCAATGGAAAGACAGAGACAGGAACTCATAAGCATAATTCTAATCCTGTAAATCCTAATTAATAGATGCAACTATGTGAGTATATATGTATATAGAGTATGTATAGTGCGCACAAAATCAGGGTTATACACACACACATCACACACACACACACTCAATAGCGCAGTGGTTAGAGTTCCCGTCCGCCACTACGGCGGTCCGGGTTCGAATCCCACTCAGAGCTGAAATAATTTCAGTATCGCTGCGCTGCGAGTCGTTACTATAACTCTCGTGGGCGTGAGGTTTGGTGTGTGTGTGCGTGTAAGGCCACAGCATTACCCATAGATCGGTCATATATGAGCTCTAAGCTCCCTTCCGGGGGAAAATAGCTGTCGATCACGGGTCTAACACGTGATCCATAAGCACACACACACACACACACACACACACACACACACACACACACACACACACACACACACACACACACACATACACACACAAACACACGCACGCACACACACACACACACACACACACACACACACACACGCGCGCACACACACACACACACACACACACACACACACACACACACACCTATACATGCCCACACACACCTATACATGCCCACACACAAACAAACACACACACACACACACACACACACACACGTACATGCACACACACCTGGCATGCGACACGATGCAGCCCAGCTGTGTCGGAAACGACAAATCGTTTTCAGTGCTGAGACCTTCGATCGGTATACTTTTCAGCTCTCAATTCCTTCCCCCTGATTAAACCACCTGATGACGGGTAGGAGAAAGTTCATATATGTGAGTAAACACCGTGTATGGACCCATTTCCTACTAAACGGTCCTTTTTTCATTGTGCCAGTCACCAGATTGTTATGTTATTCTGTTTACTTCTGGAGGAATCATTTCGATTAACTTACTCTTATATTCATTCACCTATTTATTTATCAATCTCTTCATTAATTTTTTTCTAATTTATTATCATTTTATTTTATTTTATTTTTTATTTTTATTTTATTTTTTTTACTTCGGCTATAACTTGCACTTCGGTGCTGATGAAGGTATTCGTTCTCATGTCTTTTCCTGCCGCCAAGTGATTTTATTCAAGAGGCCTCGTCCTTGGGGGATTAAAACCCGTCTCGATATCCTTCTTACATGTTCGCCACTGCCGCCAGGCGATTTTATTCACCCGAAGGAGTCGTGGTTATCGGCTTGTAAATCTCGCTTCACTTGGGTGTCGGCGAGAATAGAACCCTGGTAGACCCAACTAAGCTTCTCTTTTACCTGAATCATCCGTCTTCTCCTTTTCTGCATGAGGGGACGGAGAGGAGGGGCCGCCGAATTAATGAAGCGGCCTTGCTGTGGATGTGCTGTGTCTTGCGACACTGCTTCTGACCCAGGGCAGTGTACAGGATGCAGGGATGACCCGTCATCCAGGAGGTGCCAAGATAAGAGGGAGGGAGGGGAGTGGAATATTTAGGAAATGGAATGGGTGGGAATGGTTTCTATGCCTTTTTCTTTTTGGCTACCCCCGTGTAAGGGGAAAAAGCCTTTGGTATATGTATGTATGTATTTGTTACATACGTAAAGCTACCAACCAGCTGTCTTTGATCACCCTCTCCACGCACCACCTGTTCTTGGGAACTCCTTTAGACCAGCTGTCATGTGACATAATATCTTATGCCATCTGTCGTAGGTCGTGCTCTTCTCCCATCTGTCACAAACCGTTTTCTGCTGCTGTCACAGTTCAATATCTTTATTCAGGCTGTAGTTAGACAATTTTATTCAGTCGAGGAACACTCCCATGCTCAACAAAAGGGCTGCAAGTCCATTGGTCTCCTTTAGTCTTTGTTCTGGCCAATGCCAGAGGATTTTTGTTCAGTTCAGAAGCGAGCTCTGTAATACTGCAGACGTTTGAACCTGCCCCATGATACATCGAAACTGTACAAATGTTGTATAACTTTCTTACTACACTAATACAATTCTATTGATAAAAAGTTTCAATTACAAAGGTCAATATATATATATATATATATATATATATATATATATATATATATATATATATACGAGAGGAGGAAGGTGGGAGTTTATTCCTGACCGGTTATGCTTATAGTTTCCTCAAGCCTGTCAAAATGTCTCAACATATACATACATACATATATATATATATATATATATATATATATGTGTGTGTATATGTATGTATGTATGTATATGTTGAGACATTTTTGACAGGCTTGAAGAAGCTATAAGCGAAACCGGTCAGGAATGAACTCGGCCCTAGACCCGTCTCTCTTCCACCTTCCTCCTCCCGTATATATATATATATATAATATATATATATATATATATATATATATATTATATAAATAAATGCATACATATAACATATACCACACACACACACATACACACACACATACACACACACGCACACACACACACACACGCAGACACACACACACGACTCGTGGCGTAGTGGTAGAGTTCCCGGCTACAACAACTGCGGTCCGTGTTCGAATCCCGCCCATGGCTGAAATAATTTCAGTATCGCTGGTCGTTACTCCAACTCTCGTGGGCTGGGAGTTGGTTGTGTGTGTGCGTGTAAGGTCACATCATTACCCATAGATCGGTCATATATGAGCTCGGAGCTATCTTTCGCGAGGGAAATAGCTGTCGATCACGAGTCCAACACGTGATCGAAGACCATGGTGAATCACGCGCACACACACACACACACACACACACACACACACACACACACACACACACACACACACACACCATTGTGGCCTGTATCGTATATATGTCTAACAATGGCATTATTCATATTGTAAGTTTTCATATCATATTTATGTTCCAATATTCTTTTATAAAAGAACAAAAGAATATCGAGACATATGATATGAAAACTTAAAATATGAATAATGCCATTGTTAGACAGATACAATACAGGCCACAATGCTGACTGGAATAATTTTAAGATTATCAAATATGAAAATCATACTATGAAACGTAGATGTTTTGAATCTGCACGTTCTTTCAACATGCGAAATTAACTTGTAGCCTTACTTTGCACTGCTTGCAACATCACTTTCACATTTCTTTGCCTATTATCTTCCAACCACGTGTATAGCAACTTTTCCATCTCTGCCATAACTGTCGTACGCGATGCCGGGCTGCCACAACTATCTTACGCGCTGTGCTGCCAGACATATACAGTAAACTCATAATAGGCATCTGCTAGACGTGGTCGTAAGTATGGGTGGTCGTAACTCGCATACGTTGTAACTCGGATAGTGACTGTATATAATATATATATATATATATATATATATATATATATATATATATATATATATATATAAAGGATTACAAAGACGGAGTATGCCGACAGGAGACCTTTTGGTCCATAACTATATAGGTATATATGTATGTATTTATGCATGTGTGCGTGTATAAATAGATTATATATTTGACAACAAAAGACATCTTTGCATGGATTTAATATGATGTGTGAGCCTTGGTACGTATAATCAGGGACTCTCACGTGACTGTGGACGCAGGCCGGGAGGCTCACGCGTGAGAATGTCTTGGTGCTTAGGATTTAACACTTTCATTCCGAAACAGTTGCCGAAGAACGCAAAGAATGACCACAATAGAAGACTTCCACTCTGCGTATGTTTGCTCAGTGTACAGTATTCGTGCACTCGGAACATACACAGACACAGAATATAATTTCAGTAGGATTATGCGCCAAAAATACGGGTTCAAAATGTATAAAATATGTCTTCAGAATTCCCGTTTTCAAAATATAGCATATGGGACGCGAATGATAAGTGTGATTACATACACACACACACACACACGTGCTAGACTCGTGATCGATGGATGAGAGCTCAGAGCTCTTAAGGCGAATTCAACAATTTTCCTCCTGAAGCCGCAATTAGACTTAAACACTAATTTAGACTTTTCCTAGTCAAAACGATGATTTTTGTTGTTGACATTTTTGAACACAGCCAAACTTTCTTGGTCATATCCAAACGCAAAAGATCCATTAGATATGCCCAACAAAGTTTGGCTGTGTTCCAACATGTCGACAACAAAAATCATTGTTTTGACTGGGATAAGGTTAAATTAGTGTTTAAGTCAAATTGCGGTTTCAGGAAGAAAATTGTTGAATCTGCCTTAATAGAAAAATGTCCAAACCTTAACATCTCCAAAGGACAATGGCCTTTGGACATAATCTCACATCTAGATGTGAGTCTTTTGGTTAAGAATCTTCACCTTCCTAACTCCACTCCCCCCCCCCTTTCCGACCCCGCACCCTCCCCCCTCTGACCTCATACCCCCTACCCCTTCTGACCTCGTATCACTCTTCCTTCTGACCCTACCCTCAGTGACGGAATGTTGGCCGTCATCTACCCATTTCCTGTCCCTCTTTCATTTTAATAGTATTTAAGTCTCAAACAACTCTTGTATCTTGTACTTTCCTGAAGAGGGCTATAGCTGTTAGCTGAAATATAGAATTTTAACTTTCTTTTTAGTTTCCTTTTTAATTCCGACTGTTGGTTCTTCATGCATATATGCATACACCACACACACACACACACACACACACACACACACACACACACACACACAAGCCAGAGAACCGGGGTTCGATTCCCCGGCCGGGCGGAGATAAGTTAGGTTTGTCTCCTTTCACGTGTAACCCCTGTTCACCTAGCAGTGAGTTGGTACGGGACGTTAGTCAAGGAGATGTGACCTTGCTGTCCCGGTGTGTGGTGTGTGAGTGGTCTCAGACCTACCCAGAGATCGGCAAATAATGAGCTCTGAGCTCACTGCTGAAGGGGGGTGTCTGGCTGTCTTGACAGAGACTGCAGCAGATCCGAGGTAAATACACGCACACACACACACACGTATATATATAATATGATATATATATATATAATATGATATATATATATATATATAGATATATATATATATATATAAATTACAACTTTCTCAAAATGTCACACCTGTCGCCCTCTTCTCCATGTTTTTCTTTGCAAGCCTTCTTCAATTCTTGTGTGTGTGTGTGCGGAAGAAAATTCCATAGTCGTTTTACTTAGTCTTTCAGCTTTTGAATGTAACACACGTACACACACACACACACACACACACACACACACACACACACACACACACACACACACACACTCGCACACAAGAATTGGAGAAGTCTTGCAAAGAAAAACATGGGTAAGGCGGTTGGTAGGTGTAACATGTGGGAAAGTTTTAATCTTGGAAAAGTTTATATTTTGGGTCATTATGAAGTAATTCGCAAGATTGACTCTCCTCATCTGTATAATGAGACACGTTTAATCATCTCTGTGGTGAGATAAGATAGTGTTGTGTGAAGAATACTCGGTGTTGTTTGTATATATATAATATATATATATATATATATATATATATATATATATATATATATATATATATATATGGAATAAATCACTTGTCACAGTGAAATCTTACAAATGATTATAATTATTCCAGTTATCGCTTGGGATCAATCCCTGTCCTGGCTTATTGCCAAGCGGCCGCTCTACCAATGCGTCGCTGTGGCTACAAAAGAGCTCCAACCTTATCGCTTAATTAGGATACAGGAATCAAAGTAGACTACTAACTGCCGCCAATAACCTTTTCACGAACCGTAAAGTCTCACTGTGACGAGTGATTTGCTCCTATTAGTTACATCGGCGAAGGTGTTAAAATGTCTAGGTGCATCTCTGTTGTTCGTTGCGGGTGCGCTCGGGAGATTCGCGAAAAGAAAGTTCATGACGGAGATAGCCGGTATGATTATATATATATATATATATATATATATATATATATATATATATATATATATATATATCATGCTGGGTTCGAGTCCTTGGCAGTACCGCATTTCAATTTGTGCATGTCGGCCTTTGATGGCTTAGAATTAAAGTGCATTGTGGTTGTTAAAATGTATCTCTAATTACTGGGACCCATTCAGTGTTGTACAAATACTTTACCGTGTTTGTATACTTCCAATTGTACTATCATAGTGGAGATGGGTTGAACGCAAAATTTCATATATACATACATATATATATATATATATATATATATATATATATATATATATATATATAATATATATATATATATATATATATATATATATATATATATAATATATATATATATATATATATATATATATATATATATATATATATATATATATATATATATATATATATATATATATCGTGGAGAACAAGTGATCGCTTCAAAAATTAAGCTCACTGTGCCAGATTCGTGTGTGCAGGTTTTACGGATTTTTGATCCCTCAAAGTTAGCCTCGCGATAACGGTAAACAAGTTACAGAGGCAGACACTTAAACGATGGCGACGGACTCTTACTGAAAGGTGTAGAGTGTTCTCACGTTGTCAATTTTTCACAGCATACTCCAGAGGCACCAATTGGTCTCAAACTGTCCGGTAAAAGATTAAATTTGGAAGTGGGTAGAAACAACTTCGCCAGCCGTGTAGTTAATGAATGGAATAAACTTCCTGCAGAGGCAGTGCAATGTAGTTCAGTTCGAAGCTTTAAGAATCATTTAGATAAACACCTAAGCAAGATGCTGTAATGATTATGATTTATTTTATATTATTTGTTTTTGTTTTGTTATCATTTGTCTGTTTGATTCTCATTTATTATTAGTTATATGTCAATTTATTATTATTTACTATTTACCTGTTTGTTTATTATTCAACTACACCTATGCATTTATTTATGTATTTCATTTGTTATTTACATTATTATAGTTTTTATTTATCTATTATGATTTTTTTTCGCATTCGACCTAGATATGGACCAAAAGGTCTCCTGTCGGCATGCTCCGCCTTTGTAATCCTTTGTGTACATTTCCGGAGTCAGGAAAGAAGGATACATATCTAAGGATCGTCATTGTAACCTATCAGAAGGTAGCCTATATAAGGAGACAGAAACTCTGGTAGCAGTAAAAGAAAGACTGCAATCGTTGGGCAAAGTTTTCGAAGGAAGAAGACGATGCGAATCTGAGGAACTAGATCGTGAGAGGAAGCTCAGCTCTCTCTCTCTCTCTCTCTCTCTGTCGTGATGCTGAAGTCGAAGACGAGAATGACGAATCTCCCTGAGTATAAGGCCCATGAAGACTAAAATGAACTGAAAGAAGAAGGAATGGAGAAGACAGTAGACAAGAATGAGTCGAGAATGGCTGTTTATAGACGATACTGTGATGCAAGGAAGGGAGGGCGGAGGGAGGGGGGTGTTAGGCAGTGATTATGTATGAACGATATTTTAATGTAGCCCAAAGGGATTTCTCTCCGTTTTCTTTTTCTGCATGAAGTGGAGAAAGAGAGGCGTGTCGCCGATTAAGTGAAGCGGCCTTGCTGTGAATGTGCTGTGCCCGTCATCCATGAGGAGCTAAAACAAGAGATGGGAAAGGGTGATCGATGGGAATGAAATAGGTAGTAGACATATGCCTTCTGACTTGGCTACCCCCCCTGGTAAGGGGAAAAAAGCCCTTGGTTAATGGATAGAAAGAAGAGAGTATATGATGAAAAATAAAACAAATGAACTAAAAAAGATCCTCAACAAGACCCAAGTCCTAACAAACGATCTGCGAGAAAGAGTCCTCAGAAGAAAAGTGTGATTAAAAAAAAAAAAAAAATCCTAAAATGGTTAAAGCATATGTAATTGATAGGTGGTGACAAATAACACTATGTTTTGTGTGGATTCCTTATATTTGACCGCTATGATTATATGGCGGGATGTCGAAGGCAATGGCTGTGCAAAGGCTTCTCACGGCGAAACGAAACTAACACTCGGTGAAGCCGGAAAGGGCTTGTTTGTGTATGTATATATATATATATATATATATATATATATATATGTGTGTGTGTGTGTGTGTGTGTGTGATTCACCTTGGTCTTTGGAACAGGTGTTGGACTCGTGATCGACAGCTATTTCCCTCCCGGAAGAGAGCTCAGAGCTCGTATGACCGATCCATGGGTAATGGTTGGGCCTTACACTTACACTCACCCACGAGAGTTGGAGGAACGACTCGAAGCGCAGTGATACTGAAATTATTTTCAGCCCTGGGCAGGATTCGAACCTGGACCGCCATGTGTGTGTGTGTGTGTGTACAGTATGTGTGAAAGTACGACGTTTCGTATGTTACAGATTTTACAAGTACATAATCATAATATGCATGACAGATAAGATAAGAATAAGAACTGAGGGAACGGAGCGAGGGAGGAAGAGAGGTAGGGAGATAGGGAGGTAGGGAGGAAGAGAGTCACTGAATACTAGGAAAGGTTAAGGAAAAGGTGGACCAAATGTCCGGGGACAGGAAAGGTTAAGAATAAGATGGAACAATTGGTTGTGTGAAGGACATTGGCTTACAACCGAGGAACAAAAGGAAGAAGAAAGGTGAACAATTGTCTACTGAGAGTGGACAATGACTTTGAGAGAGAGAGAAAAAAAGGGGGCGGGGGGCATTTGGAGGGCAACTAGGGATAGCTTATTTTTTTTTTTTTGGCAATGGATATTAAAGGAATTAGGTGGGGCAAGAAATTGAACATGCCCCTGTTTTGTTCAAACATTTTCTACGGATCTTGTCGGGTTCGCGTACTAGAAGTTCTGCATTTTCCCAGCCCATCAAGTGGTTGCTACTGTTCCTGTGTCCCCGGACAAAATGTCCTGAAATCTGCACCCCTGGGACAAAATGTCCCCAACGGCCTAGGTAGGTGGTCAAAATGTCCTCTTTTTTTTTTTTTTTTTTTTTTTTTTCAAAAAATTTGTCAGATGTTTTACTTTATTCCTTTATATGTTTTTTGATGGTTTTTTGGTTTTTAACTTGATTTTTTATAGGCATACAATATAAGTCCAATAAAGCATAATTGTGTGTTGTAATTGTACTCATAAGGTGCTTATCACACCTCTTTCACACCCCCATTGCTTGGTTAACCCCTCAGATGTGCTCTAAGTTTGCTCACAAAGTGCTTGAGAGCCTGAATGACCACAGGCTGGATGGTGAGCATGACCACCTTTCAGACCGTGTGGCATGCGAGGTGGCAACTGTTCGCCAGTCTATGAAGAGGAAGGCTACTGTCACCAACGACCGCCCCAACCAGATCCTCAGCTTCACCATCGCCGACCTGGACGACGAGGTCAAGGCACGGATGCCTAGACCTGAGACCAGCAAGCGTGTCCTGCGTCGAGTCCGGTCTGCTAACCGACCTCGGGATCCGCAGTCTCTGCAGGAGTTGGATATCTCAGGTACCTGGGCCTCCAATCTCCTCTTTGACAACGGTCCTGAGGCTGATGAGCGTGTCATCATCTTCGCCTCCCCTGGTCATCTGGAGAAGCTCATCGCCTCTGATGAGTGGTGCATGGATGGCACCTTCTCCGTCGCTCCTAGACTCTTCACCCAGCTCTACGTCATCCAGGGTCGCGTCGGTGAGGGCTACCTTCCACTGGCCTTTGCCTTGCTCCAGCGCAAGACACAGACCAGCTACGAGCAGGTCTTTCGTGTCTTGGAGGAGCACGGCTGCGACCCCGCCAGCGTCGTGGTGGACTTCGAGAGGCCTGTGGAGCTGGCCCTTCGGGTGGTGTTCGGAGAGCAGATCCAGGTCCGGTTCTGCTTTTACCACCTGAGCCAGTCCATCTGGAGGCAGATCCAGGGCCTGGGCCTCAAGAACCTGTATGAAGAGGACCCCGAGTTCCGCCTCTTCTGTGGCCAGCTGGATGCCCTGGCGTTCCTACCCCCCGAGGACGTCAAGGCTGGCATGGCTCTTCTCCGGTCCACCATGCCCGACGATGCTGCTGACTTAGTGGAGTACTTTGACGCCACTTACGTCTCCGGGCAGCTCCGTCACCAGCGCAGAGACACCACCACCCCTGGAGTCATCAAGCCTATCCGCCTTCGCCGCAGTCCACCCATGTTCCCTGCTGACCGGTGGAACCAGCACCACGCTACGCTAGCCAACGAGCCACGCACCAACAACATCTGCGAGGGCTGGAATAACAAGTTCTCCAGCCTAGTTGGTCACGCGAATCCAACCGTCTGGAAGCTCATTGAGTGCCTCCAGGCGGAGGCAGCCGCCGTTGATGCAGTCCTCCTCCAGGATGACCGTGGTGTCCGTCAGAACAAGCGGTCGAAGCGGTGCTACGTTGAGCTCCAGGTTCGCCTCTATAACCTGATGACCGACTACAAGGAGGGCAGGAAGACCATCCCAGAGTTCCTGCGTGGCATCAGTCACAACCTGCGTGGTGGCCAGCCCAACGTCTAGGCCATCTGTATTATATATTATATATGTCCTGTATTATATGTGATATGTATTATATATTATATGTGATATGTACTGTGATTTATCATCTTATATTATTTGTGAGATGTACTGTGATTCATCATTGTGATATTTAATAAAATATCAAATATCAAATATTATTGTACTTTGTGTTTATATATAGAGATTCTCCCGAATTTAAGGGTTGTTACAAAACCACAATTAAACTATGACCCAAAATGTATAAACAGTTGAGAAAAATCAAAATTTGTTGAAAAAAAAAAATTGGGGACCTTTTGTCCTAAATATTGGGGACATTTTGTCCCGTGGGTGCAGATTTCAGGACATTTTGTCCGTTCCCCGACATGATGGCGGACGTCGTGTCGGTGTTCTCTTACTCGGGTTTTTAGATCACGTGATGTTTCCCCAGTGTAGGATTCTTCACATGCCGAGCACGGAATCCGATAAACGCCGGCCTTATTGTCCGACGTTTCGCCGATGTTTATTTTCGTCCTCGTGATGTCTTTAATTGTCCTATTGGCCTAGCAAACTACTTCCATGTTTGTGGTTTTTAAAATACGAGTCAGGTTGGTGGCGACGTCGCTGGTTGTTAACACGAGACGTTTGGCTGTCCAGCCTTGCTGCCTACATCCTTCCAAAATTTTGATGACCTGTTTTCTGGAAATCTGGAAATTTTTAATTTTGAAAAAAGTTTCCCTGATATACCAGCACTCTTCTTCTAAGTATTCTTCACTGCATTTTCGTGTCCTAAGGAAGAAGCCTATCACTACTCCCCTCTTGACCCTGAGGCCATAGCGGGAGTTGAAATGAAATAAATCGTTTTTGTTACTGGGTTTTCTGCATACTTTAAATATCAGCTGGTTACCATGTTTTGAGATCTGTGTGTTTAAGAAAGGAAGGGAATCATTAGTTTCTTCTAGGGAAAACGGAATGGTGGGTTCTATCTCATTCAATGAAGTTTTGGAAGCGAAATAGAGCCCACCATTCAGTTTTCCCTAGAGGAAGAAATTAACGACCTCTACCAACCTGACGCGAATTTTAAAAACCACAAACTTGGGAGTAGTGTGCCAGACACTGACACGATGTCCGCCATCATGTCGCCACCAATGAGTGTGTTGCACACAGGAACAGTAGCAACCACTTGATGGATTAGGAGAAAACAGAACCTCTTGTTATGTGAAATCGATAAGCTCCGTAGAAAATGTTTGGAAGCAGCCATCATAGATGGAAGCAACACAAATAGAACGAAATAGGGGCACTTTCAATATCTCACCCCACCTAATTCCTTTAATGCCCATTGTCAAAAAAAAAAAAAAAAAAAAAAAAAAAAAAAATCAAGCTATCCCTAGTTGCCCTCCAAATGCCCCCCCCCCTTTTTTTCTCTCAAAGTCATTGTCCACTCTCAGTAGACAATTGCTCACCTTTCTTCTTCCTTTTGTCCCTCGGAAGTGAGCTAATGTCCTTCACACAACCAATTGTTCCATCTTATTCTTAACCTTTCCTGTCCCCTGACATTTGGTCCACCTCCTTAACTTTTCCTAGTATTCAGTGACCCTCCTCCTCCCTACCTACTTTCCTCTCTCCCTCCTACACCCCCCCCGTTCCCCCAGTTCTTATTTAATCTCAGTGATGTGCTTTACGCTTACGTACTTACAAAAGCTGTAACATGCGAAATATCGTACTAATAAAGGCTCCGTCCTCACATAGTGTTTATTTCGACACACGCACACTCACGCACATACGAGCTCTGAGCTCTCTTCCGTGAGGGAAATAGCTGTCGATCACGAGTCCAACACGTGATCCAAAGACCATGGGGAATATATATATATATATATGTATGTATGTATGTATATATACGTACGTACCATACACACGCTATTACTTTTGTCACAAATGCTGAAAAATCTACGGAGCGCACACATACGCAAGCGCAAACGTATAATACAAATATTTAGATCTGAAATATCGCGTGTTTTCTTCCATCTATGCTTCCGTGAAAGAGTTGCTGACAACGCCTAGAATTCCCACGCGTCCTGAATATTCACATAACTAGAATACTCAAACGATCAGAATATCTTCAGGCTTAGAATACTTTCACGCTTAGAAAACTCACATATCTAGAACATTCACTTGTAAATAACGTGTGCCTAGAATGACGATGATTGTTCGGTTCAACGTCACGAGCTCCCCTTTGTAGCGTGGAATTTAATGAACCATGCCCTTGGTCCAACTCGCCGGCGGCAGTTTTCGAACTGTCGTCACCACCGCCGCAGGTAGCGACGCTCTAATCCACTCGACGAGCGGTTGTCTAAAATACCCACACGTCTAGAACGTACGACCACCTAGATCACAGACACACCTAGAACTTTCTTGATCTAAAAATAATAGCATTCCTATAGTGCTCGCGTGATCAGAATACTCGCGTATTCTCAGTATTCACTAAGAATAATATTAAAAATGGTTTTCTCTCACAACCACTATACAAATTCAGGAGACTTATACATTCAGACATTTTCTCATTGTTTTCATTTAATTTATTCAGATAACTCATAATACTCACGATACACGGCTCGATGCTGTGGTGGTAACGTGCTCGACCGCTAGTTCAGCGATCCGTGTTCGATCTTTGCCCATGGCTGAAATTTCTGTATCGATGTACTTCAAACCGGCACTCCAACTCTGGTGGGCAGAGTTGTGTGTGTGTGTGTGTGAGTACTCAAGATTGCCACAACATGGAGATGAGGTAGCAATTAAGCTCCAATGTTAATATACGCAAAGCACAGCTTCTAGGTGTACTATTTCAACATTTCAAATGCGATACGAACCGAAACCTCACTTAATCTCAGCTACAGGAAGCCCCCACCGCTCTGAGCCACGTCTCAGCCTGCGCTCAGATGCGTGCGTGTGTGTGTGATTCAACTTGGTCTTTGGATCACGTGTTGGACTCGTGATCGACAACTATTTCCCTACCGGAAGAGCGCTCAGAGCTCGCATGACCGATCTATGGGTAATGCTGCGACCCACTTACACACACACCGAGCTCCCCGCCCACGAGAGCCCTGGTCAGGATTCGAACCCGGACCGCCGTAATGACAGTCTAGGATTCTACCAACCGCGCCACCGAGTCATGTGTGTGTGTGTGTGTGTGTATAGATCGGGTCATATATGAATTCTGAGCTTTCCTCCGGGAAATGGGGGATTAGTAGCCGTATATTACGGGTCCATCACGTAGTCAAAGACGGTGAATCACATATACATAACACTCACACGTCTAGAATATTCGTACTTCATTCTGAGAATACTTTGGCCTCTGAATACCCATACTCTCTGAATACGCTTGCCTTCTAATCCACACGGGATATTCTTAGAATCTTCTCATATTCCAGATTCTTCTTTGGCATACTCTCCTACACAAAGTATTCAGAATATCCCAATTGAATGAGACCAGAACACTGACATACTTAAGCATATTCACATTAAGGATACAATCAGGGTACTCAGACTACTAATATATTCAGTATTCACACAGTACTCAGAATACTCATACTTAGAATACTCTTACGCACTATTTTCTTATTCAGAATATTTTCCCATCATATCATTACACAGAATACTCTCATAATATGACCATCATATCATTACACAGAATACTCTCATAATATGACCATCATATCATTACACAGAATACTCTCATAATATGACCATCATATCATTACACAGAATACTCTCATAATATGACCATCATATCATTACACAGAATACTCTCATAATATGACCATCATATCATTACACAGAATACTCTCATAATATGACCATCATATCATTACACAGAATACTCTCATAATATGACCTAGTGCCCTGGTTATTCATGCTCATTCTGCATAGAATACTTCCTGAGGATAATTACACATGCAGATATACCTAGAATATATTCGGGATACTTAACACTCAATGCACTGAATAATCTCGCTGTATGCACCTGAATATTCACACAAGTAAATACTAAAAACACTCCCAATTTAGATACATTCATACCAGAGTATTCTTAGAATATAGGAAAATGACATTTCAAAACATAGGCAGAATCCGCCCATGTTGGGAATACAAGCCTAGAATACTCACATCCATATCACTCACCCTCATGAATACTCACATCGTGAGTACTTTTATACTTAGAATATTCACAAAAAATATTTATACACCGTGGATACCAAAATGAATATTTAGGAATATAGACTGAGCAAAAAGAATAAACAACGAAATTCACAATTTGGATATTCAGTCAAAAAACGGATATATTGATTTTTGTAAGTAAGCGCGCACTCTCTCTCTCTCTCTCACACAAAGGATTACAAAGGCGGAGCATGCCGACAGGAGACCTTTTGATCCATATCTAGGTCGGATGCGAAAAAATCATAATAATAAAACAATAAATAAAAACTATGATCATGTAAATAACAAATAAATGCATAAAACAAGCAGGTAAATAGTAAATAATGATAAATTGACATAACTAATAATAAATGAAAATCAGACAGACAAATGATAACACACACATACACACACGCTCGCGCACGTAAAACACACGAAACATACAAAACACCACATGGTTATTCTGGTTCAATGCTGGCAGTGGACCATACGTTCGGCACAGTTGGTATGCCTTACTAAGTAACTTACTCCTCAATAGGAAACAACTTAGACGAATGATTGGTATGCCTAGCTGACCTGTGTCTCCTTACAGAAAAATGGTTCTGTTTCACTGTAGTATCAATGATAGAAAACATACAATTTACCCAGTAATTTCTGTGTCCACTCTCCGTATGAATATTCATTTGGACCTGTGTAAGGAGGTGGGTGTGAGAGAGGGTGCGAAGGAAGGGGAAAGCACACTGATCGCATTGTGTGCCTACTTTGCCTTTGTCGAGCAGCCTTGTGCCAACGATGTTCCCATTCCCTCCCACTACCTCTCCCTTGTCACTGCCTTTCCTTTATGCTTTCCCTCCTCCGGGTCTGGGACAACTGCCCTGGGGGGCAATTGTCCGGGGGGGGGCAATTATCCGGGGGCAATTTTCCTGTTCCCCCTCCTTCTCTCCCGCTTATTTAATTTTGCTCTTTTTTTTCCTCTACGTTAATATCTCTTGTTTTTCTTGCTTCAGTTGAGGGACCAGTAACAGAGGAAATAGAGGAAAAGCAAAACGAAGAATCGGAGTCATAAAGTGCCATTTACACGGTCAAACAGTTTAACAAACCCGGTTTGTCAGACAAGTGCTTGAAGTGATGTTTAACCGTGTGAATGGGGTATTTGGTCGTCAAACACGTTTGTCGAACGTGTTTGACAACCAAATAGCCTATTCACACGGTCAAACATCACTTCAAACACTTGTTTGACAAACCGGGTTTGTCAAACTGTTTGGCCGTCTAAATGCCCCTTAATATACATTCCAGACCTACAGAAGACTCCATACACGGAAGGCTGAGGAAGCAAGGAGCTAAACAAGACTATTCTGGAAAGATGCGGTAAGTCTATTACCAACGATTACTAAGCACAATTAGCGTACAAACTGGTAGGACACAAGTGAACAAAACATGGCCTAGAGCAGTGATTCTTAGGCTTTTTACTATCACGCCCTCTCTAGGAATTTGCTCTTCCCTTCACGCCCCCCTTTCCTCCTAGATTATAAGGAAACTTAAAAATGTTTTCTTGGTCTTTTTATTGAGCATGAATTAGTCATATTATTAGTGAGATTTGACTAAAAAATATACAAGGCAATGCTTTTGCATTTTTTCATTATTTGTCCCTGCTCTCGTTAAAGGAATAACAAATATATTTAGAGAAATTCCCCCCTAGGTTAAGAGTCACTGTCTTAGAGAGATATGAAAGAATATATGATCTAAAACAAGGGTTCTCAGCCTTACTTGGCCCATTCACCCCTTTCACCATTTGTCTGAATGTCATTCCAAGATTGCCTGTTTCAAAAAGTGCATTCTAGATAATATGCAAATATTACTAAAAACCCTTTTATTTTTTCCAAATTAGTATATATTTTTCCCATATTAGTATAATTCCAGCCCAGGTGACAGGCCAGATAGGCCAAAACCTATAATTGCTTTCCTCACCGCGTAAACTGACTGTGGCCACAAATCACCCCCAGAAAACCCAAAATTCCCCCCTGGGGGTGAATTTCACCCCTAATGAGAACCCCTGATCTAAAAGAAAACAAACAAACGAGTTGGATTGCTTGGGAAGCGCACGTCCAAGTCTCACAAACATTCAAGATGAGGTTTGTTGGTGGACGGAACGGTGCCAAGTCCATCAGTTGGCAAAGTGCGGCGTCGCAGACAATCGAGCGGAAGTTCGCTAAACGGCTACTGCGCTTCACGCGAAGGCCTTTTATTCGTCGACAACAACTGATTCGATAGGCGATATCCTCCTCCGAGAAAATGGTAAGAGGTAAATGAACTTCTGCAGCTCTCGAGAACAGAGTTGTTTGGCCTCTACGGTCTAGTCGTCGTGTCCACGTCAAACTACGATGTTCTTACGATGAACAGATAAACTTTAGCGCTTTTGAAACCCGGCGTCTAAAAGTGATGATCCTGGCCTAGTCATCTGGATGGATCTCGACAAAACTTTTCAATCCAAGAAAAAATGTAATGATAGTAATAATAATAGTAATAATAATAATGATACTAATAATGATAATAAATAGTAATAATGATAATAATAATAATAATGATAATGATACTACTACAGTAATGATGATGATGATAGTAATGCTAAAGACAATTATAAGAAAAAATAGGAAGGAGACGACGACAAACAAGACACACCCACCCACGCACACACACACACACACACACACACACACACACACACACACACACACACACACACACACACACACGACTCAGTGGTGCGGTTGGTAGAGTCTCAGACTGTCAGTACGGGGGTGCCGGCGGTACCTGGTTCGAATCCTGCCCGGGGCTGAAATTATTTCAGTATCGCTGCGCTTTGAGTCGTTACTCCAACTCTGGTGGGTGGGGAGTCGGGTGTGTGTGTGCGTGTAAGGTCATAGCATTACCCATAGATCGATCATACGAGCTCTGAGCTCTCTTCCGGGAGGGAAATAGCTGTCGATCACGAGTCCAACACGTGATCCAAAGACCAAGGTGAATCACACACACACACACACACACACACACACACACACACACACACACACACACACACACACACACACACACACTGACAACCAGTATGTCTGCCGTTGAGACATTATTGTGCCGAAGAGATGAAGTCACAGATGTGGTAAAGGAGAGAGAGGAAGATCAGCAGAAAGGAGAGTCAGAAGTTAAACGTGATCAGAATTCTTCTGTGGAAGGAGCTGCGTCTTGGGTCTGAGATGGTGTTGCTAAAGTCCACTCACTATTGCCTGAATAAAAACTGTGCTATTGATATATAAGGAATGGGTTAAGAGAGCTTAATTATTTGGTATTCTTAGATAAACTAGAAATTTAATCTTCAACATGGACACACAAAAACATATTTAAACGAAACTAGAGTTAAATACGTATGCAAGATATGATGAAGGTATAGGTTTTTAAACGTACTACACACACACACACACACACACACACTTGCGCACCCGCGTATTTAATCAAATCTCCCCTTCGATGGCCGAGTGTCCGTCTTGTATGGCCTCCCACGGTCAACTTAACGAAGACGTCGCATTGCTTCGACCTCACCGCTTCGACTGCGCATGCGTGCGTCACTGCACGCTCAGTCTGTGCGCGTGCCTTTGCTCCGTTTTCGCTCGTTCCGTCAAGGATTCTTCAGGCTCGACTCCGGCGTTAAGGCCCTCGTCCTTTGTCGTCAAACTGACTTCGCTTGATGAGGTCGCCCACGTAAAGGACTCCGAAGAACCTCACCAGGGTGCTCCTCGTCAAGCGGCAGCTACTAAAGAGGAATTCCGCTTGACTTCTAAAGGGCCGGTGAGGTCTTCCTTCTTCGCTAACTACACCGTCAGGTTCGGCCTGGACAAGGGGATCATCATCACGTGCCTCCTGAGCGTTGCCAAAATCCCCAAGCAAAGGGACCACGCCATCACCAGGTGAACCTTCATGCAAGAGATCGAGGTTCTCTCGGCGCTGGTCCACCTGAACATTGTTCGACTAGTAGACGTCGCCGTTGTCACCGAGTATCCCCCGGCGGCAGCGACGCCAGCTCACACTCCCCGGCGTGGGGCAGCCGGGCCATTGTCTTCTTCAGGCAGTTCGTAGCAGGTGTAGCCTTCATGCACGAGCGCCACTTCCTCCACCTCGATCTCAAGACCGAGACAGTTGCCCTGGGCATCAGCAGAAAGGTCCTTAAAGTGGCTTTGGTCTTGCAGTCAGGAGGCCGGACGTTTACCGAA